>NW_023416368.1:65044428-65519428 GCF_014108235.1 Myotis myotis
AGAGGACTAGATACATTTATGCATTTTTGTTTCTAAATCAAGTACACAAACTTCAACTCCTTTTAGGAATGAGATAGAGTATTTAAATACATAAAATAAATGAATTTAACCAAGTATATATGATGGGCCTGCATGCCGTAAGCAGACTTATAAAGCTTTAAAAAATATTCTCCTTAAAAATATTTGTTTATATTTTCACTACCATCGTCATGTGAGTCTCAACATCTGATTACAAAATGGTTGCAATTATTATTATAACAGCAAGTTTTGTTAAGACATTTGTCATATTGTTGAATAGAACAGCATAAACTGACTCCTTTAAGAAATATTTTATGCCATTTTCACTGGTCTGACCAAATATTAATGGGAATGAATCTTGAATATTTCTGTTGCTGATTGCTAAAACAGAAGTCCTTGCCCTTACCCAGTGGCACCTCTAAACTGGAAAACCGAGGCACATGGCCTACAAATATATCAGTGCCTACAATAATTCTAAATAGAAATGGTGAGCTGTTTGCAAAACTGCCAGTTTATATTCTATTGTATCTATAAATAACTAGCTGTTTCGGTGATTCTGAGCAGCAAGAATCACATTTTCCATTCCCTTTTAGAAATTTTTGTCGTCAGTGTAGAAGTCATCCAAATCTGACAATTTATATGTTAGGTAGTTTTGCCCTCTCAATTTTGGTCCAATTTATGTCTAGTGGCTTAAAAATTAAATAATTTTAAGATTTGAAGTTATCTACTTGAAACTGTACTTATGGAGTACCCCCCCCTTTTTTTTAAAGATGTTATTTTAAAAAACTTGTCATTTCTACAGGGGTTATATATAGTCTCTGTATATTTCATAAAGAATAGATTTCTTCAAATTTGTTCGGTGTGATTACATTTAAGCTGATTTGATTGATATTGCCTAGATATTGGTAATAGGATCAGATGTTGACTATGTTTAAATATATTGTTTGGCTTATTCTGACATAAGAAATATGAACTTAATAAATTAAAACTGGATTCTGGTAATTTGTCCTCATGGAAAGCACATGACTAGAACTAAAACAGCATATTTGGATATTATTAAGCCTTAAAGAATTCTCCCCAAACTCTCTCTACCAACTTTTTAATTAGTGGGAGGGTGTGGCATGTAGTGTTCATGTATTGGGTCCTTATATCCTTGAAAGATACCCATGTTGTTATGTATGACAAATGTTTATATAGAGGTTTCAGACCTTGAACAAATCATCATTGCCCTCCCATCCCATATACCCCACCCTTATTTAAAAGCTGATATACTGACTTTTCCTTTCCCTGAAAGTTTTAAAATACAGTTTAAGAATGTTTTAAATAATAATAAGTTTAAGAATGCTTTTAATAACAATGAGAGCATAGCTATAGATTCTAATTCATACAAAAGTATAGGGTCAAAATGTTAAAAATAACATGTTAAGTACAGGAGAAGATAGACCAAGGAGAAAGGAATCGTTTTAGCATCTAATTATAGCTGTTTTAGGCTCATATTCAAGTACTGCTATTTAGCACCCTTACTTGCTGGGCTTCCCTTTGGCGAATTGGTCTTCAGACCATTATCCTGTGTGGTTTTTCCCTGTACAGCCCTGAGTGTCTTCCTCTGGTCTCACATATTCAGAGTGCTCTTTGGCTCTGCTGAGTCTCCACGTTTACCTGTTATATTTGGCCTTTTATTTTTGACCTTTTTAAAAATATACATTTTTATTGATTTCAGAAAGGAAGGGAGGGTGAGAGTGAGATAGAAACATCCATGATTATAGAGAATCATTGATCGGCTGCCTCCTGCATGCCCCCACTGGGGATCGAGCCCACAACCTGGGCATGTGCCCTTGACCAGAATCGAACCTGGGACCCTTTAGTCCAAAGGCCTATGCTCTATCCAGCTAGGCCAGCTAGGGCTATCTGGCCTTTTTAAGATTGCTTTTTTCTTCTTCTAATTAATCATTATATTAATGAAAAATTGACCAAACAAAAGTTTGAGGACCTAGGTTCTACTCTGAGCCACTGACTTGAAATAACTCTGTCACGTTGCCTTATACCTTGTCTTATCAACGTGACATATTTGCATCTTAATATGCTTTTTATGAAATATAAAGTTGTGATATAGGTGGTGAGAATTCCAGGCTTCTTAGAAGTGAACTTTAATTTTGTGTCTCAAGCTACTGCTTTTGGGCAGCTTGGTCCTCTCATATATGGGTCTGGCTTTGCTTATTATGCCTTCATTTATTCCGAGATGCTTAATATTAAACAAAAAGTCTAGGGACACATGTTAGTTGTAGTCACCTTTGCTTTTTTAACAAGTATTTTGTCTTATAATCAGTGAGTAATTCATGCTGTATTATTTTTGAATAATAGATGGCGGAAGGCTAGGCTTTTAATTCCAATAAGTAATGCTCTTCATTTCTCTTACTGAAACAATGAAATGAACTCTGTGCCTTTCAGATATACTCAGATTATGCTGTGGTTTGGTTCTCATAAGCACATTATGTGGTTTATTTATAACTTGATAAATTTAAAATAGAACAATTTACCTTGGCAGACATACAAAAGCTCTTCTTGAGTGATTTGTTTTCTTTAAGTTGATGATCTGAAAATAACAGTTGTCTTAAAAATCTGTAATAAAATATTAGAAATTAAAAATGCATCCTTTTCCTTTTGTGGATGAGTTCATTTTCTTTTGTAGATGGGTACTTTTTAGAAGTTAAGTATAGGTAAATATTTGCTACCTTTATGCATGGTAAAAGAAACAGTTAAATAGTCAAGAATTGTATTTGTGTAGACATATATTTGATATTATTATTAGTGATGTTATACTTTCTCTTGGTGTACATAAAACATTGGTTTAGGTAGTATGCAAATTAGTTGACAGATATCATAAACTATAAGAGAATAATTTTTGGCTTTCTTTGCTTTGGGTGAGTCTTACAATTATGTTCACAGGTTCCTTTAGAGCATATTTGTTAAATATATTAGGTAGGTACCTGTGGAACTTCTCAAAATAAAAAAGGTCTTACACTTATGCTCAAAATATTTATAATCTCTAAACTTGTGTAATTGCTTGTTTTTTTTTCCACTGTGCCTTTAAATATATCTTACATTATAGCTAATGAATAAAATATCCTAGATGTAGAGTTATCTAAAAAATGTCTTAGGATATTCTAACGCTTATCCCAGCACAGAACAAAGTGAGGCAAGTGTCGGGCATTAGCCTGAAATATGTTTTGGCAATTGGATGTGGATCAAATAAAGATGAGCAAGACTTTTCTCTAAAAACTAAATGGTATTACCAAGAACTAAGAGCTATTTATTATTCATGAAAAATAATTCCACTTGTCAGAAAAGTTATCTGACACTTGGCAACAGCCAGAAGAGATTCTTGAGGGTTTTTTTTCAGTACAGTATTGTGTTTGACTTTTTTTTTTTTATTGAATGGACTATTTATTTATTTATTTATATATTTTTAAAAAATATATTTTATTGCTTTTTTACAGAGAGGAAGGGAGAGAGATAGAGAGTTAGAAACATCGATGAGAGAGAAACATCGATCAGCTGCCTCCTGCACACCTCCCACTGGGGATGTGCCCGCAACCCAGGTACATGCCCTTGACCGGAATCGAACCTGGGACCCTTCAGTCCACAGGCCGATGCTCTATCCACTGAGCCAAACCGGTTTCGGCGAATGGACTATTTAACCATGTTGTAGGGCAGAGTTTAACTTGTAGATTTTTATACTATAGAGATATATATAATTTCTGTCTGGTGAAAAAGATAACCTTAATGATTTTACAGTTTATTACCCTGTTGTACATTAACTGGTTGTATATATAGTGAAGCAATCTTATCCTAACATTGAGTATAAATATTAGCTTTTGACATACTCTTCAAAATGATTTTACCACTTTAGTGATTCCCTCTTTAATTAATTGTTTAAATAAAATCTTTGACATATGCTCATTTTACAGATGCCTAGGAGTCACAGTTTTATGTTTTTTTGAAAAGTTTGCTTTAATACACTTTTGACTGCCAACTCATATACTTTTATTTGCTTAGGATTCATGATTTTAAATTTTTGAAAATTTTACTTTAACAAAGTTTCCAAACATTGTTACATAATTTAAGACCTGAATGATTCTATGTGATCAGCATCTTGTCCAACACCCTTATTTTCTAGATGAAGAAACTGAGGCTTAAAGAGGCAAAGTTACTTGCCTGAATTTACCCAAATGTTTGATTTAGAATCTTAGGTGTTGAAGCTGATTCAGAAAGTTAGAGAACCAACACTTTCTCCGAGATTTCATTATTTACAACAATAAAATAAGAAACACTAGTTTAATAAAACCTGAAGGTCTTACATAGGCATATTTATGTGCATTAATAATTTTATGGCATTTTTTTGTAAACTACAGGGAGTGAAATAAACAGAAGTTTCTCATACTATGAAACTTTTTGGTAATCACGTTACACAGCTAATTGAGAATCTGCTTTGTGTCATGCTGTGTGCTGGGCAATGTGGATGTACAAATTAATAGGTAACTTTTTTTTTAATGTATTTTATTGATTTTTCACAGAGAGGAAAGGAGAGGGATAGAGAGTAAGAAACATCGATCAGCTGCCTCCTGCACACCTCCTACGGGGGATGTGCCCGCAACCAAGGTACATGCCCATGGCCGGAATCGAACCTGGGACCCTTCAGTCCCAGGCTGATGCTCTATCCACTGAGCCAAACCGGTTAGGGCAATAGGTAACTTTTAATGTATTAATCATCAATTGAGACCTATAATTAGACTCTAACTTATAGCTTTAGTGGAAAAAGTTGAGGAAAGAAATTCTTTGAGGAATGTCTAGAAATAAATTCTTACTTAGAGGATGTTTTACTCTCGGTGAATTTTACTGTATCTCTGTTGTTGACTAGTGCTTAAAAATGACAATTTGGAGTCAGTTTTGTTTCTGGACAAATCAACCTATTTATTTTAATATGTCCCGAGGACATGACTGTGTTCCAGAATGGTGGTCCAATAGTAGATGCTCGTAATGACCATCCTGATTCATCATAAACATGCTAGTGTATACAAGTTCCGGATCACTTTGAGAGAAGCTGATTAGAAGCACAGCCAGGCTACATAATTCTGCATATAATTTCAAAGGGCTTTTGGACCCTACACAACCATTCATGATTCTCTTTCCTCTCAGGTCTATGATCTCCCAGGTTAGGAATTCTTGGTTTACAGTATATTTGAGAATGTGGGAAATAATATTATACACTTTAGAAAGATGTTACTTAGTGTACATAAAAGTTTTACTTTTATACAAAGGTGAAAACTTAGGTTTTGGAAAAATTATTTAAATATTATTTAAATAAAGTATTTAATGAGGTGCCAATGAAAATTGAGAGGATTTAATGAGATACTAGTAAAAGTTTAGGGGCCATTTACTTTACTAACACTTTAATAGTTTCAGCCCATGCTATCAGCTCCAAGTTCACTACCATTCACTTAATTAAACTAGAGAATGAAATTCTTTGAGTTTTTTCATTGAATCCTTTAATTTATTAAAGATTATCAGTTACCTGATTTTTTGCTTGCTCTGATATACAAAAGATCCCAGGTAGTCGCTTATTTTATAGTGTCTTAGAATATGAGGAAAGTTGAACTAATGTATGCAATTAAATGAAGTTATTTGATTTACCACCAATGGTTTTCTGGGCATGAACATAATGTTCCTGCTTTTTATAAATCAATTTCCTAAAAAAATGAATGAACTTTCCCCAATGGAATTATTTCCTTGACATTTATGGAAAGGACTGTAACCCTTTCTTACTGTTCCTTTGGCCAGTCGGAGAATTCAGAGTGTCTAGACTAGGCTCATTTCACCTTTTATCCCCTTTCACATTCAGGCACAGCTGTTTTAAGTCAAAATATGGCATCCTCCCTAATTTTTAAGCTCTTTAGTTCCTTAGGATAGGGCTCTGCTGTTAGAAAGGTCTGCCTCTCTAAGGGATTGTTGGCAGACTCTGGTTAGCAACCTAAAAATGCACATGGTAAGTGAATGAAGTCACAGAACTCCTTTCTTATAACGGCATTGTGTATGGTTAAATTAGTCATTTTTTTTTCCATCTTGAAAAGGTATCTTTTCCCATGATTGCATTTAGTTTGTTGATAAAAACATGCCCAATTATGTACACATTAAGAAATCTCTATGCGCCTTCTTTCTAAAAAAAAAAAGTAATCTGCATTTCGTAGCAGCACTTGTCAAGATTTCTAAAGCTTTTGAGACAAAGAGCTAAAATATAAAGAAAACCTCCCTAGTCAGTGGTTTTAATCACAGGCTGCAGAATAACGAGCTGTGCTGTTTCCAAAGGCAAACTGGGCTGCAGAGAGCGGACCAGTCACTAAATGAGACTGAAACAGCTGCGAGTCAGCACCTTGTGCCAACATTTTCTTTAGCTCTAGGACACCAGACATTGTTTTGGCTCATACCCTATGTTATTGGCTCAACTTCTGTTTAGGATAACAAGAGATCTCGCCCTGTATCCTCATTTCAGGCCCTCAGGAGGAAAATTGAGGTCAACATTTTATTTTTTACTTCGTAGTGCTTTAAAAAAAAAAAAAAGCTATGATTCAGATATCCTAACTTGGTGAGAATACAATTAAGCTGGTGAGATTCAGCTCTTTCCTAAGAGAATGATGAAGTAATTCATAGCATCTCCTGGGAGAGAGTCAGTCGTCCTCCTTTTCAATCAAGTAACAAGTGACAGTTAAAATAAGAACTTTCGTAAGAGTTTTGGTGACTATTGTGATAACGCTATTTGCTATGAATAGTGTGTCATTTCCTTTGTCTTACTCATATTGTTGGTTGCAAGTAGAGATAATATGGTGTGACATGGCAGCATTCAGAGTAGTGAATTTCTAGTTAGAAAACACAAATTCCTAATTAAATCTTGACTTTAGCCCAGGCTACCTACCAGGTTCTGGTAGTAACACCCCTTCAAGTTGTGACAACCAAGAATGTCTCCAGAAATTGCAAAATAGTTCCTTAGGAGGCAAAAATCACCTCCTACTTGAGAACCACTTTTTTTGTCCATTGACAGAAAATCTTCCTGAAAAGGTAAACCTTTTAAATGTTTTTGTCCTCTCACATTCAGTGTGTGAAGATTTGCTGTCGAATTCCTTGTATTCGAATGTTTGGCCATGTTGTATGACATCAGTCAGAGCCCAAAGGGGCCTGAGGGCCTGGGCAAGGTGACCAGTGAAAGAAGCTACATGAGACTCAGGAGGAATAGATGTGCTGAGGCTCCAAGAAAACATTTTTTTAGGTGAAAAATAAATCTAGGACTTTTGACAAAGTAAATATCATGGCAAACGTTTTGGAATCAGGGGGTGGGGGGTGGGGGGAGTAGTTGGAGGTAAAAGTGCTTGAAAATCTGTGTTTTAACTTCCTCTGTCCCAGGGTCCTGTATCTGTATCTCTTGAGAAGATGCCTGGAATATACAGAAGCCAAACTCTCATCAGAACCCCAACACTCCTGTGGGAACCTCCTCCCGCAGAGGATCATAAGAAGTAAAGGGTGTTTCCTTATGAGCAGAAGGGGAAGATGAATAGAAAAGTGCATTAGAGTGAATTGTTAGGCCAGGGTGGGAGTGCAGAATCAGCGTGGGAAATAGAACAGGGTGCAATATCAGAAAAGCAGGGTAAGTAATGCTGCAATGACAAAACGCCATCAAATCTCAGTGGCTTAAAGCAAGAAAGGTGGATTTCTCACAGCATATGTCCATCCCAGCTTGGCGAGAGGACTCTGCTTTTCACAGACACCTAGAGGGCCACGCTGAGGAGGCAGCCTGGATGTTTCCATCTCTGCCCCTGAGTGGAAATTCTGAAAAGCTTGCACAGCTCACTGAACAAAAGCAGTCTGGGAAGTAGGGAAACTTGAACTACCTGATGAGTAATATTGGTCCCTACAGCACATGGTGAAAGCTACTGGTGGTGTCTTTGATGATAATGGAGGCAAATGTAACCTAAAACTATTATTGCTTATCCCATAACCGTTTTTTCCCCCTGGGGACCACCCACCTCACATTATTTCATCTCTGCCTATGCTTTCAGGTTCAATGGGTCAATCAGAAAACTTGCCTTATACTTTTGGAACTGAAAAGGAGAATAAGAAACCAGGACCCAGGACCCAGTGATAATGGGTAATATTCTGGAGACCTTAGTTAGACTCTCCTCTCTGTGAGCTGGGGAGAGTTAATTGCAGAGAAAGAAAGGAGAGATGGGTGGGAAATCTACAGAGATGCCAATAGGCAAGATGCAGATGCCTTTGGGTTCTTTTGTTTTAGTTACTCTAGACCAGGGGTGGACAAACTCTTTGACTCGAGGGCCACAATGGGTTCTTAAACTGGACCGGAGGGCCGGAACAAATGCATGGATGGAGTGTTTGTGTGAACTAATATAAATTCAAAGTAAACATCATTACATAAAAGGGTACAGTCTTTTTTTTTTTTTTAGTTTTATTCATTTCAAACGGGCCGGATCCGGCTCGCAGGCCATAGTTTGCCCACAGCTGCTCTAGAGGTTTCTTCCAGTTCTTGGTTTTATTTAATTAATTATTTATTTATTTCAAATATGTTTTTTTTGATTTTTTAGACAGAGAAGAAGGGAGAGAGAGAAACATCAATGAGAGAGACACATTGTTTGGCTACTACCTGCATATCCCCTACTGGGGATCGAGCCCGCATCCTAGGCATCTGCCCTGACCAGGAATCAAACCCAGGACTTCTTGGTCCATGGGACAACGCTCAATCCACTGAGCCACATCAGCCTGGCTTTGTGCCCTTTAAATGGTTCAGTATCCTTTTTTTTTTTTAACTCACGCTTTTGCTTCAACTCAACCTAGGTTGATTTTTTTAATGCTTGCAACAAATGGAACATCAATGATTTGTGTCTAAGGCAAGTAAGTCTTTTTCTAACTTATCCCTTATAGAAAGCATATCTTGATCTCTTTCTATGACAGAAAAAGATGTTCGTGCTCTTAAATTTTCTTCTCCTTCTTGCCTTCATAAACCAACTTCTAAAACATTTAGCATCTTGCTTACATTGCTAACCTTCCTAATATTTAGATTCTGGCTTCTACTTTGTCACAGGTACATTATTTTATCGTTGAATCTACTAGGATTTCCTGCCCACCACCAATTACAGTTCTCTCATTCCTGAGGTTTTTGTTTGTTTGCTTTTCTTCATTCACCTCTTTGCTGGTTGGCACAATCATCAAATAATTTTTTGCAGACTTAGTGTTTGTTAGAGTGGATTGGAGTGTGCATTGGTGGAGAGAATGGGAAAGACACGGAAGAATAATTTAGGAAGCTCTAGAAATTACTAAGGCATAAGATAATCAAGAAATGATAGATGGGTCTAATTTTGTGCTTTTTATACATAACTGGACCATTACATATGATAAGACTCAGAGGGAATTAACTAACCTCTCTTAGAAAAATATTGCTATGGGAAACAACTTGAAAAGATATTCTAAAAACACTATGTAAAACAGGCTGCTGTGGGCTTTAGAGTTACATTCTGCAGCTAGAGCAGGGGTGGGGAATCTTTTTACTGCCAAGGGCCATTTGGATATTTATAACATCATTCGCTTAATATAATCCACTTAATATAAATTTATGTGGCTATGAAAAAAGCTCCTGGATGTACTGAATTTTGAGTCCCACCTGCAATTGCCTGGGCAGGGCCAAACCAAATGATTTTGCCGGCCTTATATGGCCCAAAAGCTGGACTTTTCCCACCCCTGAGCTAGTCAGCACACCAGTAATCTTCTCTAAAGAGACCTATCTAAAGCAGGGAAAGTTGTCTGAGTTTGTGTCACTGAGAAAGATTCAGAAGGATGGACATGGACCCACACATGGTACACACACACACACACACACACACACACACACACACATAGAACAAGAAATTCAGATAAGGAGCTACATTTTTAAATTTTTTTCTTAATGAATTGATTTCTTTTTACAGTTAATTATAAACCAAGTTACTTACTGTTATCAGGATGGAAGCTCTGAACTGAGGTTGGGGTGCTCCAAACCATGAGATTCATCGTATCTCAGGATTTTCTGGCCCAATTTGCTCTCAGTTGGTAATGATTGAATAATTTATTTGCTAATTTAATTGTTTTAGGGCTTTATTTATTCTTTCATGTAACAAATATTTGTCGAGTGCCAACTGCATGCCAGGCACTGCTTTAGGTCTTGGGATATAGCAGAGACAAAGAAAGAGTGTACTCATCTTTAGCAGCTTCCTTTCTTCAATTCTAAATCATTAAACTGTAAAATTTAATATCTGTGTATATGTGATATAAGAAATAGCAGAGCATTAGCCAAAAAAATTTATGCTTGAGAAAAACTTTTATATAGAGTCCCCTTAACTTTCCCTTCTGTTCTTCAAATGTTCCTATTAAAAAAAAAGAAACATTATTTTCAGACATCTTTGTGTATATAATCAGAATCTCTTGAGTAATAGCTCAAAAATCCTGCATAATAGCTCCAGCCAATGCGTTTTATTATCAAGAATTGTGTGTTTTATGCAGTTTGCATTCTGGTCTTCTTCCATTTTATCTTTGGTAGAAAAAACCTGCCATATAAATCATGACAGAGTACAGAAAGAAATAGTTTGGATATTTGCCAATCTTGGTAGTATGCTTTCAAATCAAGGAAATGTTTTGAAATCAATATTTAAATAGCATATTTGGCAAAATGCTCTGCCCTGGAAGAAATGGATGGCATTTTTTGAAGAGGAAGAGTAATGGGAACCAGACAGCCAAGTTCAAGAAGCCATCCTCCATAAGGCTGCTTCCCTTTGTTGCAACACAATCCCTTTTGAGGGTCTTGCACATCCCAGATCTCTTTCTTCATTATTAGCAATCTTCTTTTCTTCTCTTTAGGTTTTGTTTTTAAGTTCATTGAAGACTTTCTACCTCTTATTTTTTTCTAGAACCCTCTTCAATGCAATTTCCATCGGAATAACTTTTCTGCAATATATAGCCATTTCATCTTTGTAAAGACTCTAGTGGTTCTTTCTATTTTTTGTTAATGCTGATTTCTCCCCTCTTTCTCTGGGACACAAAGATATAGGTTTAATAATCTGTCCTGATCTCATGCTTTCCTCCCTTCCCCTAAGACTCTATCCACTCCCTCCCACCCATCCCCTCTCCTACCCCATATTGTCACTTTCAAGAAATTCAAAAGTTTGTTTCTACTCTCTTGGCAAATAACAGCTAAATTGGCCTAGCCATTTCTGAATACCTTCACAAACCTCTTGCTTGTCTCACCTTTAAACCCTTTAAAAGTTTCTTATATAAGAATTGGACACTATTTAAATCAACTGAAAGAGCATGAAATAAAGCCATAGTCAAATAATAACTAGAATGATGCAATTGGAGATCTGGTTATTATTGAGGCTCTTTTGGTACAATTTTTTTTAAAAATGATTACATATGAGTTCTAGAAAGTTGTGATATAAAACAATATGGCAAGTGTCCTTATTTACTAATAACACCATTTCAGGTTCTTACAACGAGGCTAGCATGGTGCAATGTACTTTAAAAAGATTATCTACTTTAGTCCTGATTACTCTCTAACAAATGAGAAAATGAAAGAATGGAGAAGTTAATTTGTTCAAGAACAAACAGCCAGGAAGTGACCATACTGAGATTCATATCCAAATCCACTTGGCTTCACAATGTCTGCTTATTACCCTTAGGCCACAGAACCTTCCCAACTCCATTCAGCGCTCTCTCTACCCTGTCACAGTGGCTTACTTCTCTGAGAGAATTTGTATTTCTTTCTTTTTTTTTTTTAATTAAATCTTTATTGTTCAGATTATTACATTTGTTCCTCTTTTTTCCCCCATAACTCCCCTCCTCCCAGTTCCCGCCCCACCCTCCGCCCTCACTCCCCACCCACTGTCCTCATCCATAGGTGCACGATTTTTGTCCAGTCTCTTCCCGCATCTCCCACACCCCTTTCCCCCCCAAGAATAGTCAGTCCATTCCCTTTCTATGTCCCTGATTCTATTATGATCACCAGATTATTTATTCACTCGATTCTTATATTCACTTGTTGATAGATTCATGTTTGTTGTTCATAATTTGTATCTTTACCTTCTTCTTCTTCCTCTTCTTAAAGGATACCTTTCAGCATTTCATATAATACTGGTTCGGTGGTGATGAACTCCTTTAGCTTTTCCTTATCTGTGAAGCTCTTTATCTGACCTTCAATTCTGAATGATAGCTTTGCTGGATAAAGTAATCTTGGTTGTAGGTTCTTGGTATTCATCACTTTGAATATTTCTTGCCATTCCCTCTGGCCTGCAAAGTTTCTGTTGAGAAATCAGCTGACAGTCGTATGGGTACTCCCTTGTATGTAACTGAGTTTCTTTCTCTTGCTGCTTTTAAGATTCTCTCTTTGTCTTTTGCTCTTGGCATTTTAATTATGATGTGTCTTGGTGTGGTCCTCTTTGGATTCCTTTTGTTTGGGGTTCTCTGCGCTTCCTGGACCTGTAAGTCTATTTCTTTCACCAGGTGGGGGAAGTTTTCTGTCATTATTTCTTCAAATAGGTTTTCAATATCTTGCTCTCTCTCATCTTCTGGCACCCCTATAATTCTGATGTTGGTACGCTTGAAGCTGCCCCAGAGGCTCCTTACACTATCTTTGTATTTTCGGATTCTTTTTTCATTTTGCTTTTCTGGTTGGGTGTTTTTTGCTTCTTCGCATTTCAAATCTTTGACTTGATTCTTGTGGTCCTCTGGTCTGCTGTTGGGAGTCTGTATAGTATTTGTTATTTCAGTCCGTGTATGCTTAATTTCTAGTTGGTTCTTTATCATAACATCGAGGGTCTCATTAGATTTCTTGAGGATCTCACTACATTTATCGGCGGCTTCTAGACAGTTCTTGAGAGACCTTAAAAGTGTGGTTCTGAACTCAATATCCTCCATTGACAGTTTTGTCCTGTTTCTTTGTCTCCGCATTTTTTATGCTTTCTTGGTGCACCCCCTAGTGGTCTTTGTGCGCAGTCTTGTTGTAGTTAAGCCTTGATTGTTGTCAGCAATACCGGGGGTGATTTGACCTCCAGGCTAACTGGCTATGAGAATCTGCTGTGTCTGCAGTGGGAGAGCTTCTGTGCTGGATCTCTAGGGTGGTGCTAATCTAGCGTTTGCCTGAGGCTATCCGGCAAATGGCTCTGGGCAGGGCTTTGGCAGGGCGGGTCCCCGGGCATATACAGGGTGGGCCGGAGAGAGCAGTTATGGCTGCTCTCAGTTCCGTCCCTAGGGGCTCTGCCTCACAGAGTCCCAGCAACCACTGCAAACCTTGGAGAGAAAGCTGCCTTCGAGTTCCGACCAAAGCCAGACAGTCCCGCTTCTCCCGTTTGAGTCTGGGTCCCTAGAGACTCGCCCGGATCTGGAGCTCAGAGTCTGAAACTCCCTCCCGATTGAAAACAACAACTGCGCCCTCCGCCTCCAGCCCGCTCCGCGTGCACTCCGCACCTTAGTATTTCACTTCAGCACTGCGCCTCCTCTGAGTCTGGGTATGATATTCTCTTTCCTCCTAGTTGTAGAATTTCCACTCAGCCAGCCTTCCTGTGGTTCTGGATGCTGTCCATTCCGTCTTTTAGTTGTTTTTTGAAGTGGTTGTTCGAGGCAGCAATCTCCAGCATTAACCTATCTCTTTCTTTTTTAAAAAATATATTTTTATTGATTTCAGAGAGGAAGGGAGAGGGAGAGAGAGATGGAAACATCAATGATGAGAGAGAATCACTGATCGGCTGCCTTTTGCACGCCCCCGTCTGGGGACCGAACCCACAACCTGGACATATGCCCTTGACCAGAATTAAACCTGAGACCCTTCAGTCCAGAGGCTGATGCTCCATCTACTGAGCCAAACCGGCCAGGGCGAGAATTTGTATTTCTTATACACACTCAGAAAAATTGCAGAAACCATGGCTAGGTGTTTAAGTGGAAAAATTGGCTAATACATATCTGATAGAGATAAGTATAAGCCACTGAAATTTACAGTATCTCTCACATGTCTGGTTCTACTCATATTATGTGAGATTGTAATCTTTAATGTTCCCCAGTATCAGTTGCTAATATTTAAAAGTGTTACCATGTTGGGCTTCATGATTCATAGGACACAAAGAGAATTTCAACTCTCAATTGCAATCTCAATCCATTTGTCACGATGGTAAGTTACACAGTACTAGGGAACATGTGAAATAAATACCTCTCTCTGTTCCAAGCCTCAATGAGCAATTTTCTTGATGCATTTAGATTCCTCGGGTAAGGAAATCACAATGTAAAGCCATTCTTTACATTCGATGTTGTGAGTTTGAACAAAGGGCTGTGAGACTGCTATGTGTGAAAGCTGTTCAAGTTCACAGAACAAAGGAAGGCAAAGCCCCCTTAAAATCACAGCATTCCATTTCATTTTACTTGCGCCGTTTTGTCAAAAATTGAATTTGCTAGTTTGTAAGTAGATATAATAGCCAGTAGCTCTTTGGTCAACTGATTAGTTAGTATGTTTTAAAACAAGAGATTGAAAAAACAAAGAATGGATTTAAATTCATACCAGATCAGCTCTGTGCTGGGAAAGACTTCTTACTTTCACATAGTAGCATAGAAAAAGTCTCATTTTCACAACCAAACAGTGATACTTTATAAAATTTAATATCACTGAGTTGATTAAAACATTTTTTTAACATTCTTTTTGCCGGTTATATGAATACCAACAGCCTTAAAATTTTTAGTAAGTCCCCAATATATTCTCAACAATCTAGTATCAATTTGGTTGGCTTATATAAAGTTTTAAAATGTTTATATTGAGGATTATGGAAGTTTGATATATATATATATATATATATATATATATATATATATATATATATATATATATATATATATAATTTTTCTCTTATAGATAGGCATGCACAGGTTTTTTTTTAAGGACACTGGAACTCTCCATGCAGCTATGTCACCATGAATATGAAGCAGCATCAAAGTTTATAGCCAATGGGATACCTGAGAGCATGACACACAAAGTAATATGAAATTCATGGCTTCAGTTCAGATTCTTGAGCGGGATAAGGTGCTTTTTTTAGAATACAATGTTCTTTCTTATAAAGCCAACATAGTCTATCAAATTCATTCCACTGCCATAACATAGAAATCAGAAAGAAGCCATCTCAAAGAATTGGTTAGCACAAAGCCATTTTATAGGAGGCTGTTATTGGAAAACAGAGCTCTATAAATTCTCTATATGAAGGCATGCATTTGTATAGCAATTGATTTATTAATGTACTTACCATGACATTCCAAAAGGGACTTGAAGTACCTAGTTTCCAGGTAGGAATGGCAAATACTTAGAGATATAAAAATACAAATAAATAATGAACACTTAAAACCTGAATTGTGGAAAATATATTTTTTCTCATGAAATAGAAAAAAAAATCAGCAAGTCATTGAGGACCAGAACAATCAAATGTAAGCAGATTTGATGAATATATGAAAGATATATGTTTTCCAATGTCATAGTTACATAAAAATTTTACCAATTCCAGTTTTAGTTTTCAAGATTAGAACCAAAGTATAATATATAATGCATTTATATTATATATGAATTTAATGTATTATTAGATATATTATCTACATTTATTATTTATATATGATATTTATGTATATATTTAATACATATATACCCATGAAATGCATTTTATATCAATATATGCACATATGTGTATTCATAAATATGTATATAATATGTACACACATGTAATTATAATATGTGTATATTGTGTGCATATATGTATCTATATCCTATAACTTATCTTTCTGAAAACCTCTTTCATGAAGTCTAGATCATAAGAAAGAAGCTGAAACTTTGATTTCTGACCAAACATCTGACAGGGAAGCTTACATTTGTCTGTCAGAGAACAAGGCTGCTCTAAGCAACCATGAACCTGATCCTAGGTTCTCTTTTGATTTGGGGTCTGACTTTGTAGTAGCTGAGAAGACCAGGATCACCCTGCTGCGATGTTAATATAAAAGTTGGTTTCAGTGATACCCTTGGGACGCACAGAAGAAGTACTGCAAAACTCCCCTGGAGGGTCAACCTGCCAACCTGGAGGCCCCAGCAAAAAACAAGCCCCTTTGAAAGAAGTGCAAAATTAAAGATATAAAGAACTTCTTTACCGTGAAACCTGGTTTACAGACACCACAAATAGAATAAGTTGAAACAATAAATAAATTAAAGCAGACTACACATTGGCAATGGGCAATTGAATGCTTTGCTTAGTAGTTTGTTAAGAGACTGCCGAATGGAGTAGATAATAACCCAGTAGTGGGGCAGCCAGGCCACTTTCTTGCTCTGTGGCCTCGGACAGTTGCCAAACTCTACTGAACCCTGAGATCCTCACCTGTAAAGTGAGAATGAAAATAGTAGTATCTGCCTTATTAAGTGATTGTGAGAATTAAATGAGATAATGCATTGGAAGTGCTTACTAATGCTGTGCCTGAGTGCTGTGATTTGCTCTAGAATAAATTTTGTGTTTTGAAATTTTAAATCATTTAATAGGAAAAAAATGGATGCTATTTTTGCAAAGAAGTGAAGACTCTGGAAGCAAAAGGAAAATGTTATTATGTTCAAATCCCTAAAGTGATTTCATGGGAAAAACATTCACAGGCTTGCTCAATAGCAAAACAGAACCTGTGGTTGGAAGTTATCGGGAACATATTTTCAATTCAATTTAAGAAACTTTCTCACAAGCAAAGTTATTCATAAATTCTCTCCTTCCCAGGAAGTTTGAGTAGAGACAGTTGAATCCTTTGTCGGGTGGGAAGAGTTGACTCTAGATTTTTAGATCAGCAGTTCCCAAACTTTGCAGATGCATACACTTCCAGACACTCATTGGGAAGAAAAAAAATTGAGAGAAGAGAAAAATTGGGGGGGAATGAAAGAAAAAATTGAGAGAAAGAGTGATCAGGGCCACTGTAGGGTACTATTTCTCAAACGTTCATGAGTACGCAGTGTGTTATTTTTTACACATTAATCATTTATTAATTAAAATATTTACCAAGTACCTAATTTATAAATAACAGTATACAAATTCCTGCTCTCCTAGAGCTTCTATTCTGGGGCGGGGCAGGGGCGGGGTGTGGCTCATGGCAAGCAGGTGGTAACCCAAACAAATAATTACATAGAATGTTAAAATATTGTAAGTGGAATGGGGGCAAAATTAGAGCAAGTTAAAGAGACCAGGAGTGCCTAGGTGTGGGTTGTAATTTTAAATTGAGTGATTTGGGAGGACGTCCATGAGAAGGTGACATTTAGGAAATGCTTGAACACAGTGAGGCACTGAGTAACACATGCATTTGGGAGGAGAACATTGTAAACTGAAGCAACACCTATCACAAAAGCCCTGAGGTGAAAGCTGCCTCGTGTTCTGGGAAGAACGTGAAGGCCAGCATGACTGGAGCAAAGGGAGCCATGGTGAGTTCCAAGGGATAATACCAGAAAGTAACAAAGGCCTGGGAGGTGTAGGTACTTGTCTGCCATTTTAAGTAATGCGACTCTTACCAGATTGAAAGATTTAAGGAGTGACACCATCTACCTTCCTGGTTAACAGCTCACTTTGGTTGATGTGTGGAGAATACACTAGAGGGAAGAGGGCAGAAGGAGGGAGGCCAATTAGAGGCTATTGCAGTGAACCAGGTGAGCTATAATAATGGTTTGGACCACAGTAGAAGCAGGGACAATAAAGAAAGGTAGTCAGGTGCTTGATAGATTTTGAAGGTGGAACTAACAATTACATGTGGATATAAGAAAAATAGAATTGATGGTGTCCAAGATTAGGAAAGCTATAGGTTTGGGGTGGGAGAAGAGATTCACTTTTGAACACTTTAAGATTGACATCTTTATTAGGCATGGTGAGTTTTGAAAGGAAGTGGCTAACAATATAGGTAGAAAACCAAATTATTTTAGTGCTCTGGAATCCAAGACACACACACACACACACACAACAAAAAACAAAAACAAAAGCCCACAAAACAAAACAGAACAAAACAAAAACACACCAAGTATAGCCAAGAGAAGGCAATGAAAAATTTTATATGAATACTGAGAATAGACCATTCATTAGTAACCTTAAAAAAACTTTTATTGAAATAGTGGGGGTGAAAGTCTAATTGGAGTGGTTTAAAAAAAATGTGAGGAAAGAATCTGGGGATTGCAAGTATATACTTAAATATCCTATATAATAAAAGGCTAATATGCAAATCAACCAAATAGCAGAACAACCGGTCGTTATGACGTGCACTGACAATAAGGGGGCAGACGCTCAATGCTGGAGCTGCCCTGGTTGTCAGTGTGTTCACACAGGGGGAATGCCACTCAGCCAGAAGCCGGGCTCAGGGCTGGTGAGCACAGCGGCGGTGGTGGGAGCTCCTCCCGCATCTGCAGCAGCGCTAAGGATGCCCAACTGCCAGCTTAGGCCCATTCACTTAGGCTCCTGGACTGTGAGAGGGCACAGGTTGGACTGAGGGGACCCCCGCCCCCTGAGTGCACAAATTTCATGCACTGGGCCTCTAGTGGTCTAATAATAAATTAATCTATAAATTTAGGTTACTTAGAAAATCTAATTTCCTTACACTATTCTTTGGATTTTTTAATGCTCCATGACTTTTTTCCCTCTATTTTCCCCTACCCCATAGATCATCTTAAGGTAAGCACTGTACATGACAAGTGATAATAATTAACATACTAAATTCCTGTTTGCACAGTATATGACTAAACCAATAGGAAAATCAAGAGTGCCTTGAACTCATCTCCTATCATATTTTATGGGATGGTCCATTAGTTAAGTTATACATGTACTGTCTCCATAGTAAAAACATCTAATATTATGAAGTTATATTTACTCAAATATAAATAACATTGATTTCTAATTTTCCTGATGAGATTCCTAACCTAGTGTTTGATTCTGAACATTTTTTTTTGGCATTGTATAGATGTGTTAATACACATTTTTGAGTACCTATACATGGAATGGGAAGAAATATCACATTAAAGCAAATAAAAGGCTTCAATGATAAACATTTATGAACATTAAACTTTATTTTCCAACTAGCACAGAAAATTTGAGAAGGCCCAATCATTATCAAATTTTTCTTCCTGAAATTCAGTGTTGTTTTGAAGCTACTTTTGATGATATTACAATAGTAGCTCTAGTCTAGATAAAATACCAGTGGATATTCAAACAAGTTAGATTTAACTATGCTGACATCAGTCACATTGACAGAAAAAGTAACTTGTTTGGTTATAAGTTTGGTAGCAGATGAGTGGCCATTAATTCTGTCATGTCTCTCAACGAGCCTGACATACTGATCTTCCTGTTTATTTTATGAAAAAATATCCTTATCTGGCAAAGAGAAGAGTCAGACTTGAAAAAAACAATTCTCTTTTTCATTTCTGGCCTTAAAAACAGCAACTCCTGGGACTTTAATGAGAAAGCCCCTCTCATGCTGGTGGGTATATTTTAGTGACGTCCCAACAGAAAGCCCAGGCTGTTCTCCTCCCACTAACTACTGTCTGTGAACATCACAGATGATGGTAAGTTGCCGACTGTCAGAACATAAATACCAAATTGTACAGTAAATTTTAGGTTATTGTGTTTTATATCAGGATCTCTTATTCTATGTTTAGCACATCCCTGAGGCACCACTTGGGTTTATGTTCTAGATATTTTTTTCTTCCTGCCATAGCTTCCTTGACTTCTCTTATTCTGCCTTCTCTGCTGACTTTCAACCAAGTAAATGGCATGTATTTATTGATAACCTCCCATGCCTGCATCCTTGCCATTACTTGTCTTATTACCAAACAGCAGTAAGATTGACAAGTAAACAAACACCTAAAAACAAAAAATTAGGACTAGAAAAAACGGTGGTGGGGTGGGGGTGTGTGTGAAAGAAAAGAAGTGAATCCTAGACATGGAGCCCATGAAATGAACTATGTACACTTAATGGATATAGGATCTGGTTTCCACACCACAAGAGGTGAGGAAATAGTGAGAGATGGAGCCGAGGTCTGAGAGCAGAAAAAGCCTTTGTTTATTGCACTGTGCTGGAGAAATTCCAAATATGAATAAAATAAAGTTTCTGCTTTTAAGAGGTCTAGGATCTAGAACTCAAGGGTATCTCTGAAAAGTAGAATTAAAATAAAATTAATTAGGGACTAGTTATGACAAGAGCCTAAGTAGTTCATACAGGCCAAAATATTAGTTGAACGTGTGTTAAAAATGTTGCTTTATGAAATGCCTCCTTGTTGAGGATTGAATTGTCTTTAATTTGTTAGAAATATCTCTATTTCTCAGCTGATTTGGAGAAAATGAACTTCCCCTTTAGTCTGGGTAAGTATGAAAAAATGAAGTAATAACCACTTGCTATCTCTGCCCTTGGGTCTGTGTGCTCCTAACACCCTCCAATCCCCAGGCTCCTGGAGGAGAGAGGCTATGGGACTTGGCCAGCTGTGGAAACTAGAACTTCTTGCCTGGGGGACCAATGATAACAGCCAGCTCCTGGAACTCTTGAATCTGGGTCAGGATAGTTGTCTTCCTGAACTTACTAGCAAGAAATAAAAACTGTGCTTCTTTCCTGGCTAAGTAGGCCTGTTCACTCAACTGCCATGTCTAAGCACAGAGATTGAGTGTTAGACCTGGAAATTAACTTGGATATTTATTACCAAACTGGCAGACCCAGTATCAGATGAGTATTGGAAAGCACGAGTAAGTGCTGGCTGAAATCAGTGTAAAATCATATGCAACAGTTGGTCAGGAAGTGTTTATGTGGTATTTTTACAGACCGTTAGATTTCCAAAGCTTCTGTGGAATTACTTTTAATTAGAGCAAATTAATCACTTGGTAGGTTTTAGCTTAGCTCCTTGATAACCTTGACATTGTGTTCATTTCTTTTTTCTTTTGCTGATGATTAACTCATTCCCTCAATCCAAGTACAGGGAAGCAATATCTGAAGAAACATAAAAGAGCAGCCTTTGTGTGGCATTTCCATTCACGTGTGTTTTGTCCAGATGAAACAGGCTTCGCTGTCCTTTTCAGAAGCACCTTTCATGACAGCACAGGCATTCCATTCTGATTTGCTCCAGCGAGTTCGGTAGATTCCTGTTGTTGCTTGTTTCTTGGGGTGAACATTCGGTTTTGCAGAATGGAGTTTGGATTTAATCATATTAATTTTTTTCAATCTCAATTTATAAAAAGGAAAAATTCTACAACATCCACAGAGGTGGAACTAAGTGTACCAACTTAATTACAAAGCTGCTTGCTAAAATTTTATAATTCCGGGTAAGGCACTCATAGTGAAAACGAATCATAATGAATGCTGCTGCGTTGTGGGCTTACCCCTCTCTCCTGGATGTGCAAGTCAGTCAGTGACACAGAATCATCGGTTCCTGCTTTTCTTATTCATCCCACATTTCCTGTAATTTTCTTCATGTGTCATTTACCGGATTTTTTCAGGAATGTTTTTTTATTCTTTCTGGATAACAGTGTGGACAAGCATCTGCTTCTACATTGCTAATGCTAAAGTTATTTGCCAAGAACAGAACACCGGTTTCTCAGCATTTTGCAAATAAGTAACCTTTTAAAAAAGGATTTCGTGGGAATGAGAATAGTTCATAGTTAAAAATAATATAAAACATGTTCACTATTTTGGGAGGTGAAAAATATCCATAGGTTGTACATTTGCTCCTTGGAGGGCATAAAATCTGTGACTGTCTCACCTTCCCTACTGGAGGGGCCCGCACTTGGTTTTCAGTCTAATGCTGACTTGTCTCTATTTGATCTGGTAAACATTTCAGAATGTTTATCTTAAATAATTTCTTATTGTTCACAATGTCCAAATCAATAATATTTCAATGGTGCTTCCTCATTTGGGTTGGTATCACAAATCTCTGCAGGTTGTAAAAAGCACTTTATTCGTTCACACTTCTTCATGTTAGTGTACCGCTCACATACGTGAGCCTCCAGGGTTACTCATACTTTGTGCTGATGTGGTCTAATGGGAGTGAGGTGTGTCAGGGAGATAGATAAGGAGGTGGTCCCTGTCTGCAGGTGAAAAAAAAAGACATTGTGTGCAGCCAATGCTTAAAATCTCACTTATCATCTCCTCATTGATTGTGAAAGATCGAAAGAGCTTGGGGTAAGGTATAAGAAGTCCAAGCAGATTGTTTTATTTCTTGTATGACTTACTGTCACTTTATGATATCTCTGATGCATATCTTTCCCTCTTTTCACCAATAGATAATGTCCTTAGGGGTTACATTCTGTGTTGGCGAGTATATGCTATATCTTTTCTGTTTACCCACCTTCAGAGAAGGCTATGCAAACTATGTGCTTTAAAATGAAAGGAAATGAACACAGATTAAATTTCATTGGTCATGTCCAAACTCTCATCTTTTGCAGCTTATTAGAAAATTTAATGAAAAGCCTCTTACCAATCTTCATGCATAACGCCACCCCTGCTTTTTTAAAAAAAAAAAAAACCAACACAAAATATTTTTTCAAATTTATATAAAAAATAAATCAACTAACTTTAACATGATAACCATATATGGGTTTTGCATACTTTCAAAATGAGTTATTCATAAATGGCTGATTGTAAAACATAGGTCAGCTTTCCAAAAAAAGTTTCTCTTACGTTTACATAGCTTTCAACTGTATTCATTTGCATAAGCTGCCTTAAATAATTTCTTAGTGTTCACAAATAAACAAGTAGATTTTGCCCCTTTCTCATAATATTCTTTTAGTTAAATTTCAAGACACTGAAGTTGCCATGAATAATCTTGATGTTGAAAAAGCCATCCCAAACATTTAATGAATATCTATTTTTCCCAATTTCTTAATGCAATATTCAATCAATACCAGTTCATTTTAATACAATCACATTTGGATAATATATTACAAGAAAGTGTTTAATGCAAATCCAGAATTTTGATTTAATAAAACCAACCCATATCTCATACACATGAATCAACTATTTTTCTTGAGTTCTGCAGAACACGAATTTCTAATTCTAGAGATACTTTAAAACAGAACTATTAACTGTCAATGACTGGTTAAATCAATGCCATGCAATGAGTTCTATGCACGTGCCCTGTGGGGTTTAGACATTGGTAAAGCCTCATTTTGGAGTGAAAAGTGGGTATGTAGGGGTGGGGGAGGGAGAGATGCTGGTTTCTAGAAATTGGAGGTTTCCATAGGGAAACTATTAAGAATAATTTAGCATATTCTTAATTTGTTAACTATGGTAACATATTTGCCCTAATGATCTCCATAAAATCATATTTTGTTTTAAGTACAATGTAATTGCATTTAAAATTTTTTGAAAAATGGAAAAAAATCATAGTTGTTACTACAATGATGTTAACCACTGTTACATTTTGTAGAACTTTCTTTTCATTAGTTTTTCTTTTCCATATTTTGTGTTCCAAATGCCTTACTTAAAATATCATTTTAAGGCAGATAATAGATAATCTATGGAGCACTTACTGCAAATACTTTACATGCATTATATCATTATGTCTGCAGAAACACACCTGTGAGCAGGTACAATTTATTATCTCTCTTTTACAGACAAAAATTTGAGGAAGGTTTATAAAGTTTAATTAATTTGCCATTGTCATTTGGCTAGTAAATTGCAATTTCTGGCCTTAAATCCAGGAAGCCTAACTGTAGAGCTCTTGAATGGTATGCTATATTGAGTCTCTGAAATTATTTTTGGTGGAATTTATGTAGATTAAAAATAAAATTATCTTTTATTTCCAGGAAAAGAATTCATTAAAGATATGAGTTATGGGCTCCAACCTACTTTATGTAGATTGATTCTATTGTTCAATTTTTTTGGTCTGATTCTATCATAATTATTGTTAGCAATATCCTTAAGAAATATTTGGCTTAATAACTGACCTAAAATAGGTTTAGTTGAATTGTTTTACGTTAATTTTGACTAATTTCTTTTCCTTCTTCTGCATAGTTTCCTCAATCTTTCCCTTTTCTATGCTGGTGAATAACTAACTTAAAAAATGAACATATTTCGTGCTGCAAAGATACTTGCATACTTTGAAATATTTCCTCTGATTTGAGGCAAAATTAATCATGGTTCCTTTTAAATTTTATTTCTGTAACTACAAAGCCACAATTGTGCCTGAGATTTCTGATTGCACAGAAAATGAAAGTTGGAGAAAGGATCAGTGAATTGCAGTGAAGAAGGCGTAACTTACAAAAAAGCCAATCTGAATTTTTATTGCCAGTTTCAAGGGCATAAATCATTATTTGATTAAGAATGTGATTTTTCTATGTGCTCCTATCTTTTTTATATTCAGAGCTAGATGAGAGCCGTTACCAAGCAAACTTTTTAGTGCTTTTTGAGCAAATTGAAATGTTAAGAATTAGGAGAGTTTTGTGAAGAAACCTGACTTTGAAATGGTTAAGCAGCTGCATAGAACCTGAAGGAGTTTGGGCTTTTTATGCAGGTGTGTTAATTAGATAAAGTGATCATAACAAACGTTTGCCATATTGTCACACATTCTAGGTCCTCAGAGTGGAATGCAGAAGGGAGAATTCCTCTCCTGGAGATAAAATGGGGAGCTCTCTCTTCCACACGGGCTATAATCAAGGTTAGAGAGCAAAGAAAAAAATTACTAAATATTAATATGTCTGAATTAAATTATTTTTTTTCTGTCAGAGTTTTATAAGTTTCAACTCAGTTTCTCGCAGTTAGAACCTATCTTTCGTCTTGAGTGGTGTTGCTTTTCATCCTCTTTCTTTCATGAGTTTTTGTTTGTTTGTTTTACTTCTCTTCTCACTATTATTTTAACAAGGCAGCCCTATTGCTATGGAAACCTACCTCTTTTGCTACCACTAGGTATTTTTGTTAGTGAAAGCAATAGGTAGTATATTGGCCTTTGGATTAAGATATCAACCCAGTAAATATCTTTTAGATGAAAAAATTTATTACAAACATTAAAAAAATGTGCCTGCTTTCAACAAACTCTATTAAAGATGTTTTGCTTGATTGATCAGCTTTTATATTAAGAAACCCAACATTTAATACATACAAAGTAATAGTTAACAGAGCCGAACTCACTGTCCTTTTATTTAACACATGTAATTAGGGATAAAGAGAATCCTGATGATATTTAGCATCATAGAATAATTAATGATAGGAGAAAAGGTAAGCTATTTCATAATTCTAGTCCTTGGGTTTTATTCATAGGGACTAATACAAGAAAGAGTGAGATAAACTACTAGATACTATCTGCTTATAGATAATATAACTGGAACTCCTACAAGGAATCTAGAAAGCATTTTAGTTCTCAATTTATGCAGGGGTATTAGAGGTGAGACAGGGAATAAAGAGAGTTGCACAGTGTATCAGTCCAAATAATCCATTCTTTATGTTCTGCCTTTCCTTTCTAATATAGAAAGGGGATATAGGCTAGAGAAATCCAAAGATGAAGGAAATCAATTATAGCAATTCTCCCATCTAAACAGGGCTATGTTGGTGGCACAAAATAGCACAGCAATTTTCTTTCCACTAAATGAAAGAGCAGGGAAGTCTAAAGGGTGATTATTTAATACAGGTCAGGAGTAACTGGAGTCAAATACCGTTTCATCCGTGCCCTGTAATAATCCCTTTTAGTCCTTGTGTGTACAGCCAAACATGTAAATAAAAACGTCTTTATAAATTTAGTTTCGTAAATTATTTTGTAGGTAATGTGTACTGAATATATAAATACCATAGCAATAGCATATGCTGGTTTTATTCAACCACAGTGGGTCCTATTAAATATGTAAAAGGAAAGGAACAAAATCAACAATTTTATAAAAATAGTCTACACTTTAAGAAATATGGAAGTGTAAATTTTGTATAGCAACTCATGAATGTTTCAGTATTGGTGGTCTATTGCATTAGAATACTGTGATTTATCATTTCTTTATTGTCAATAAAATTACTTTTCTATGGAATTGCTGACGGCCATTATATCCTGAGCGTAACCATTATTCTAGGCAGTTTGGGCCATTATGCGTGTTAAGAACCTATAAAAATTGTTTCCATTTTGGGCCTCTGTGTCACCATGGAAACTATCCATGAGTTAAGTGTTTGTGAATGATTTGTGGTCCTTGATGAAGCGAACTTTTGATGAAATCAATCCCTTCATGGCCCATATTTTTGTCTGTAAAAATTTTGGAATTTTCCCCCCTAAGATTCAGTGCCCAATTTAGTTTCAGTTTCTTTGGTTTAGTTGCCAGCGTGCTTCTAACTTTTGTTTTATCTATTGCACTTGTTTTTTGCAATTCCTCCTCTTCCTCTTTGTTATCGGTGGAAGTGAATGGCTGTTGTGGCCTGTGTCTGAGGTGAACATTCTCCATCAGCATTTTATTCAGTGCAGAGTTGCAAGTAGACAAATGTACCTTCAACATCACATCTGCTATGATGCTCCCCTATTTCTTAAATAATTTTTGGAATGAAATTAAGTTTCCTTTCCTTTTCTTTATAGCAAACTTTTAATTAAAATAAGTTGGCAGACATTCTTATTTCTGAGTCATAACCAAAGTATTTCAATCAAGTATTTAAAAATATTAATTTCTCTAAATCACACTACTTATTTTCATTAAAATACTTTAAACATATATTATTACTAGCATAGATATTTAGAATTTTATCCAGGAATATAAGGCATTTACTATTTTTGGTAATAGTATTCTAATTGCAGTACTTCAACACTAATAGCAGAGATTAGGTACACTAATATTTTAACATTTAAATAAAATTTTTGAAAAATTTGTTCCCATAGAGCTCCAGTAATACACACTATACTGTTTGAAGGTTTGTGCCAAATTGGGCTTAGTTAAATAAATAATTATTTAATGACTCAGAAAAATGCAGATAAATGAATAGAGGACAGTCTTAGAAAATGTTGCTAATTGAAGATCAATTTATTTTTAGGTTTCCAATAAAATAGTTTTTATTCAATAAGTGTGTTGAGTATATATGAATCTTGTACATAAAGCAGCCCAAATGGTCACTTCTATTTAGTAACTCTTTTCCAACTATTTTTTGATATAATATGTGTATGAGTGGAGAATGGAATTATAGTTTTGAACATTTTGTACAATCCAGATATTTTTAAAATGAGTTTATTGAGTTATAATTCACCTATTTAAAGCATATGATTCAAAGGCTTTTAGTATAGTCACAGAATTGTGTAACAATTACTGCAATTATTTTTAGAAGTTTTCATTACTCCAAGTGAAACCATATACCCATTCGCAATCACTCACCATGTCCCCCTACTCCCAACCCTGAACCTAGGCAGCCAGTAATCCACTTTCTATCTGTATAGGTTTGCCTGTTCTGGAACTTTCATATAATAGAATCTACAATATATAATCTTTTGAGACTAGCTTCTTTCACTTTGCATAATATTTTCAAGGTTATCCATATTGAAGCATGTATAGATACTTCACCCATTTTTATTGCTGAATAATATTCCTTTGTATGCATATACCACATTTTATCTACCCATTTTCAATTGATAGACATTTGAGTTATTATCACTTTTAGGCTATTGTGCATAATGCTACTATGAAATTTCCTGCAGAGTTTTTGTGTGAACATATGTTTTCATTTCTTGTGGGTATGTACCTGGGAGTTGAATTGCTCATCATAGGGTAAACTCCTTCTGAGGAACTAGTAGACTGTTTTTCAGAGCGGCTGTACCATTTTACATACCCACCAAAGACATATGAAAATTCTAATTTCTCGCCGAAACCGGTTTGGCTCAGTGGATAGAGCATCGGCTTGCGGACTGAAAGGTCCCAGGTTCGATTCCGGTCAGGGGCATGTACCTGGGTTGCGGGCATATCCCCAGTAGGAGATGTGCAGGAGGCAGCTGATCGATGTTTCTCTCTCATCGATGTTTCTAACTCTCTCTCTCCCTTCCTCTCTGTAAAAAATCAATAAAATTAAAAAAAAAAAAAATTCTAATTTCTCTTCACCTTTCCCAAACTTTGTCATAGTCTGTCTGTTGGATTATAGTCATCCTAGTGAGGTGGGGTGGTGGTGTCTTCTGGGTTTGATTTGTATTTCTCTGATGGCTGATGAGGTCAGAATCTTTTCATGTGTTTATTAACCACTTGTATATCTTCTTTAGAGAAATGCCTACTCAGATTTTCTTTTGCCTGGTTTTTAATTGGGTTATTTGTCATTTTATGATTGAGTTATAGACTTTTTAATATTAATAAGGGTGGTGTCCCAAAAGCTATTTTTTAATTAGTGCATTTTAACTGACTTTTAGAAAATGATTTCCACCCTGAATGTAGAGTCTGTTCTACTTAAGCCTAATATATAACACTAGAAGGCCTGGTGCATGGATTCATGCACTGGTGGGGTCCCTCCGCGTGGCCTGCCGGGATGGGGCTGAAACCGGCATCCAACGTCCCCCAAGGGATGTAATAGTGCGTGAAGTGGCAGGTGGCCAGGGAGGAGCCCAAATCCGGGACACTTCTGCTCATCCTGGCCACGCTGGGCCTGGCGCCACTGCTACTCAGTAGGCTCGCTGCTGCTCCGCTGCAGTCTCTGCATGCCCATCCTAGGGCAATACCGTCATGCCCATGGTCAAGAAATGGCCGCGGGCTCACGCCCAGTCAGTCCCAATGCTGGTCCTGATCCCGGTCCTGGTCCAGATGGGGGAGGGGTGTGCAGGGGAGTGTCCGCAGGAGAGGCTTGTGCCGCCACAGCTGCGCTCACCAGCCGTGAGCCTGGCATCTGGTGCCCTGCGGTCAGCTGAGTGGCACTCCCATGGCGGGAACGCACTGACCATCAGGGGGCAGCTTCTGCATTGAGTGTCTGTCCCCTGGTGGACAGTGCACATCATAGCAACCAGTTGACTGGTGACCGGTTGCTTACACTTTTATACATACAGATTATTTTTTAAATAAAAATATCAACATATTCATAGTGTATTTATAACAAAATGATTTTATTAAGCAATGCTTTTAAAATAATGCTAACTTCTCCTCCAAAGATAACATTTCTTGGGAAGAAGCAGAGAATAACTCAGAAAGCAAGAACAGCTTCTTGGTTAGCAAACAGTAGGGCTTGATATCTTGAAAATTTTACAGTTCCAAGAAGACCTTGGCATTTAGACAATAACAATATTGTTTGAGTAGAAGTCATTTTTAAATGACGTTAACTTTTTCCTACCCTGCCTGGGTAATTTCCCCTGAATGTCTGTGTAGAAGATTAACAGTATTGTCAATAGCAATTACATGTCTGAATCTTAAAAACCTAACGTTGACTGTGTGGCAGAGCAGAAAATAAAAATATTTTCTGCAAAACAGCAATATTCTAACATATAGATCCGGAGGGTTCCTGGAATTATATGTTTGATTTTAACATGGAAGTTCTTTGTAGAGCAGCACAGCAAATTAACATATATATACACGAAATATTAAAAAAACGTTTAGAAGAAAGCAGCATTATTAACATATTTTCAGAACAATTCTTAAAGGGTCTCTAAGAATAATATCACTGGGTATTTGTAAAACAATTTAAAAATTATTTTCTTAGCATTTTCATCATTTATACACATCTCTCTTTCGCAGTAAAGCACATGAAAATTTTTCAACTGCCATAGATTAATATCTTTTAAAAAAAATCATATTAAAAGGGTAATTTTTTTCTTAAATTTTTTTTACCTGTATGTTTTTTTGAAAGCAGACCTGTCTTGTGGATCACAGAACCTGGCATTGAAGAAGTACGTAATACATGTTTATTAAATGAAGGAATTAAAATGATTTTTAATTGGTGAGTTAATGACTAAAAAAATTATTTCCTATTTAGTGCAGAGCCTGCTCAACTTAAGCTTAATATATAAAACGGATTTTATTTAAAAGTATCAATATACTTTTATACTTTACTAGAGGCCTGATGCACAAAATTCGTGCATGGGGGAGGCAGTCCCTCAGCCTGGCCTGCACCCTCTAGCAATCCAGGCTCCCTCTCACCGTCTGGGACCCCTCACCCCTAACTGCCCACCTGCTTGCTCATTACCGCCCGCCTGTTCGTTCCTTACTGCCTGCCTGCTCGCTCCTTACTGCCCAGCTGCTCACTCCTTACTGCTTGGCTTGCCACTCCTTAGTGCTGTCGCAGAGGTGGGAGAGGCTCCCGCCACCTCTGCTATGCTGGCCAATTGTGAGCCCTGCTTCTGGCTGAGCAGCGCTCCCACTGTGGCAGCACACTGACCACTAGGGGGCAGCTCCTGCATTGAGCGTCTGCCCCCTGGTGGTCAGTGTGCATCATAGTGACCAGTCATTCTGGTCATTCTGCCATTAGGGTCACTGGGCTTTTATATATATAGATATAGTACAGCTTCCACCTCCCATCTGGAATGCCTGGGGGGAATCTCCTTCAAATCAAGAGGAATCATGGGATTAAAAGTCCTTTGGGAAGGCCAAAACCCCCGGGATAGAGGAAGGTGAAAGGTCCAGGTGGACGGGGGATTTGGAGCTGGGGTGAAGGGATTGTTTTTCCTGGGCTGGGATCCTCTCAGCCCCTTGGTCTGGCAAGAGTGACAGCTGCAACCCCACCTCTCGTCTCCCCACCCCACACCCCCCTTCCGTGGCTACCAGATGGTTGGGGCAGACATCTGGAGAGGGGCTTACAAAGACGTACCCTCCAGGGAAATGATGGCACCATCCCCAGTTCCTCTGCTAGCGGGCAGCAGTCCTTAACCACTTCACAACATATTGCTTGTAATTCACGTTCGATCCCTGTCAGCTTCTTCTTGATGACATTTTTGGGATCTGACATAGATCATTTTGGCTCATAAGGTGAGCAGACTCAGGGACCCAGAAGTTAAACACCAGATCCTCCTTCTTGCTTTCCGTATTATAATTTTGCATATTAATTTTTTTATGGTAGGCTCTCTATGATGGCATAGGGTATCTGTGGGAGGGACTGACGCAAAGAGGAATTCAAATTCTTATCTGTGGATTTTACAGTCAGGGTGGCAGCTATTGCAATGTGGTCTCTGAGCCTTTTGCCATCTGACCTCTGAGATCCTGTAATTTCAGTTCCACCCAGTGTTTGTCTAAGATCGCAGGCCTACTGCTCACGCAGCTTCTCAGTGAGCTGCATTTGCATTCAGATCTTTTCAAAATCTCCTTGGGAAAGAAAAGGAAGAGGAAACATAGTTCCTTTTTACATTTTTAGCCATTGCTTTACAAAACAAATAAACTGGTTACCATTGGAAAGATCATAGTGAAGTAGAAAGCATTTATCCTGCACATCATTCCTTCATGCTACTGAATATTTTTAGCAAATGCCAAATTAGCACTGTGGCAAAGCTGCCTAACAATGACTATACAGGCCAGTGCTGGAAAATAAGAAAGATTGAAAGCATTAGACTGGCAACAAATCAATTATTTCAACAAACTTCTTTTACTTGTAAGAATGCGAGCAATCTTAGGCATGGGTTAGTATTTTTAGAGTCCTAGTTATAATAAGCTTCTTTCAATTCCAGGCTCAATTAAAAAATTAAAATTATGCAGAAAAGAATAAGCATGACAACAAGCCTCACTTCATCTCAATCATGAACACAATCACATCGCCTTTTCTTCCCTTGTAATATAGAAATACAGCCGGTGAGATATTTAAATTTCTTCTGCACTAAAGAAAACTGAGGAAGTGAAACATGGGAGATTTGGGAAGTAGATAGGCCCTTAGAAATGTTATCTAGTGATTACTCAACTGTTCTTATTCTGTATATGAGGAAATTTAAGCCCAGCAATGTTCATTTCGTAAGAAAGTCCATGAGAAACCAGGCAATAAATCTAAGAATAGGTTACAGTGGCAATGAGCTATCTGCAGCACATCTACCAAAGAGAGAGTATGCACACTATCACCCGAACTAAACTATGCCACATCTTGATCAGAGATGAAGAACCAGCAACTTATCAGGGTTCCAACTCCACCAGTGATGAGAAATAGATATTAGGGCGGGGGCAAGTCTATAGCTCAGCAGTAAGAAGTAATAGATGTTCTGTCAGGAAAAAAAGAGAGACTCTTTGACCTTAATTGACCAATTTTTTAACATCTTGCAAAATTATGATAGTCTCTCTCTCTCTTTGTCTCTCTCTCTGTCTCTCTCTCTGTCTCTCTCTCTCTCTCTGTCTCTGTCTCTCTTTGCCTCTCTCTCTTTCTGTTGTCTCTGTCTCTCATATACATACACATACTCACACTATTATAATTTGTTTTATTTGAACCATTTGACTGTAGGCTGCACAATTTCCATAAGAACAGGGATATTCTCTTACATAAACACAGTCCAGTTAGCAAATTCAGGAAAGCTAACATTTTTTAATTTTTCATTGATTTCAGAGAGGAAGGAAGAGGGAGAGAAAGATAGAAGAAACACCAATGATGACAGAGAATCATTGATCGGCTGCCTCCTGCACGTCCCACACTGGGGATCAAGCCCTCGACCTGGGCGTGTGCCCTGATCAGGAATCAAACCATGACCTCCTGGTTCATAGGTTAATGCTCAACCACTGAGCAACACCAACCAGGCAGGAAAGTTAACATTTTGATCTAATCCATATTTCGCTCTTGTACATAACTAATTATATTAGTTTCTGATTTATTCTTTTCTTGTTTTTGCAAAAGTAAGCAGATATATATGTTTTACTTCCCTACATAGGCTTGTTTTGTACAATAAGTCCATTCAACATAAAGAAAATACAAAGCCACCAAATTTGAAGTAAAACGATTTTAGTAGATTATGAAACATTTTTACTCTTTCCTATTCTTTTCTTCCTTCTTCTTTCCTTCCCCTTTGTTTGAAAGCCTTCTAGCACAAGCCAAACCTAATTTCCCAATGGTGCTGTAAGCAGTGAGAAATCAATAAGGGCTTCCAAACAGAGAATGAATGTTCTCAAACCTAAGATTTAGGGAGCCAATTGTGGCTATTGTGTGAAGAAGGTAATAAAACAGAGAGTCAGTAGGTTGGGCGGTTAAGGTAGGGGCCTATTGTGATTTTCCAGGTAAGAGATGGTGAAAGTCTGGATTAAGCTCAGGGTCACAGGAATAGAAAATGGTGAAATACTGTCATCACCTGAATTTGGATAATAAACAAGAGGAAGAAAACAATGATGCTACTGAGTTTTATAGCCTTGGAAGATATTGCTGTCCTTATCTGAACTAGGAAACAGAAAAGGATAGATTTGGGGGTGAAAAGATGAATGCTTTGGTTGGGAACCTGATGAGTTTGAGGTATTGGTGTTATGTTCATATTGAGAGGTTCATGGAGCAACGTGATAACATAAAACCATGTAGAAAAAAAAAAACAGGAAACTGAATAGACTGGGTGTTGAGATGATGAATGGATCCATAGTTTCCTTTTAGCAGAGCCATTTCTCTCCTTTGGGCCTGTGCAGGTGGGCCTGCAGCTGTTATGCCCAGATTTCAAGATTCCCAAGAGCCCACCAGGGAGCCAGTGAGTCCGATGCAAAAGCAAAGAGTCCTTCATTTCGAACTAGTTCGGCTCCCCACCCACACTCACCAATGCAACGGTAAGCCCAGTGGCAGAGAGAGCGCGAAGCCTGATGGGACTGTGGGTTTTATAGGGGGGTGGAGTGAGGGCAGGAGAGGGGACTGTGGGCCCTGCCAATTGGCCAGGCGCGAGTCGGTGTCTCATTACACAGGATGTGGTCATAGTGATGGTGTGCACTTCCCTTGATTATCATTGGCTAGTCCAGAGAAATCCTGGGTGTGGCTAGCAGAGGCTTCTTCCGGGAAGAAGCCCCGCCAAGCACATGGCCCTGCCCAAAAATGGAGGACCCAGGGTAAGATGGAGGGCGTAATCCTCGCCCTTTCAGCAGCAAACAAGCACTGATGCTAATAGGCTTCTTCATGGTTAACAGGTAAGCGAGGCTGAGCATCATGGTCTTGATTTGTACAGAACTTCTTCAGAGTCTAGTCTCTCTGAAGGCCGTGGTCTCCCGAAAGGACTTTGTAATGGTGCATCGTGGTGTCTGTAGAGATCTCTATTGAATTGTTTCATTTTCTCCCCACAGGACCTGCATGATATCTGAGAATATAATATGTGAAAGTGAGCACAGTGCTGTGTCCAGCTCCCATGCCTATTCATAGGGAAATATACACACGCATGTTTTTCTGGAAAAGAGTCACACCCCTATTGTTGCTAACATTCTTTCCATGGAGAACAGATTTTGTTTTTCTCTGCATATAGTTTCCTGTTGTACATGGAGAGGAAATGTTTTCTCTTGTTTCTTGCAAACAGACATGCATGGACAATGAAAAACCTTGTCTGAAAGAGAAAAGAGAATGACTCTCTATTCACTGGGAGAGAGGATAGCGTTTATAAGAACTCTCAATGCCCTGATTCTGCTCTCCCTTTCTTTTCCTAAGGCCACTTTTAATGATGTGAAATGCAGTTTTTGTGCCTCGATAGTACCAATATAGGCCATGAATACATAGAAGAATCACAGCACAGGACTTTTCAGAGGGAAGAAGGATAGTGAATTGGGAATGGTGATAACAATCTCCCCTTTTAGGCATAGCGATTAACATAAGCACATTTCTGTGAGAGCCCTGCTCTCTTCCCTTTGGCCAACACTAGGAGTGGAGTTGCTGAGAAGACAGGAACCCAGAAGCCCCAGAAGCCCAGTGCCCATCCAGGCACTCAACGCTAGCCCTGATCTTGCCTTCACCACCTCTTTACCACTCTAGACTCCTACCTTACAGCTAACGGGGCTCCGCTGATGACAAAGGCTGTGATGCGCCAGAATAGTTCATCACGATTATATTTGTTTAAAATTCTTATACGGTTCTGTATTCAACCTGTACATTACACTGGTGCCTGTTCATTCTTGTCTTTGTTTTTATCTACACAGGATTTATTATTTTTCTGGACTCTCATAGGAGAAACAGGTGCTTTATCAGAAGTAAGGCGCAGCATTTTTACTGTGACATGGAACCCTTGGTTATACACATTCATATGTACTTTGACATTGTGCATGTATGTGTGTGGCTGTACATTTTTATTACTTTATTTCCATGGCCTGGTCTATTTTCTGTTCTGGTACATGACTTTAGTCTTCTTACCTCTCAGCCTTCTTTTGAATTTTCACATTTCACAACTTCCTTTGCACATTTCCTAATGGCAAATGCCCCCACTATCCCAAATCTGGATGTTTCTTAACTTTCAAGATTTAATGAGACAAACTTTTCATAATTCCTCTCCCTCCTTTTTCTCAATCCCAGTCATCTTTTCTTATTCAGAAGTTGTGCACTGTCTGTGCTATTTATTTGACAACTGTACTGCCTTGAACTGTTGGTTTCCTTTTGCTACATCTAAGCCGTGACCTCCTAAATAAATCTCACCAGTCGAATAATGACCAAACCCTTGGGTTTTAGAGCTTGACAGACTTGGGCTTAAATCCTTGCTCTTCTGCTTAACAGCTATAAAAACTTGAAGTTACTTAATCACTTTTGAGCTTCAGTTCACTCATTTGTAAAATTAGCACAATCATACAACCATAAATTGTCATGAGGATTAAATGAGATCATATATGTAAAGTACTTAGAGCAGTGATTAATAATTGGGCCAAAGGTTTGCTCAAAACTATTTTTGACTGATCTTCTAAAGAAGTTGCTAAGCTTATAATTTAATCAATCAAATGTGGCTAAATGTTTGGTGAAGAAGGACCATACACTAAAGTAATAACTTGGTTGAAAAGTACTGAAGTGTATGCTAGCCAGGACTACTTTACACCCTTTTAAACCCTGGAAGGCTACTAATGGCATCACTAAACAGCATTCCTTCTTCTGGCTCCCTCCTAATTGTTAGGAATAAATCCCCAGACAATGGCAAATCACCTTGCTTTTCCTCCAGACTAAACAGATCAGGCTGGGTGGCATGTCTATATCGATGTGATTGCCCTTTTGCCCAAGAGGCAGTAGGAGTTGAAAATAAGTTTAACTTTTCTCCCACCAGAGGACTGAAGCCCCATCTCTTTCAGAAAGGACAGAGAGAACAGCCTCATCAAATACCTTTATGGAGGAGCCAGGGTGCTATCTCCAACTCTCTCAGGGTATACAAAAGCAGAGGATACAAATCTGTTTGTCCCAACCTACTGCCTGGGGCCAGTCTCATTCTAGACAGCCTTGTTTTTAAAAACATCTCTTCTGTCCTTAAAATTGTTATTAGATAAATTGGCTTAGAAGACGTCTTCTTGACTATGTTTCCACCATTTCTGCTCCTGTGCCTCATTTTAGCTTTTATTTTTAGTCCTCACCTAGGATATCTTTCCCATTGATTTTTTAGATTTTTAGAGAGATTGGAAGGGAGTGAGAAAGGGGGGAGGGGGAGAAGAGAGAGAGAGGGAGAGAGAGGAAAACATGGATGTGTGAGAGACACATCGATTGGTTTCCTCCCACGCTGCCTAGACTGGGGCTGGGGCTGGAACCTGCAACTGAGGTATGTGCCATTGCCCGGAAATTGAACCCATGACCCTTCAGTGTGCAGGCTGACGCTCTAACCATTGGGAAACCAGCCAGGGACAATCTAGCTTTTTTCAAATTGAGCCTCCCATACCCCCACCCTCTTGGAAGATATCTCAATTTGCTGTGTTTAGATTCATATATATAGTACATTATGGTATGCACATCTCAAGACTTATTAATTGCAGTGGAGTTCAGTTGACTATATATATATCCAGTAAGAAAGGAAGGGCATTTGGGTTCTAATTTAGGTTCTGTCATGAACTAATTTTCTGATTTTGTATGCATCATTTAGCCCCTGGAATCCAATCTCTGTAACTGCAAAATGAATATATTACTACCTACTCTAACTGCTTCAGAGAGTTTTAAAGAATAAAGCATGTTAATAATGGTATAGGTATTTGGAAATATGTAATAGAAATACAACTGAAGTTTCCACTGCTTATCAGTTATTTTACAGTAGTCTAGAACAGACAGAGTCTGAATATAATGTACTGAGTCTTAGAATTATTCCTATTTTTAAAAGATCTTTTCCCACAAAATGTTAATCAATAAAATGAGTTGTCTAAAATTTTCTCAGTGTATCTCTTAACTACATAGATATGTTCATTAGCCATACTGGGCACAGACAAAGCTTTTTTAAATGCATAATTTTCACAAAAAGATTGTTATTTGTTATAAACAGAGAAAGTATCAGGGTGAAAAAATAGGAAGAATAGAACAACACTAACTTATATTTTTATATAGTATATACTATTCACAATCCTATTACCTAGATAATTTCTGTGTATCACATATAGTCTGAAAAGAGAGAACAGAATTAAAACAGCTTAAAGAGAAAATTCAAAATACAGAATGTGACATTGAGTTTTATTCATTTATTTGATTTTTTGGTTAGTCCTTTTTCTTAACTTGGGCAATGAAAAAGGACTCTTGGGCCTCTAGTATTCTAATAACAGAATTGGAATTCTGTAGAATATTTTATAAAACAATATGGTTTTCTTTAAGAAATCTTTACAATAGATTATAAAATAAATTGTGAAATAAAAATAAATTAATCAAAAAATTCTATCACTTGTAACCAATGTGTACGTGAGGGGAGAGAAAGATTAATTATATTATTAGTAAGAAATGATGTCAAACCATGGTAGATGGGTGTGTTCATGGCTTCCTGGCATCTCAGTCAGAAAAGGCATGCAGCTGATGAGATTTGGGACTTTATTATTTGCTTTCCACTATATCTGTATGAATCATTTATTTCTCTCAAATAGATCAAGGATAGGCAAACAGACAGTGCAAGCCAAATCTGTCCTGCCTTGTTTTGTACATGAAGTTTTGCTGGAACAAGATCATACCCATTAATTTACCTATTGTCTGTGGCTGGCAGAGTTGGGTACTTGTGACAGAGACCATGTGGCCTACAAAGCCTAAAATATTTACCACCCAGCCCTTTACACAAAAAGCTGGCTGATGCCTGAAATAAATCACAGTTAAAACACAAACAACATGAGAGCTCACCTCATTTTCCTTCTAGGTGACAGAAAAATCAATACTGATCCATTCCTGTGTAGCTGGATGTTTGAATTTCAATTGTTTTTATTATGTACAAAAGTTGGGAATAATATTGTGTTTGCAACTTATCTACGAAACACATGGGAGTATTTCCTTTCGAATATTTTCAAAGTTAATGGTGCTGGGTGTCTCCTGCAATTCTGCAAATGCCATATCCATGTTAGCAATTACTGTCTCAATTATTAAGCAAATGAATATTGGAATATCTTTGCTAACATTTTAAGAGTAAATAAACTGTCATTTCTTTTAGCTGCATATTTATTAATCTGTCTAATTACTTTAATTCTCTGGGAGTCAGATCTGGGGAAGTATATATCTGCAATAAAGTTGTTAAATTTTTTTACTTATTCTCTTCTATCCTATCTAATAAAAGAGAAACATGGTAACTAGCCATACCTCCGCTACCCTTCCCATTGGCTAATCAGGGTGATATGCAAATTAACTGCCAGCCAAGATGGCGGCCGGCAGCCATGCACCTTGAAGCTAACATGAGGCTTGCTTGCTTCAGTGACAGAGGAAGCTAACGTTCCCCGCCTGCCTTGCCAGTTTGCAGTTTGAAATGTTGTTAGAAATATAGAAGCTAAACAAACTCCAGAAACATGCTTTCAGCCAGCCTGGATCTCAGAGCTGGAGTTGAAACAGTGTTTCGATTATAGAACCCAAACAAACCAGATACCTGCTTTCAGCAGCCAGGGCCTAAGAGCTGGAGCCAAGCCTCAGAGCTAAAGCTGGCCCAGAATTAAAAAAAAAGAAAAAACAGGAGCGGTTGGGAGCTTCCGTCACCCCCAGCCTGAAAACAGCCCTCAGCCCCTCACCCAGAATGGCCAGGCACCCCAGTGAGGACCCCCACCCTAAAGGGGGTATGACCAGCTGCAAACAGCCATCATCCCCTCATCCAGGCTGGCCAAGCACCCCAGTGGGGCCCCCCACCCTGATCCAGGACACCCTTCAGGGCAACCAGCTGGCCCCCACATGTGCACCAGGCCTCTATCCTATATAGTAAAAGGGTAATATGCCTCCCAGCACCAGGATCAGCAGAGCCGCGAGGCCTCCCGGCACTGGGATCAGCATGACAGGGGGCAGCGCCCAAACCCCCTGATCGCCCTGCGGCTCTGTGTGTGACAGGGGGCGGGGCCACAACCTCCCTATCGGCCCTGCTCTGTTCGTGACAGGGGAAGGTGCCCCAACCCCCTGATCAGCCCTGCTCTGTGCCTGATAGGGGGGAGCTCCCCAACCCCCTGATTGCCCTACGGCTCTGTTGTGTGACAAGGTGGGGCGCCCCAACCCCCTGATTGGCCCTGCTCTGTGTGTGACGGGGTAGAGCCATAACCTCCCCATCGGCTCTGCCCTGAGTGTGACAGGGTGCGGCGCCCCAACCCCCTGATCTGCCCTGCTCTGTGTGTGACAAGGGGCGGCGCCCCAACTCCCCTATCAGCCCTGCTCTGAGCCCGACCAGGGGCTGCACCTAGGGATTGGGCCTGCCCTGTGCCACCCGGGAGCAGGCCTAAGCCAGCAGGTCGTTATCTCCCGAGGGGTCCCAGACTGTGAGAGGGCACAGGCCGGGCTGAGTGACCCCCTTCCCCCCTGAATGCACAAATTTTTGTGCACCGGGCCTCTAGTTCCTATATAATTCCTTAAGCACACAATGGGAAATATTGTTCTTGACAAGATCATGGTATGATCAAAGTAAATCATTGTCTACCTCCGAGTAAAGGCAATCTTTGATGACTCCACTGATTAGAGATTCTGTTCTAGAAATACAGATGGTTTATGAAGTTTTGTTGGATTGTTGTAAAATAAAATTGTCCCTCTCAGTTAAGTGAGGTGTGCAGAGAGATTTGGGGAGAAAAAATTGTCCTCAATTTAACAATTCAGAGCTTTTCGAGAACAAATAGATGGAAGTCTGAGAGTATACCAGAGATCTGTGAATAAGGGTATATCAAGGACAATTTAAGTGGATGGCTTTTGAGATTAAATTGAATATCTCAATGAAAGTACTCAAGGGAGGGACAAAGATTAGAACTGATCCTCATATTGGTAAGGTGCTCTCATAGGAAGGCTTCCCAGCACATCAGCAGCGTGATGCATTCCCCATTGTCCTGGGGGAACTTTTTGAGCCCCTTAGTAGCTAGAGATCCTGGGGTATTTAAAAGAGAAAATGATGGAATATGTCCCAAATGTGGTCACTACCATCCTACTAATTATTCTGAGTTCTAAATGAAATCCCAACTCATTAAAGGCATTACTTCCAATGCTTTACTTCCAAAGACTGTAATATAGTAAATATTATAAAAGCATAGAATTGCAGTCATGAATAAAGATTTAATGTGTTTGAATATAAAATACATTTGAAATAAAATATGAGCATTTTTTTAGACTTTCTGACTTCATGGCTGTCCAGTTCCCGTTATTGCCATTTGTTATCTTAAAATACCACAAATATTTTATTTATTTTTTATTTACTATTATTCTATCTAACTATCTATCATCTATTTTTGACAGTATTACAGATGTCACTCATTCCCCCGCCTCCAATCTTCCCCTCTACCCACCTTCTGCCCACCCCAGGCCTTCACTACACTCTTTTCTGTGTCCATAAGCTATGTATATAAGCATATATGTTCTTTGATTAATTTCTTCCTGTCCTCCTCACCTCCTACAAATATTTAAATTTTTAACTTTTGCCAATTATTTAGCCTATGATAAACTCATTGATGATTTCAAAGTAATTTTTAAAAAAATATTTTCTTGGTGTCTCTTTAATAACAGATCTCACTTACTTGTTTGAATTGCTATTGCAAAGAGAGTACAAAATTTAAAAGAAACAATATGCAGTAAAATGTAAATCTGCCCTCCCACTGCTGTCTGCCAGCAATCTAGTTTCCTTTCCCTAGACTAATTGGTCTGGCAAAACTGTTTAGTGTTGCTGGGTTTAATTTTAATTTATATGTTCCCAGAGGATAATTTATTTCATACAAATTCTCATTGTCACTGAGCAGAATAATGGGCTAAACATTCTCTCATGATTCTATTAGTGTCTTTTCTATCTATAGTTATTTCCACAAAACCATTTCAATATTTTTTGTTTAGACTTTTACTCTTTTTCTTGAATTATTAATGGCTTACCTATTTTGTTGTATTTTAGAGAAAACAATTCTTAGATTTATTCTTATTCTATCAATTTAATAATTTTAATTAATTAAAACCTGTTTTTACATTTATTAATTCCTCCCATTTACTTGCCATAAGTTTATTTAGTTTTTATAACCACTCAAGACAAATGCTTTATCCATTTAGCTATTTATTCATTTGACTATTTTATGCATTAATGAGATATTTAAATCTATAGGATTTACTCTGAGCAGTGCTTCAGTTGCATTACCCACATTTATTCAAATTTTACTGTTATTTCAATAGTGTAAACTTGCATTTCTTTCACAAGTTATTTTCTTACGACAAATACCCTTTTAGTGCTTGATTTTGCTAAGCCAAATTAGCCTTAAAGTACTTCAGTTATTTTGGAGTGGCTCTATATAATTACTAAATAAAAATATATTTGCCTGACCTGATAGGGCACCAAATAAAAACACGGGAAATAAATATCTTTTTCCATCTGAAAGAATAAAGTCTTTTTTATTGCATGGAACAGCAGTCATATAGAAATGAATAAACAAAGGTTCTAGGTTTAAATCATTAATGTTCTTTTCTGCTTATATGGTTTCCATACCCATAGACTGAGACTAATGACTGAGAATAATCACTAACCTCTTAGAAGTTTGAAAAATACAACTGGGTCACTCCTGTTCCAGTCTACATGCATCCACAAGCTTAAGAATGACGTATCCTGCTGTGAGGTAACAAAGAACTCTCCAGTGCCCGAAGCTGTGTATGTCTATGTATTCATACAAACTGGTTACAGTGAGCTTTATGGGAATTCTGAGAATAAGCCCATTTTTCAGGATAGACAAAGTCACTTTATTCACCTGGTTGATGGCCTGAGGATCAGGAAATTAGATAGGATTCAAAACTCAATCTCCTTCACATAGTTAGTTGGCTAACTTGTATTGCGATTTGGTGATGTATAGGTTTGACACTAGGACAGAAAGACAGAGAGATACAGGGCTTAGTGACAACTTGCCTTTGGGTGACCATTACTCTATTGACATTTCCACATTTAGTTTCATTGAGAGTAGGGCAGGATTGTGTCAGCCTATGCATTACCATCACTTTCTACACACCCTGCTTACTCCATGCCTGACCCTGATATAAGGATAATAATGATAGAGCTAATGTAGTATTTGTTATGTCCTGGTATTATTCTATTTTTTTTGCATTTATAACTCACTTAGTCTTCACAAACCATGTTGTGCTACGCATCTCAGAGTTGTCCAGTTCCTAATCCCCAGAACCTGTGAATATATTATATTACATGTTATATTGCATGGCAATGGGGATGGTTTCAGATGAAACTAAAGATACTAATCAGCTCTTATAATATGGACATTATTCTGGAATATCCAGAATGGACCCAATGTAATCAACAAGAATTTTTTAAATATGAAAGAGGGAGGCAGAAAGTCAGAGTCAGAGAGAGATCCAAAGAATGCAGGTACAGGAGGGATACAAGGCAAAGAATGCAGGTAGCCAGCCTCTAGGCAAGGAAACAGATTTTTCTCAAGGGCCTCAGAAAGGACACGGCCCTGCCAACACTTTAAGTTTAGCCTGTGGAGATCTATTTTGGACTTTTGAATGGACAGTAAGTGATATGATAATAAATTTGTGTTTTTATAAGCCACTAAGTTTTTGGTAATTTGTTCTGGCAGCAATAGGAAACTAATGCAATTATTATAAGTACTCGGTAATGTTGGGATACGAAACAGAGGTAACTTGTCCCAGGTCACAATGATATTCACAGACTGAACTGGGACTTGAACTTGAGTAGTCTTACTCCCCAGAGTATATTTTTGTTATTGTAAAGTCAAATTGTGTAAGGTATCCATTACCTACAGTAAAATTCACTGTTCAAAATATATATATAATTGATTTCAGAGAAGAAGGAAGAGAGAAAGAGAGAAACATCAATGAAGAGAGAGAATCATTGATTGGCTGCCTCATGCAGGCCCCCTACTGGTGATCAAGCCCTCAACCCATGTGCTAAGACTGGGAATTAAACTGTGACCTCCTGGTTCATAGGTCGATGCTCAACCACTGAGCCACATTGGCAGGGCACCCCTTTTCAGGGTACAGTTTTATGAGTTTTGACAAATACATATAGTCATGTAGCCCAAGCCAGAATGAAACTATGGAAAATTCCATCATCCCAATAAGTTTCCCTGTACCTCCTTTGTAATCAGGACTTCTTTCCACCCTAAGTGCCTGGAAACCACTGACATATTTTTTGTTTTTATTATTTTGCCTTTTGCAGAATGACATATCAATGGGATAATAGTTGTGTGACTAGTTTGGCAATTTATCTCTAAAAAAGAGTATAAAATTGGTCAAAAATGTCAAAAACAATAATTCAAGGCACTGGAAAATAACCAAAAGCCTAGAATTATTTGAGAAAGCATTAATTCCTAAAAACTGTAAGAGCTTGATATATATATTGTTTCAGAGAGGAAGGGAGAGGGAGAGAGAGATAGAAACATCAATGATGAGAGCGAATCATTGATTAGACCAGGGATCGAGCCCGCAACCTGGGCATGTGCCCTGACTGGGAATCGAACCATAACCTCCTGGTTCATAGGTTGATGCTCAATCACTGTGTCACACCAGCCAGGCCTTTGAGAGCTTTGGATGAAGACATCAGGAGTCTCTGGCCCCCTCCCTGGAACTGCTCACACCCCCTGTCTTTGCTTGGGTGGAAAGAGCTCTAGGTTTACAGGTTGTGGCTCTGCACGACACCTGTGGCTTTGCTGCCAATGGGGGCAGGCTGACTCAGTTCAGAGTAGGAGGCAAAACCCCTTCTTTGTTGATTAATAGTGGTAATGGGCTCATTTGGGAAAAGGCAGGAAAAACCTTCTGGCCAGACATTTCATGGGGAGATTCTGGAAACAAGGAAGCCGTGGAAGTGCTGAGATAAGCTCTCCACGTGCCCACTGGCCAACTGCGAGTCCATGCGTGTCCAGGAGAGACCTCGCAGAACCCAGCAAAGCAAAACAAAACTAAAAGAGAAAGCCTAGGGAGACTTGAGAACAGGCTGCAACTTCAAATACATTTCTCAAACCACATAAGATAAATTGGCAGAAGTTGGAAACCTTATATGCTCAAGGTGTTTGAACAAAATTTCTATCCAAAACATTAGCTAACCTCGTAGTTAGCCAGATACAGGAGGCAACACCTAGGAAAAGAAAGAAACATAAGAATGAAAAAACACAGTGGAGACATGAGTGACTGCACCCATGAAGCAGATAGATTCTGCAGTTTAAATCCAGTTAAGTTCTTTTTAAAAAAGTCCAATAACCAGTTAAAAAAACAAAAAGGAAGAAGGAAAAGAAAGAATCCAAAGTTGCTACAATAGATACTCTAAAATGTCCACTTTAGGGTAGAACATGAAACAAGTTTCAATAGCTTCAAATGGATTAAAATCATGCTAAGTATATTCTCCAACCACAACAGAATTAAATTGAAAATAAACAACAGAAAGAAGTCTGTGGTTAGAGGAAAATTTATAACTTTAAGCACTGAGAAAGGAAGAAAGATCTAAAATCAATAATCTCAGCTTCCACATTAAGAAGCTAGGAAAACAAGAGCAGCAAAGCCAATGCCAATAAGAGGAAGATGAAAATAATAAAACCAGGGCAAAAGCAACAAAAGAGAAATAAGATAACATTAGAGAAAAATCAATAAAACTAAGTGTTAGTTCTCTGTAAAGATCAACACAGTCAATAGATATTTTGCTAGACTGATACAAATAAAAGAGGGAGAGATAGAAGCTTGAGCAGAAAAAAACAACCAAGTCGAAACATTAAATGCTGACCTTGATCTCATCTTGGCCATATATGGATTGCATATAATGGAACTCCCAAGATAAATCTGAAAATCCAAGATTGGAGGCCACTGGTGCCTCAGTTTAGTTTGGAACACTAGCTGATATTAGTCAAAGAGATCTTCCCTAAGCCGGAATGACATGGGAACAATAGAGAGGGCCTGACACAATCCCCAGCTTCCTGCAATACCAATGAATTTCAGAAGAGCAAGCAAAGTTCTCCATGCATGAGGTTTGGAGCCCACCAAAGATGCAATTAGCAAGAGATCCTCAAGGGTTTGAGGAGAGGCCTAAGAGGAATGTTTTTCCTTTGAGAAAGACATTGCTCATATATTTTCATTGTTAGGTTGCAAAGACAGGAATGGTGCCTTAATCAATCAAACACTATTTATTTTCCAGGGAGTGCTGTGATTTAGTAAGTGGACCATTTAACATTAGACAAATGGATTCAAGTATAGACTTGCATCCTGCTGATGGTATCTGACAAAGCCACTTAAGCTCTTGGAGTTCCCTCATCTGTAAAATAGTAGTAATCATGGCTTACACCTAATTCTACAGAACAATAGGATTGTTCTGATGCTTAAATGACATGGTCTATGTAAAAGGTGGTTTGTAAATACTGTAAAACAGTGTATTGCTTTGTAAATACTGTTAAGTACTATAAAATATTATCTTTCTCTATTGATGTTTGTTTGTGGGTAAGGGACCTTTTTGTAATTTTTCTACTTGACTTTTATTTTTCCTCTAGTTTGTAAATTTTTAAAAAGTCTTTCAAACTGTTACAGAAATTTACTGTTTTATAGTTACGTTGTAAAAATAAAATAAGCTGAGGGCTAGCTCACTTTGTTAAGTCCTATAATATTTTATTTTCTCATAGGTTTCTGCCAGATCTAGACATGAGATCCACCCTTTTCTGCAATTGTACTTCGGTCTTTCCACAGTTATACTGATGGACTCTTCTTTACCTCCTCAGACCTGCTTTCAGATAATTCACACTAAAATACAAATGCTTGGGCCGAAACCGGTTTGGCTCAGTGGATAGAGTGTCCGCCTGCGGACTGAAAGGTCCCAGGTTCGATTCCGGTCAAGGGCATGTACCTGGGTTGCGGGCATATCCCCAGTAGGAGATGTGCAGGAGGCAGCTGATCGATGTTTCTCTCTCATCGATGTTTCTAACTCTCTATCTCTCTCCCTTCCTATCTGTAAAAAATCAATAAAATATATTTTAAAAAAATAAAAATAAAAAAAAAATAAAATACAAATGCTTGAAAATGACTTTAGCTGAGAACTCTGCTAAGAGTGTGAACAGGATAGGGAGAGGGACTAGTATTTAGTAGAGACCAAAGTTTTCACACACACTTTATCCAATCTCCAAATATTCTGATTCAGCAATTCTAGGTGGATCCTGGGCATCTGTATTTTTTTTTTAAAATATATTTTATTGATTTTTTTTTACAGAGAGGAAGGGAGAGGGATAGAGAGTTAGAAACATCGATGAGAGAGAAACATCGATCAGCTGCCTCCTGCACACTACCTACTGGGGATGTGCCCGTAACCAAGGTACATGCCCTTGACCGGAATCGAACCTGGGACCCTTCAGTCCGCAGGCTGATGCTCTATCCACTGAGCCAAACCGGTTAGGGCACATCTGTACTTTTTAATAGAGTATTTTAAAATGCTGAAGGACACTCCTGCTTAGAACCTCTGATCTGAGGTATAAAGCATTTGGCATGTCAGACATCAGTCCACACACGTGGAGGGTTTGGAAAGGCATCCCAGCTTGCCTGGCATCCATGAATCACACCACAGAGTTAACTGCTTACTGCCCTTAACACCAGTCAGCACAGGGAGCACTCTCTGACCTCTGGTAGGCTCTGAAGTAGCCTGGGGAGACACTGTCATCAGTACTATCTGGAGAAAGAGGAGCGCAGTATACCCAATATTTTATTCTATGTTCTTTAAATCACCCATCGATAGATTTATTTATTTTTGTAAAATTCTTAAGGTTGATCATCAATTATTTATGAAAGGTAATTCCCTCATTGCATTATGCTTTAACCTGTCACTTTACTACCCTCAGAGATTAGATTTGATAGATATGTGATTGACTTGCTTAGGCATTCAAGCTTATGATAATCTTGGTTTCTTATAAGGTCTTTACATAAATTTCACATTTTATTCCTGAACAAATTATTGGAAATAGTAACACATTTATTTTATTGTAATTATATGTAAGGTGAAAAGGATGAGTAATAAGATAGCAATTATTTAAAAATATCTTAATTCTATAAGATTTAAAGACAACTTTTAGGAAAGAGTTTAAAATGTCTTTTCATATTCTCTTGTTGATGTGAAATTCCTATGATATTGTGAAACCTTGACTCTCAACAGCTGGTTCTCCCAGCTTTTAGGATAGCAGAGTTGACTTTGCTTGAAGATGAGGGCAAAGGTCATTTGCTTTAAGCAAAACATGATACTGTTTTTTTAAGTCTCTAGGTGATTCTGATGGATATCCAGGTGTAGGTAGTGCAATAGTTTAAAGCATATAAAATCTATTAAGTATAGACTTTTTGTTTCTACCAATACATTTAATAGTGTCAGTTATCCTATACAAAATGCACATCTATTCACTGGCTTCTAAATGCCAGGCACTGTTCCAGATATTTTCACATCCATTATTTCAATAAGTTCTTTTCGGAGATGTAACTTAGTAGATTAAAAAAAGCAAACAAACCATATGAGCCCTCTCTTCTTTGGAAGGAATGCAAGATAGCATCATGATGCTTAGTCAAAGGAAATAGCATCCACAGCTACTGTTTTAAAATGAAACAGGCCTTGTCACATTCCTTTTCTGAAATATCACCAAATCTCTGCTGCTGCTGGTTTGGGAAGTAGTGAGGAAAGGAGGTGAAGAGAGGACAGAATTATTCTATTTGCTTATTATAGACCTTCTATTCTGTGCTATGTGATGTCAATAGAAATAACTTAAAATATCCAAGGTCCCTCAGAAGGCTGAGAGGTACAGTTTTGCAATGTTGTGAGGAAATGGGGTCCCATCCAGGTCTCAGCTGCCTGGCATGCAAAAGTGTTGGGTTACCTTAAAGTTCTCCCCCTCTTGAATGCAGGTATCCTGAGGTTAGCTCTGGGATGAGGCTGGGGGATGGGTATTCCTTTCAAGTCCCTTAGTAGAGGTCTCTATGCTGCTTTAGTTACTAGGGTACTTGGGGGAAATTTTTTTCTGAATAGTTTTTTTTTAACTTATGGTAGAACAGAGACAAAAATGATACATAATATGTCAAAACTCTTAAAATTCCTGCGTTCTTCCTCAGAGCCAAAACTTCAGAGTATCATTACAAAACTTCCTCTTGAATTCCAAGGCCCTTGGTGGACCTGATTCATTGAACACTCGCTATGAGGGAGGGAACTCTTTCCCAAGAGATGGTGTGGGAACAGCCAACTTGGGAAAGTTGGGATTCAACTTGAGGTCTGTTCTTAATCATTTTTCTGAGATTAAAAAGAAAAAAAGACAACTTAGTTATTAAGGGGGAAAAATAACAGCATGAACTCCTTTGCTTCTTTGTGTATTATAAAGTCAAAGATTAAATGTAAAGGAAAAAAAAAGGAATAGATCATTTGGCCCAAACAACTACTTACAGAGTTAAAGTATTATAATTTTTAAAATTTAATCTCTGATGATGTAACACGGATCCCAAGAGGTTAAATGATTCCAAATTACATATTTAGCCAATTGCATGCTAATTGTTGGGAATGATTTAGAATCTAAACAGTTGTCTTTTTAGATTTTGGCAACTATATGTATAACAAAAGTTTTCTGCTGTGGCAGCCAATTCCTCCTGTAAGTCTCAGCCTTATGCTAAAAATGGAGGATTTTATCTCCTTTTCTAAAACAGCCAAGTGGTGGTATCTCTCAGTCTTCTTTCTCCAGTTGCCTTCTCAGTACAAGATCTATAATATTTAGACAGTAAACACCAAATTCACTCTCCTACACCTGTGATCTGAGTAAGATTGTTTTAAAGTTAAAGATGAGGTTTGCCCTAACTGGTTTGGCTCAGTGGCTAGAGCGTCGGGCTGCGGACTCAAGGGTCCCAGGTTCGATTCCGGTCAAGGGCATGTACCTTAATGGTGGGCACATCCCCGGTGGGGAGTGTGCAGGAGGCAGCTGATCGATGTCTCTCTCTCATCGATGTTTCTAACTCTCTATCTCTCTCCCTTCCTCTCTGTAAAAAAAATCAATAAAATATATATTTAAAAAAAAAAAAAAAAAGATGAGGTTTATATTAACGGAGTGTCTTGTTACTTCCAAATTGAATTTCTTTAATGTACAAAAGCATATTTATGTGATTTGATACATTATTATATTTTTAATTTTTAAATTATATTGAGAGAGAGAGGAAGGGAGTGGAATAGAAAGATAGAAACATTGGTGAGAGAGAAACATTATCGATAGGCTGCCTCCTGCACCCCATCCCCCCAACACACACACACTCTGGGGATCAAGCCCGGAAACCAGGGCATGTGTCCTAACCAGGAATTGAACCAGTAACCTCTTGGTTCGTGGATCAGTGCTCAACCACTGAGCCACACCAGCCTGGCTGATACATTATTTTTTAATCATCAACTCATAGCACCTTTTTTATCAACAGTGTCTTATATGTTCTCTGAGAGTCGGTCCAATTAGATCTGAGTAGAGAAGAATTAAAACACAAAGAAGTCACAGCACTTATCTAGACAAAATCAAGAGAATTCAGTCATATCACTTATTTATTTAGTTAAGCCAGTACATGGTTTATTTAGTGATTAAAAGTGGAAGTAAACATTGAAAGAGTTTAATATGTTAATATTCTTAAATTTTTTATTTATTTTATTTTTTTCTTTATTGATTAAGGTATTATATATGTGAATATTCTTAAATTTTAATTTACCTCTAAATATACCTGGGAAGATAAATAGGTTTTGACTTTCATTAAAAGAAATGTTTTAAAAATTGTAATAAATTGTATACTGAAAATGAAAGTTAAAATTTCCCAAGTTTGCATCTCTGATAATATGTCTTTGACCAGCTTAAAAAAGTTCCCCCCCCCTTTTTAATTTTGATTTACGTGTGAGTTAATAAGGAAAGCCAAATTAAGCACAAAACAAGAAACAAAACAAAAATTATTGATTTGTTCTACCAGTCTCTTTAAAAAACTTTTAATTCTTTATTAAAAGTTGTTCTAGGTAGGAACATTCTGTTCTTTTTGTGTCTTATTAATCTTTAATGAAGATATTCTTTTAGGCTCTGCAGATATATTCAGAAAATAAATAATTTTAGAAAAACAATGATTTTGGAAAGATTAATCAGGGCTTAAACAAGATCTCAAATAAGAGTGTTTTTTTTCATGGATGGAGGTAAAAGTAACAAAACTTGCTTACTTAGCTGATGCGATTGATCAGAAGGAGTTTCTGGTTTCTCTCATTTAAAACAAGAACAAAAAAGGCACAGCAAAGGTAGACAGTGACATGATATATATGGAGACCTCCCAAACCCTTCAGGCTCAAATTCAATAGCTGGGCCTTTGTTTTTGTGTGTGTGTGTGTTCAATCATATAATTAATTGCCTACTTTGTGGGCACATTTAATCTTAAGCCCTTTAATAAGTAATAATTTTAAAGGTAGTCATTTATCTGTTTCTCCACACTGTAATTCAGATATAAAATTAACTATTATCTGTTGTTCTCTGAAGCACAACTGTTTCTTTAAATTAAAAACACCAGTTTTAAATCTGAGATTATAAAATGAGAAGTTAAGCTTATCACTGAATTTATTTCCTGGCTTCCAATTAGAGTGTGTCATGAATATAATTTTTTAATACAGAACATTGCGTGAATTGCCATGGTAGCTTTTGGACTTAGCTCCTCAGTTTGATATGTAGGTATATGTTAGACAGTTAAAAGGTTTCTTATTATTAATTACCTGTACGACATCACAAGAAAGTAAATAAGCCTCACCGATGGAAACTCAATGAAAAACGCTTCACTTTGGGAATAAATAGAATCTTGACTGAAAAAAAAATTGGAAAACTTTTTTTTCTGAGATATTTAAGACCATTCTTTTGAAATTACCATGACTGTGGAATACTGAAAAACCAAGGAAATACAGTTGACCCTTGAGGAACACAGGTTTTTTCCCCATAATAAATTGGCTTCCCCGAGCCCGGGTTTCACATCCGCAGATTCCAGCAACCTCGGAGGGAAAATACGATTTTCTTCGGAGGTTGGGAATCTGCGGAGAGCAGACTTACATGGATTCTTATGTAAGGGACCCCAGGGGCTCCTGGGACCCAGGCCTCGGGGGTACCCGGGGAGGACCGGGCTTGTAGGAAGCCAGAGTTACACCCAGATTTTCAAATGCGCCTGTTCTGCGCCCCGAACCCCTGCCTTGTTCCACCGTCAGCCGTGTTCGGCCGGCTCTTCCGATTCACTCTCTGGTATGTTGAAATCAACTCCTGTTGTATCTAAGTAAACGAAAGCTGTATTTGTTAACAAATTTCACATGTACATGGACTAAAGTTGATTTCCTTAAACCAAACTTTTTTTTTTTTTTTTTACAGAGAAGTTAGCTTTTCCTCTGTACCTTTATCCCATGACTGGTATAAAGCAAGGAAATCGGTGCACACAGGGATCTCACAGAATTTCGAATCGTGTTAACTTTAATATCCATTGTATTTTGATGGGAAATGGCTCAGACTCTATGGGTTGACACCAGAGATGCAGTCTCTGAAATACTAAATTCTCGAGCATTTTAGCCACTTGGGGGGAGGGAGTGATGTATCCCAGAGGAGAAAATAGCGCAAAGCACACATCAGCTTCTAGAAGTTTAGATCAACAGCAGTTTTTCAATGATTTTATATGTGTGTGTGGATATATATATATATATATATACACACACACACACACACACACACACACACACACACACACACCACGGTATCTCAATGACTTAAAATATCAAGAGTTTAGTTTTCTGCTTTTCTGTCTGTGCTTCAAGGATGACCTTTGGGCTGTATGCCACATGGTCCTCGCACAGGTATGGCAGGTGTCAGAATGGCTGCCATTTAGGGAAGACATCATAGTGCTCTAGCTTTCCAAGCCTTCTACCTGCAAATGACACGTAATTCTCCCACTTGAAACCATTGGCTGACATAGTCACATGATCCTGCCCAACTTCCACGGGCAGGTAAGCATAATTTTACCACAGAACTGAAAGAGAAGAGTAAGAAATGGTAATAAAATATTAATGAAAAATACTAATGATTATGACTGCCTTAAAAATGTCAGTTACAAATACTGAGTTTACTGTTCATCTTGCATAAAACTAAACTTTCTCCCTCTTGTAGGGAAATAAAATTCTCCTGGTTTCTCAGTGCATCTGTAAAAAGCCCTAGCCTGAAAGCTAGGGAGTGTTTGCTTTTCCTCTTCACACATGAAAATTAGATCTGTGGCCATTTGGACTAGGTCCCTAGGTTAAGCCCTAAGGTGCCAGAAAGACTGGAGAACTCTCTTCCTAGGTATTTACATTCCAAAATCTGTGAAGTCCAGAGCTTGGCAACATCTCCGGGTCACGAAAGAAGAGACACCCAGTGTTTATCTGGCCCTTGGAAAGATCGTGTTTACATTCCAGAAGTTTAGGGTGAGAATCCAGGATACTTGCTTCTCCTCTCAAAGGAGCAAAAGGGTTTTTTTGTGTTTTGTTTTGTCCTTCTTTTTTCAAGAGGGAATGTGGACAGCTATCTTGCTACTAGATATAAACAGAGAAAAGTCCATTGTTCTCCATTCCTTTGGAGATGCAGACTTTGAAGTTTGTATGGGTATGACCTTTACCTGAATTTCCTTGTGTCACCCCTGGGGCGAGAATCAGAGTGGAAGGGACCCCAAGGTCACTATTTGCTTTTTAAAAATATATATATTTTATTGATTTTTTTTTACAGAGAGGAAGGGAAAGGGAGAGGGATATAGAGTTAGAAACATCGATGAGAGAGAAACATTGATTCAGCTGCTTCCTGCATACTCCCTACTGGGGATGTGCCCGCAACCAAGGTACATGTCCTTGACCGGAATCGAACCAGGGACCCTTGAGTCTATAGGCCCATGCTCTATCCACTGAGCCAAACTGGTCAGGGCTCCTATTTGCTTTTTAAGTGTATAATGATAATCTGTCTCTGGTTCAGAATACCTCCACCTCATTTGCACATTCTGGATAAAGTTGATAATGATCAACATTAAAAGTCCTGTAGTTCTCATAGTTCTCTAAAGGAAACAGTCCAAGAGCCGGATCCCATCACAGCATCAAGCACAGTCTCAGGTGATGTGCAGTCGTCTCCAGTTCAAGGAATGATGCCCAAGAGCAGGTGTGCAGCCCTTGATGCAGAGATGTAGGAATATAAAAAGTTTTTTTGCCTCACATATACTCAATTTACAGTGACTGATCAGGTTCAGGATAAACATTCCTAGTGGGAAAGTGCAAGAATGGGAGTCACAGCCAACTTGTCCATATGGTGATGCCATCTGCTGGGCAGCATATGAAGGGCCTTCTACCCTTCCACTCCTCACACACTCACATGGTTTGTGGTCTGCATGTTAACTGCTTGCTATATCTATTGCTATACTCTTTGGGCAAAGTGTGCTGGCTATAGAATAGACTCATTCCTTCTGCAGCTAGAGCCTTCCCCTACATGGCTGGACACATTTAACAGTTATTGAATTTGTGTGATTAAAGCTCATTTGGGAACTGCTTACCAAAGCTAACCCTGAGCAAAGACTCATAGAGTTGAGATGATGTACCCATGAAATCCCCCATGTACTCAAAAATGTCTGATTTCTCACTGTTTGAATTTTTCACTCAAACTGCATTATATTGCCTGAAATTTACTTTTTCTATTGTGGGTAAATTTTTTTAGTGTTAGTAATAAAAATACAGTAATTCTTATTTTTACACTCTCACACACACACACACACACACACACACACACACACACAGTGCCAGTGTGAAAAATGAAACACATTACTAATATCCACTTAAAGCATCACATGAAAAATAAGCTGAAATAAATTTCAGACATACAGCCAAGCTGAACAGATATACAACTCTTGGAAACTAATTTTAAAAATTTAAATCAAGTTTTATTCTGAACGAAAACTCCAAGTTAAGTAATAGTACTCTCCACTTGAAATTTTCTTTTGAATAAAGCACTTAATGTACTTGTATGCCGAATACAATATATTCAAACAGTATCTCAAAACACATTATGTGTATTCATAAGAGGATGTAATGCTTTCATTTTGATACAGCATCATGTAAAGAAATTCTGTTGGCACTCACATGAAATGCTGATAAGACATCAAATGCTATATTTAAAATTAATCTCAAATACAAAGAGAGGGTGTGAACACAATGGTCAAGTGGAATTTTTGTCTCTCTAATCTCTGTTTCCTTACATTTTCTCTTACCTTTCTTTCTTCTATTTATGTGGAAAATAATTTTTATTCTGACCATTCATGTTCTTAACAAATAATGACTAGCTGATATGCAGGCTTTCTATTATATATTATTCTGTAGTTTTGAAAAATGTTTTATATCTGTTGAATTTAAAAAATCTGAGTTTGTAGTGCATTCATAGAGTTAAGAAATCCAAATGAAATATACAAATATATGCATTTAGCTCTTTTGCCGTCACCACTCACCTCTGTCCTGGCCACCTTGTATTCACTGAACTCCCTTAGGGAACCATGTTTTATTCTGTTCTTGTGTAACCTACCAGTGTTTCTCTATATAAATATAGGCACATGTAAACATATATTATTATTTTTCCTACACAAAGATATGACACTCTTATGTAACGTGACTGAATTCTTTTTAACTATAAATCTTAGAGAATTTTCCATATGAGGGCACAGAAACTTTCCAGAATCTTTTTTAAAAAAAAAAAAAATTTTTATTGATTTCAGAGAGGAAGCTAGAGGGAGAGAGATAGAAACATCAGTGATGAGAGAGAATCATTGATTGGCAGCCTCCTGCACGCCCCCTTCTGGGGATGGAGCCTGCAATCAGCTGGGGCATGTGCCCTTGATGGAATAAAATCCAGGACCCTTGAGTCCACAAACCAACGTTCTATCCACTGAGCCAAACCGTTAGGGCTCCATAGTCTTTTAAAAAAAATCTTCACATATGTAACTATACCACAGATTGTTTAATCAGTCTCCATTAGATGGGTGGATGTCACTGGATTTTATGTTAACCAAAATAGTACTGCAAAAATATAACCTTGTATGTAAATAATTTCAGATGTTCCTGCAGAATAAATTCCCATAAGAAGAACTGCTGCATATAAGGGTAAGTGTATTTTAAATTTTGTTACATTTTATTAAACTGTCCTCCACAGGGTCGTGTTATTTTGTGTTCCCTCCAGAAATGAATAAAAATGCTTTTTCCCTATAACTTCACTAACAGAGAGTATTAGCAAACATTTTAGGTTTTGACCAGTGTGATAGAGAAAAAAAATATTATATTTTAATTAGGATCTCATTTATAATGAATGAGGTTGCACATTTTTTATTTCTTAAGGGATATTTTTATTTGATTTTTAATGACTAATTCATGAATTTGCTTATTTTTCTCTTGAGTTGTTGGCTTTTTTCTTCTTGATTTTAAATTTACATATTTGGGAGATTACACTTTGCCTACGGTAAAGTTTCTTTTTATTTTTATGTGTGCCACTTGTTTTTCCTTTTGCTTATGATATTTTGTGATTCGTTTTCTTATAGTGGCATTTAAAAAATATCACTAATAATTTTGTGAATCTTACTTTAATGACCTCTGTATTTCATGCCATAATTAGAAAGTCTTTTCTTCACCACTCTCATGTTACAAAAATACATTCATATTTTCTTTAATAGTTTTATGGTTTCATGCTTTGCAGTTATTTTTGTTCCATTTGTACCTTACCTTGGATTTTTTTCTAATTGTAAAGTTATATCATCTGAAATGTATATTAATTTTTCTTCATTATTTCATATTTTTGAACTTTGAATAAAAAATAACTTTTTTTACTATAATTGCAGTGGGTATTATCTCTAGCACCTTGTTCATTAGTCACGGTGACAGTGAGCATTCTCATCTTGTTTCTGCCTCCAGTTGTTTCCCCATTTGGTACGGTGCTTGCAGAGCTTGATGTGACACTTAGGTGTGTGTTAGTGAATATTTCACTGATTTCAAATTTGGGGGGTTTTACCTTAGATCTATAAAGAAAATTAAATACAATAAAATATTTTCTAATATTCAGCCATCATTTTATGACTAGAATAGATCCCACTGTTTTTTGATGCACTGTTATTTTAATGTGCTGCTAGAAGGGTTTGCTACTGTTTTATTTAGGACTAGAGACCTGGTGCATGAATTCATGCACAGGTGGGGGCCAGCCAGCCCACACCCCCTCAATCAGGGCTGATCAGGGCCAGGCCAGCCAGGGGGAGGGACTGTAGGAGGTTGGCCACTGGCCCTGCCCCTGATAGGGGTGCGGGGGCGCTGACTGGGAGCCAGGCCAGCTGAGGGCAGGAGGTTGGCTGGCTGGCCCTGCTCCTTATCAGGCCAGCTGGCCGGCCATAGTACATGTCATAGCAACCGGTCATTCCGGTTGTTCGGGTCATTCTGGTGGTTACAGGTCGCTTAGCTTTTATATATATATATATATATATATATATATATATTGTTTTAAATAGTGAAAATTGGTCAGCATTTTTTTTTTCTTATTGATCTGTTTGCAGGTTTGTTTTTTTTGATGTTCTAATATCCATGTAACTCACACTTCATTAAAATAATTTGCAATTGTATTTTATAATGTGCTATAGAGTAGTTTAATTATTAATGTTAAAATTTAGAAAAATTTTTCTGTGAAATTGTTAAGGTCTAGTGTTTTTTATTTGGGGGACTAGCTCTTTTATATCTAACTTTTAGATTTTTTTTAAAGATTTGTGTAGATTTTATAGTAATTTGTTAAATTATATTTTTCTGGAAAATACTTATTTCATCCAAGTTTTAAATTCATTACATTTAGAGTTATGAAAGTAATATTTTAAAATTACTCTTCTTCTATGCTTATATTGTTCTTGTCATCTCTTTCTTTGTGCACATAGCTTTCTTCCTGCGTTTATTTCTTTGATTATAATACCTAAGGTTTTGATCCAGTTTATTGATTTAAAAAATAGCAAGGTTTGTTTTTTTATTACTTTGAGTGTTTTATTATAATTAACTAATTACTTTTGTTATTAGCTTTTATCTTATATATTTGTCCCAATTTTTGTATTCTAACTCATTCGTTTTTGTTTTTATTTCTATTATTATGCATTTCTTTTTTATGGTTTACATCCAAAATATATGGTATTATCATTACTGTCTGGATATTTTGAATTTATTATTCACAGTTCTTATTTGATCTAAAAGTTTTTGTTACAATATTTAAATTTTTAAAATGTGAATAAAATACACTTATTTTCAAATGAAAGGATTTGGGGTTTCTTATTTGTTTTAATTTCTGGACTTGTTATGATAAGGAAATGGTTTTTGTATTATTTTTACATTTTTGGATTTCTTAAGTCTTTTTTATAACCCAACATATGATCTTTTTTTATGCATATGACACAAATCCTTGAGCCTATTATCAGGGAACATATTTATACATATGCAGCACACAGACCTACTTTTTAAAAAGGTATTGTTCAGGTCTTTATTATTCTTCCTTATATCTCTATAATCTGTCTTTGGTTGGCTAGTGAACTTTTAAAAATAGTGTTATCATATAACAAGTAACTCAAGCCATTTAACAAAATTGAAATGATTTTGATCATATTTTTGTATCTCTCCCATTTTTTAACATAGCTGCAATATCATAGCTGCAGATGTTAACTGGAGGATTTTTAGATAGTGTTTAACTTAACCACAACTTGTTAAAAGTCAAAGGTCAAAAAACTGTCCTGTTGTCAAGAGGGCAGATTCTGGATTTGGAATTCCTGTCACAATGTTGAATTTGCAATTTCAGCACCCAGTCTTCTTCATGAACATCCTCCCTTTCTCTAATGAAAGCTTATGAAAAATTTAGCAATTCTTTTGTTTTTCCTTTAAAATTAACATAATAGTTCAAGTTGATGAAAGTTACTGCCATACAGGGACTATTTATAAAGAATGTGACTCCTGTCTACTTGGGGTCAAATACCTTACATTCCAAAGACATGTGTGGTACACTTTCCCCACAAAAGAATGCTTTCCCTCAATTCATCCAATTTCATTGTACTTGCGTAAGTGGGCACATCTATTATGCACAGCGAGGGCGCAAAGAGATGAAGGGGGTGTCAGAGAAAAATGACTCCCGCTCTCATGCATGATTACATGTTCCCTGTTCAAGTTAAAGATGCAAATACAAAAAAGAATATGTTTAGAGGTCACTGTGAAAGAAGGAAGCAAGAAATGTTCTTTTGATGTTTTCTTTTCTATGCGCAATCTTGTGCCTATTTAGAACTAGTGGAGAGTTACAATTGCTTTTGAATAAATGAACATAGAATTTAACAATATTTAAGAAAGGGCACTATGATAGACGGCTGACAGGATTCTAAAGTGGCACAACTCATTTGTTAAGAAATGTAGATATGAATGTAATGGCAAAATACTGTGACCTCATAAAACAATTCTTATATGTAAAGGCAATACTTAGAGATTATTACAAATCTTTATATACAAGTATGATCATTGAAATATTCTTTATGACAAAGACATTCAACTTCCTGCCTGGACATAAACTAAAAGTCTAATCCTATCTAATAAAAGAGAAACATGGTAATTAGCCATACATCCGCTACCCTTCCCATTGGCTAATTGGGGCGATATGCAAATTAACTGCCAGCCAAGATGGCGGCTGGCAGCCAGGCAGCTTGAAGCTAACATGAGGCTTGCTTGCTTCAGTGACGGAGGACTCCAACGTTCCCCGCCTGCCTTGCCGGCCTCTGAGCTTGCAGTTTGAAACATTGATACAAATATAGAAGCTAAACAAAACCCCAGAAACCTGCTTTCAGCGAGCCGGGATCTCAGATCTGGAGTCGATACAGTGTTTCAATTGTAGAACCCAAACAAACCAGATACCTGCTTTTAGCAGCAGAGGCCTCAGAGCTGGAGCCAGAGCTAAAGCTGGCCCAGAATAAAAGAAAAAAAGAAAAAAAGGAGCAGTTGGGAGCTTCCGTCACCTGCCAGCCTGAAAACAGCCCTCAGCCCCTCACCCAGACTGGCCAGGCACCCCAGTGGGGACCTCCACCCTGAAGGGGGTGTGACCAGCTGCAAACAGCCATGATCCCCTCACCCAGGCTGGCCAGGCACCCCAGTGGGGACCCCAACCCTGATCCAGGACACCCTTCAGGGAAAACCAGCCAGCCCCCACCCGTGCACCAGGCCTCTATCCTATATAGTAAAAGGGTAATATGCCTCCCAGCACCGGGATCAGCATGACAGGGGGCAGAGCCCAAACTCCCTGATCGCCCTGCGGCTCTGTGTGTGACAGGGGGCGGGGCCACAACCTCCCTATCCGCCCTGCTCTGTTTGTGACAGGGGAAGGCGCCCCAACCCCCTGATCAGCCTTGCTCTGTGCCTGATAAGGGGGAGCTCCCCAACCCCCTGATCGCCCTGCGGCTCTGTGTGTGACAGGGTGTGGCGCCCCAACCCCCTGATTGGCCCTGCTCTGTGAGTGACAGGGGGAGCTCCTCAACCCCCTGATTGGCCCTGCTCTGTGCATGACAGGGGGCGGTGCCCCAACTCCCCAATCAGCCCAGCTCTGAGCCCGACCAGGGGCTGTACCTAGGGATTGGACCTGCCCTCTGCCACCCGGGAGCAGGCCTAAGTCAGCAGGTCGTTATCTCCCGAGGGGTCCCAGACTGCGAGAGGGCACAGGCCGGGCTGAGGGACTCCACCTCCCCCCTGAGTGCACAAATTTTTGTGCACTGCGCTTCTAGTAATAAGATAAAGAAATAAAATGTATCATATTTATAATATGGGGAATTATATAGTCACATAAAATTGTTATTTTTGAGGGAAATTTACCAGCATGGAGAAATATGGCATAACACTATATACAATTGAAGCTAGCAGCTAACTTTTATTTGCATGTTTATCTTTATATATATAAAGACAAAGCATTCAGCAATGTTCTAAGGAACACATTCTCTCACACACATTAAATAATTAAAACTATTATTTTCGGAAATAAAACTCTAAAATGTTAAAAGTAGATATTTCTAGATTTTTAATTTTAAAAGTAGATATATGATTTAAATTTTCTTCTTAAGTATTCTCCACAGGTTGGTTTTTTTTTTTACTATATATGAGAAAAAATTTAGCTATGGGTATTTATTGGGCCAGGTTATTACACTTCTAATTTACCTTTAATTTTAGTTCATCACCAGTCATTTTTATAGAATTAAAGAAAAGCCACAATCACTTTATTTCATTCATTTTTATAATATTTGCAGTGATTCGTTACAGGTTCACACATCTTGCTTTTCATCTCTTCCCTTCTATCCTAGTGATTAAAAAAAAATGATTCTAGCTCCCTCCATAAAATTTGTCGCCATATTGCTAAACAATGGAGAATAAAGAAAAAGGGTAAAAGTAATAATAAGCAGCAATCACACACAAAAGTGCTAGGTACATTTATTGTAATAAAGTATACACAGAGAAGGAGTTGATCTCAAATGTACCTTTTGTTAAAAGTATAAATTGAAAATTATGTGGAGATATGCATTCTTATGGAATTGTCTAACCAACATGTTATTGTGGTGAGAATTTTTTCTTTAACTTATTAAACACAATTCTGGTCTGAAAGTTTGTTAGGGCTGATGCCTGTGCCATCTTAATTTGCAGTGTACTGGTGTATTGTATGATTAGCCACATGTGATTGGTCTGAAGGACTGCTTCAGTACCACACAGGAGATTTGTAGTTTCCTGTAGACACAGCCTTAAACTGTTAACTTTCCTGGGAACTATAGGTGTCATGACAGTGGGAATATTGGACCAGAAAAGCCAGGCCACTCTACACTCTGTCTAAGTGATTTTGATCTACTACAATAAGTAAGGAGATGATGCGGGAGTGTACCAAATAGTTCTACCTATGTAGTACACACATGCCTGATTTAATCATCCTTGCAAATATTGAGAAATACAGATCATCCCGCCAACTGCATCTAAGTACACTATTTTATACTATTGTTAATTTTTACTCCAATCCCCTTCAATTCTAGGATTTCAGACAGTCATAGCTTAACACTTATGTAGCCTTAATATTTAAATCTAAAAACTTTTTTTTCAAAGGTAAAAATATACATTCCCTTTCAGGACTAGTGGTAAAGCTGCATATTTATTTACGTGCTTCACATTTAACATTTAGCAGGTGTTACTTCTGACATATTGGTGTGATTTATTTTTTTCTCAGAAGGAAGTATACTGGGCACTGACTGGTACTTGTTAACACAGAATTTATAGCCAGTCGGATTACAATTACCAAACAAAGGTATATTTTCTTTCTTTTTTTAAAAAAATATATTTTATTGATTTTTTTACAGAGAGGAAGGAAGAGGGATAGAGAGTTAGAAACATCAATGAGAGAGAAACATCGATCAGCTGCCTCCTGCACACTCCCTACTGGGGATGTGCCCGCAACCAAGGCACATGCCCTTGCCCAGAATCGAACCTGGGACTCTTGAGTCTGCAGGTTGACGCACTATCCCCTGAACCAAACCGGTTAGGGCTAAAGGTATATTTTCTTATGTAAATGGAGTATCATGCAAAAATAAGCAGTAATTAAAAACATTATTATGAAATAGGTATTGAAGGGGCAACATTCCATTAAAACTGACAGCTGAGAACTGTCAAACTTAAGGTTGTCTTTGAATTGAGTGCATTTCTGGAATTATAGATGATCTTGACTGCTGACAGATTTCAGGCCTTGTCACTCTCCTTCCTCTTTTGCCCTGTATCTGAGCAAGCTGATAAAAAATCTAGTTTTCCCCCCTCATTCTGGCACCAGCAGAAGTCTAATGACACAAGCTTTGGTCTGCTTGGTGGACTCCCCACACCAGCCATGTGGCTGATTATAAGAGAACCTGGCCAGTCTCCTTTCCTTGCCGTATCTCAAGCCATTTTTAGACCTGCAAGGGAGCCTGCACTGCTCTCTCCAACAACCCTCATTATGTGAGCAATAAAACAAATAAAAATTTACAAAGAACCTAAATATACATTTTCCCCCAAAGAAGATATATAAATGGTCAATAGGTTTATGAAAAGGTGCTTAACTAAACTAATCAAATGCAAATAAACACCACAAGGAGATATCACTGCACACCTGTTAGAATGGCTATTATAAAAATAAAATAAAATAAAATAAACAAGAGCTAACAAATGGTAGTGAGGAGCTCATGAAACTAAATCTTTATGCATGGCAAATATTAACCCTTGGACGAATATTATGAGAAGGACATCTACTACAAAAGATGCTTATGCTATAATCATACCCCTAGTCATAGCATTGTACAGAGCTGTGTGATTTGGAAAAAGAGCTTGAAGGAAATGAGAGGCTGAAACCAGATCAAAATGAGTTAGGAGTAGGAGATAATAAAGTGAACCTATCCAATGTAAACTATTCTGATAAGCAGTTAAGACTCGAAAGGAACTGGAAAGGAAGTTGCTTAAATGAGAGAGAAACAGACCAGGGAAGGATTATTTTTCCAGGATAAGGAATAGAGCATGTTTTTAAAGGAGAATGAGCCAATAGAAAGGGAGGTAGAAGGTAAAGTAAATGGGCATAATTGAGAGAGAAAATTTTTAGAACAGACAGGAAGGGAAGGGATCCGAAGTACAAGGGAAGAAACTTGTTTTGGACATAAGTAGGAATAGAATGGAAAGAGATAAAAATGGTTCATATCATCGTGTATTATGAGGAACATCTGCCATCTGCCTTATTCTGTATGACAATGGGGAACTTCATATATCTATATAATAATGCAGTAAGTCTTATTACTCAAAAGATCTTATCCACAGTCAAGTGAATGCTCTAAGACACAGAGTGATTGGTGAGTCTTAGTTCATCTCTGTAATATGATTTATAATCCTATCTAGCATCATTAGACATAATATCCCTAGGATTATAGTAACCCTAAAATAATAAAGTATTTTCTCATAAAAAATGTGTATGTATGTGGATTAATTATAGCATCATTTTAAGGAAAAGACTTGGGTTTACACAAGTTTAATTCAAACCTTGCTGGGTTATGTATTTTAATTTTACACATTCTAATAGGTATATAGTGGTGTCTCATTATGGTCTTAATTTGAATTTAATGGTAATAATAATAATTGAGGATTTTTTTAATGTTCTTATTTGCCAGCTGTATATTTTTGGTGGAGTATATGCTCACGTACTTTGCTCATTTTAAAAATTGAATTGTATGTTTTTTGACTTTGAGAGGTTTTTACGTATTCTGTATACAAATTCTTTGACAGATATGCAGTTTTCTCTGAATATGTAGCTTATATTTTTATTCCCCTGACAGTGTCTTACTCTGAATGAAAAAATAAGATAAAATAAAATAAAAATAAAAAATAAAAATGCTTCACGATAAAGTTGATGTGAGAGGAAGGAATTTGAAGGAATTTATACCCGACAGTATTTTCTACTTTAAATTGGAGACTTGGTTATCTGTGAAGACTGAGAAACCTGACATTTATATTTAATAAAAGAAATGTTAAACTGTAACTGATATGAAATCAGAAAGTTAGATGAGTAAGGTTAAATGATCTATTATAGACGATATTGATGGACAATCAGGGTCCAATTTTTGCAGGCCTACTAAACCCTTTATGGGGCCAAGCTGAACATTTCCTCACCATTTGTGGTGGCTGTAGTGCTGAGTTTTCATTTTAAAATGCTCTTGAGAAGTAATCCTTACAATCAGTATGAATTCAATAATAAACTAGATTTAAGAGGGTGCTTGGTTATGTTAGGATTCAAATAATTGTGCAATGATGTAGTGTAATAGAAAGTACCTGGAATTTGAAACAGATCTATGTTTCAGTGTTGGCTATACTATTTACAGTGTGATTGTGACCATGCTGAATAGACTCTGGAGCTCAATTTTTGTAATAACCACATTGGAGTAATTGGGTTAAATGAGATACTTTGTTATTTGTTATTATCATACTCTTATCTTTATTGTTGCTGCAGGCGAGTACAAAATAAACCTGCCTGGGAATGAAATCTGTCCTCCAAATGGACGGGGTCTGAAAGACATATTGTAAGAACATCATGTGGGATGGGAGATGCTGTTGTGACATTGAACATTCCAAAGATGGCCACAGCACTATCTGCTATCCCACCTGGTAGTCTTACAATGTCTTTCATTTGCCTTCCTTTTGGAGGTGAGACTTATATTTTATGCATCGGATCAGGGAGGACGGCTGAGACTGCTTTGACTAATAAAGTTTGACGTAACTGTTGTTAGCTGACTTCCAAGGTCAGATTATGAAAGGGGCGTCAGCTTCTACCTTGCTCTCTGAGACACTGTTTCTGGAGTCTGAGCTACAGTCTAAGTACTTCTACTGCCTTGAGGCCACGTGCTGTGAGGGAGCCCAAATACCTATCTGAAGTGATCATGCGGAAAAGCTATCTATATAATTAAAAAGCCAGTGACCGGAACGCAGTAACAACCGACCCTGATGGCCCCTCCCACCCCGATCAGGGGCAGGGCTGGCCAACCTCCTGCGGGCCCTCCCCCAGGCCTGCCCCACCCCCAATGGGTCCCCACCACCCCAATTGGCCCATGGCCCCTCCCCCCAGTTAGCTCTGGCCCTGATCAGCCCCTCCACTCTGATCAGGGGCAGGGCCAGCTAACCACCCATGGCCCCTCCCCCAGGCCACTGGCCCCTGATCGGCCCCCCTCACCCCATTCAGGGATAGGGTTGGCCGGCCCACCACCCACAGCCCCTCCCCATGGCCGGCCCCACCCCCAATAAGCCCCCACCACCCTGATTGTCCCACGGCCCCTCCACACAGCCAGCCCCGCCCCCAATCGTCCCCCCCCCCCAATCGGGGGCAGGGCCTGCTGGCCAATCACACTCGGCCCCTTCCCCCAGCCAGCTGGCCCTGATCAGACCCCGTTTGGGGTGGTCCAGCCAGCCAACTTCCCACTGTCTCCTCCTCCCAACAGGCCCGGCCCTGATCTGCTCCAATTGGGGCCCGGCGGGCCCCACCAGTGCACAAATTCGTGCACTGGGCCTCTGGTCCTATATAACAAAAGCCTAATATGCAAATTGTCCCCTCAGGTGGTCGTTCGATCAGGGCCATGAGTTCGACTGCTTGCTGTGACATGGGGCTGTGATCTCTCGCCAGCTACCTGGGGGTGGGGGTGACAGGGGTGGAGGTGCTGTGAGAATGCAGGGTTTCTACCAAACTGACTCCAACCCCCCCTGCTACCCTCCCTCAGGACACCAGGGCTTGCACGCTGGGGAAACCCCCGCACTCAGGTGCCAGGCGCCCACGAGGAGCCTGCCCTGCACCCGCGTGGCGTCTGCCGGGTGAGGCGGGCCACAGCCACCAGGAGACCACAGGGTCTGGTTGGACTCCCCATGGGTGCATGCAGGAGCCAGTCTGCGAGACCGACTGGGAGAGAGTGTGCTGCCCGCCTAGCTTTCGTGCAGCGCTGCTGGGTGGCCCAGAGGCCCATGCTGCACCCCAGCCCGTGGTGTCCGGCTGCGCTCACCGCATCTCCGTGTGGGGAATTGGGCGCCATGACTCAGGCAGAGGGGGGCACATGGGGACCCGGGGGCTCAGGTGCTACCCAGGGCCCAGATGTCAGCTGAGACCTGCCCTTCTACACCAGATGCTCGCGCTTCAATTGCCAGCCAGGCCTAGGGACCTTAATCAGGCACAATTTCGCGCACTGCGCCTCTAATGAAACTATATGATGAGAGAGAGATGGTTGGCTAGCTCCTAGCAGCTCCATTTTTACCTGCCTAGCTAAGCTATTTATGGATTCCTAGCATAGAAATAATGAGAAATAATGGTATTATTGTTGTTTTAATGCTATTAAGTTTTTGAGAACTGGTAATTTGTTTTATAGAACTAGTAATAATTTCTCCACCCTTTCTCAAATTTATTTCTTGACAGGTTTTCTCAGTAAATAGAAAGGCTACATTTACTATCATATTACATTTACTGTCTTAAGAATGATATACTTAATTTCTAGAGTTGACATTATTTTCCTCCTCATATTTATTGCTAGATATTCATTTTCTTTGATCTGTGAGAGGTATAATTCTCCCTTCTTTTTCTTTCTGTATTTCCATCTCTCTTTGGAAAAATGAATGTGAATGTCATAAATGAAACTGACAGCGAAAGGATGATGCGTGACTTTCTGAATCAGTACAGTTACGAGAATCAGTGATATATTCCCTGAGCATAAGACTAGTTGAAGTTATCTTTATAGTATGTGTAATGTGTCTTCAGTGTATTTTAATATTTCTATCATTTGGGGATCATCATGGTTTTCTGTATATTCTTCACTTCTGTAGAACTCATTATTTTGGTCTAATTGTTATGCATGGTTGAGTCTTCATATATTTTGTAGTGTGGTTTCTCTGCATTTTAGTAGGGCCAATGGCTTTTTCATTTATGCCAATGTAGTTATCATTTGCAATCTTACCTCATGTGGCAAAACTTTTTGAAGCACCTAATCTCTCTGGTTATTTATTGGGCCAAATAATCATACTGATGATGGCAATGGTACTGATGATGTAAATTCTTTTGCTCTTTATTTTTTAAGGATTTTAATATAATCCTTTTCAATTTTTGGTCAGTAATAAATTACCTATAATTCAAATTTCTTTACTTTCTTTGCATATTATACATTTCATATGGAAATTTGAAATGTATATCATCAAGGAATAAAAGAAAAAATGTTTATTTCTAGTTTCCCTTGCAGATATCTCCTGCTTCCTTATTGACAGTGATTCTAAGATAAACTTTTGAAATGAATAATGTTTGCCTTAGGCATTCGGAGAGTTTGCACACTTTCTTTCCCCATTCTGGATATTAGCTCCTCTTCCCATCATTTCCAGGCTTGAGATCCACATGTTATTTTTCCTAAAACCATAAAAAAGCGTACTCTTAAATTGTTAATACACACTGAGCTATAAATGACTACTAGTGATATACATTCACCCCTTCAGAAATTTTAAAAAAAGTTTTTAAAAACATTTTTTTAAAATCCTCACTGAGGATATGTTTTTATTGATTTTAGAGAAAGAAGAAGGGAGAGGGAGAAGAAAAAGGAGAGGGAGTGGGAGAAGGAGAGGGAGAGGGAGAGAGAAAGAGAGACCAGGAACTCCAAACAACTGAGACACACTGGCCAGATCAGAAATGCACTATTTTTAATGGCAAAACAGGTAAAGTAATGAAAACCTCATTGTAGATTTATTAGTGGATGTTGAAAGTTTTTGAAAGTAGCATTAGTTCTTTGGAATGGTTCTGAAATAATACTTGTAGGTGATCACTGAATAGAAAAATAGGTTGTTTAAACTCATATTTTCTGACATTTAGTTATATAAGATGATTTTTATTCAGATTTGGTCTAAATTGGTTTGTTCATCCCTAGGTAAAAGAAAAGAATGTATTTGATATTTTCAGACTATTGCTTTGCAACCTATGGGATTCTCTTAAATGCAGAAAATAATCATGTAAGCAATGGCATGAAATGTAGTTTGTCTTCAATGGTCTTCTTATGCCTTCTCTTTGTGAAAGCAGGAAGTCAGCATCAATATGTAGGATGAGGAGAAATGTGCTTCTTATACTGCATATAATGAGGTCATTTTATCTGTAGCCACCTTACCCCTGGGAATACCCTGCAGAAAGCATGCCTTTAACAGTACTCCATTTATAGAAGATTAGAGAGAATGTAAATTACACTGTGAAGTCTCTTCTCTGTCATGAATTCTGTTCCTTGATCATTGTTTCATCTGGGTGCTGAGTATGTGTAAAATAATATGAACACAGTCTGGTTCAGATTTGTTGGAATCACAGTAGCTGTGATTCTAATTTGCTGACCTTCTGGAAGCCAGGCATAAATCTATAGAAATAGAATTTTGTCATCTTTAGTTGGTTTTATCTGTTTATTTAGTTAGTATTATCAATTCTTCCAGGACACTATCAAGGGCACTATTATTTTTGTTTCATGTTTAATTCCAATGCATGTGGTGAGGCAGTTGCTGATAATTAGGTGTTTATTGGTAGAAGACATCTAATTTGTTGCATTAAGCATGTGGAGACTCCCAACAAATATTCTGATACCCTGCTTGGTATATTATATAAACCTAAAAATAGTTGTTAAGTAAATATCATTGGATAATGGTGGATTTGAGTTACCATTCCACCATTCCTAGCTGTATGACCTCTCTCTCTTAGTTTCCTCATCTGTAAAATGATGGTGATAATAATAGCTTCTACGCCTTAGGATGGATTAATGTTACCACAGGCAAAACACATAAGAAGGTGCCAGCGTATTAATAGTAAATGCTGCCTTGAGTCACCCACCGCTTACCAACATGCCCAAAGATAGCTCCTACACTTGGGCATACCACCAGAATATAACTAGAGCAGTGGTTCTTAACTTTGGCTTTATATAAGGGGCTTTTAAAAAATACTGAGGCCTGGGTTCCCACTCCTAGTGACATTGATTTAATTGGTTTGGGATTTGACCTGGGTATAGGGGTTTCTAAAGGCTCCCCAGGTAACCCTAAAGTGCAGCCAAAGCTGAAGAAATATTGGACTCGATGTGAATAAAGACTTGTCTACCATTAAATCTTATGGCTTTTCCTCAGAATATCTGGAAGTCAAGAATAATATACCAAGTCACTCTGCTTAGATTTTCAACTCTTTAGTGCTAGATGAAATCCAGTAGTAATATCTTTATAATCTTAACATTTTTTTAGGCCGGGGTGAATGCCTCTTTGGCTCAGGGTGTGGGGTTGTTAGATTTGTCCCTATTGTTTTAGTGCTATCTTTGGGAGATGGGAACATACTGATTATTAATGAATTTCACCCATGTATTTTTTTTTTTAGAAGTGGTGATTGCATATTTTCAAATTTTCTTTGCAGGGACTACTTCTTTGACTTGATTTCAGGGAGTGGAATGGCAAATGCTCTCTGAATAGGCATTTGTTTTTCTATAAGAATTCCTTAAGCATGATGTCGGCGACTGACAAGATGAAAAATAGTTCTGTGGTTCATTTTTAGCCTCAGGCTTATAGAACCACTTAAATATTTTGAAAATCCTCCCACATCCTGTAATTGTACTAAATCAGAACTGAAAAGATCTCAACAATCTGAGCTTGACCCATGGGTTAAAATATGCTTAATGCTATGGAAATAAAAGTTTACTAAGAAGTATTAAATATGATTAACAGTCAGATTTGAGCTTCAAACCTACTATCAGTTATAAAGTATCTCCACAAGTATAAAAAATGATACGTGCCCTTCACATGCCCCTAAACATCAAGTACAGGGAATGAAACTACATCCATGGATTCTTGAAAGCATTTGCAATTCCAGACCATTTTGGGCCAGTCATTAAACTCTTTGTGCTTTTAATGCCTTGTAAAGTTATTCTCAAGCAATGTTCTGACTAACTATGACTCATAGTCAGGGGATCTGGCCAGTAGAACTTCTCAGTGTGAAGTTTTTCCCGAGGCATGGAGAGGCTTCTACCATCTTTCAATATATGAACTTTGAAAGCAACAGAGAGAAAAGTCAGATGTTCAACACATGTTGATCCCATTCAGAAAACATGACCCTTTTCTTAGATTCAACATAAGCTTTACATCAAGAAAGAATGCAAGGTCATTAGAGAACAACAGAATCTCACTTGAAATATATAAACAATAGTGTAGAAGTCCACAAAACAGTTCAACTGAAACACTTTTTAGTTGCTCTTAGCGAAAGGGAAATAGCCTTGAAATTTTTAGAAACTGACTAAATAAAAGTTTATTTTTATACACAGCTTTAAGACTGTAGTATTCATTATGGATTTATTCATTCAACAAACATTTCTAGAGTACCTGCCAGGTGTCAAGCACTATGAAGGCAGTTGAGATTTAGGAGTGAACAAGACTAGTAAGTTCCCTGCCACCATGGAATCTATGGGGAGAACTAGAGAAGTAATAAGAGGAAATTATTATTATTTATACAGTCATAGAGCCAATATGGAAAGGTCTGTTGAAATTTAGAATAGCACACACACTTATATAGAACTTGATATGTGTGAAACACTGTTCTACATATTTACTCATTTAATCTTATAACAAACTGTGAGATGGATTCTGTTAATATCCCTCTTTACAACATGGGAAAATTAAGTAACTTGCCTGGTGTCACCCAGCTAGCAAGTGTCAGAGAGGAAGTTCTCCTTTTCAGATGGTCTGCCCCTGTGTTATAGTTTGACATATATTAGGGGCTAGTGTTACAATTATTTGATGCTCATTAAAATTTTTAAGAGAAAGCAAATAGCTCAAGTAATTTTAATATAGTAACCTTTTGATGTTCATTACCTGAAGTAATAACACAAGTTATGGAGAGAAAAGAACACCAGGAAAACTTGAATGAAAATCAATAAAGCCATAATTAGAAGAAAGTGCTACTTTATGTGTTATGACTTAATATTTAAAATATTTTAAGTATATTTTTCATTCTTTTTGTTGTTGTTAATCCTCACCCGAGGATATTTTTCCATTGACTTTTAGAGAGAGTGGAAGAGAAGGGGAGAGACAAACACATCGATGTGAGAGATACACCGATTGGTTGCCTCCTGCATTCCCCCTGACCGGGGCTGGGGATTAAGTCTGCAACCGAGGTATATACCCTTGACCAGAATTGAACATGGACCCTTCAGTCCAGGGGCCGACACTCTATCCACTGAGCCAAACCAGCTAGGGCAAGTATATTTTACACATATAAAAACAATTAATACTCATTGTAGCAAATTTGGAAATAAAAAAGAGAAAAATGTCACCCAAAATTTACCAGATTATCCAAAGAAAACACTTGATATCTTTCTATTCTTGTTCTATATTTATGATTTACTTGCATAATTATGATAATATTATAGTGGTTATAAATCATATTTGCATCCGACATATGCATATAGTACTGCAACACATCTATCATGGTATACAAAGTTATTTCTAAACCTTATTTTCAAAAGCAGCTCCCCAGCTCATCTTTTGAAAAGAAAGAATTCTTCATGATCTCTTGATGCCACTGTTATCCAGAATATGATATTGACCTGAGCCAGCATAGTGGTTTTGAAGTCAATATGTCCTTTGTATCTTCAACATGTTCAGAAGGGTGGTGTGGAAAAACCCAAGATATTGTCCAACAACTGTATAAACTCTCTGTATCAAGAGAGCAGTTGATCTGACCGTCAGATCTCAGAGGGAAGGTAGGGGAGGGTGGGGGTAAGGAGGAGAGATCAACCAAAGGACTTGTATGCATGCATATAAGCCTAACCAATGGGCACAGACAACAGGGTGGTAAGGGCACGAGTGTGGGTTGGGGGGCAATGAGGGGATAAGGACAAATATGTAATACCTAAATCAATAAAGAAATTTTAAAAAATAAAAATTAAAAAGAAGAGAGAGCAGTCCAAATCTCTCTAAATAAGTGACCACCCTCTTCAAGAGGAAATCTTTTCAGTGGAAGTAATATTATGAGGCTCCTTTTCAATTACTAACTTCCTGTCAGCTCCTGAACAAGTAAGATAAGTGTGTCCAATCATAAGCACTTTGATTCCCAGGGCATGCCACACTAATCATATCAAATTTACTTGATCTGATTCTGAAGTATTGTTGGAGAAAATAAATAATGATGGGCTGTATAGAATTATCTGGATGACTGGGCCTTTGACAAGGGAATTACCCACTTAAAGATGGATGGCAAATGCTGCCAGTGACCAGGGAATGTCTGAGAGCATTGGCTTATTCCTACATGGTTCTTTAAGGAAGGCTTCTATAGAACAAATGATTCTAGAGGTCATATTGCTTAACTCCCAAATTCTACTTGCAAAGCAAGGCTCTTGTGAATTACTGCATACTTTTATTTCTTGGCTCAAAGAGAGATGAAAGTAAAAGAATAGTGAGAGAGAAAAAGAAACTGTTTCAAAAACTACCACCATTACCACCACCAACAACAAAAATAAAATCCCCAAATCCGATTGCAATAGAAGGGTAAATGAAGTTGACGAAAGAGAGCAAAGGAGGAAAATTCAGTAAGAGAGGTACATATAGCGAGGAGTATGCAGAAATTCTACTCAGTGCCATTAAGGGAATAAATTGTCGAACCTGGTCTAGTATGTGGTTCAGAGGACAGAAGGCTAAATTTCAAGTATATTTCCATAGAGATGTGCATCTTTGAACTACAGCACATCTTTATTTTCCTGTCTTGGAACTAAAGAACAGGATAATAAGAAACTCCACTTACCTAGTAAGGCCCTTATCAGTATGAAAATGTATATTAGGTTATAAAAATTGTTTTTGAAATAGCAGTGAAGCCCTTTATTTGTTTTATGATGAAAATATATTTTTGTAATATTCTCCCATCTCATTTCCATTATATCTCTTTATGATTGGTACATTTATCATAAGTTTAAACAAAAACCCCAGCTCTTTGCCAGTATCAAATGGAAAGTCCCGTAGAGAACACTTACTAAGTGATTGTAATGTGTTCAGCACTCACCTAAGAGGCTAATGTGAATTCTCTCACTTAATTCTCAAAAAATTCCATGAGTTAGTTGGTGTCCTTATACCACTGTCCAGAGAGGGAAACTGAGCCACAAAGATCATTTCGTAGTGTTGTACAGTCTGATTCCAGAAGTTATCCTCTTAACAACCATGTTAAGTAAAAGGAAAACAAGCCAGGAATAAATGGTGTTTCTTTAATCATATTTCATGATTTTATTTAATATTTTCAACATTGATTCAACTAAAATGTATCCAGTACCTTCTCCATTCAAAGTACCGTGCTGTACTGGTATCATATGGTGAATGATAGACACAGTGTCTACCACATGGAAGGTATAATCTAGAGAGATCATGAAATTTAAATCATTGATCAGTTTTCCATGTATTGCAATCACAGGTCTGGGTGCTCTGAGTACATTTTAATTTTCCTAACATAGGGATTATTATAAGGTTAAACACCTTAAAATATATATCCACTGGGTTTGTGAGATTTTGATTGTAACCTTCGCTCTGATAAAAATGTTGACCGTGTTATTAGGCAAGTTGTGACTATGCATTTCATTTATAAAACGATGATAAAACCTACCACAGATGTGGGAGAAAATGATGATGTAAGTTTTCGGTAGAGCTGTCAGCTCTGTGGTAGGTCGAGAAGACAAACACCAACTCCTTTGTCCACCCTGAATACTTATTACCAAGGAGAGTCTAATCTTTAATCTCAAGATAATAAGGGGAAGCTACCTGAGTGAGCCTAATTTGAAAGGTTACAGGATTAAGCAGATATAGGGGACTGGAATAGTAGGCATATTATGAGATAAAATCAGGAGTACTTGTTTTCCCAAGGATGTTGAAATAATGTGTTGAAACCATGGAGACCGAGCGACACATTGGATAAGCTGTTTACACATTGTGCCAGAGGTGGAAAGATGAAGGGGGAGAGTGAAGCTGTTGAGCTGTGAGCAGGTTACAAATAAACTGGAAAGTGGACTGAAGGATAAGTGAATAACCATCACTCAGAAGGAGAGTTCCCTAAGCCTAAAGGTTTTTCCTAGCATACCAGTAGAACACCTTGATTTTATGTTGAAAATGACAATCCAATTAACATTGTTTAGTTGTATTCACGTGCTTGTGATTTTCAGAAGCTCATACTAAGTACAGTGGGGCCTTGACTTACGAGTTTAATTCGTTCCGAGACCGAGCTCGTTAACTCAAATTACTCTGTCAACTCAAAGCAAAAAATTGGCCGAGAGACAGCTGGTATCTCAAAAAACTCCTTAGTCAGGACACTCGTAAGTCAAGGCCCCACTGTATACCAGGGATGGCTTAATTGTTGTAGGTTACATAAGAAAGTAATTCACATCATCATGGTGGTCAGGAAAGACCCTCCAAATTCCATATAATATGTGCTGGTATTTTTTTTTTTACTCTATTTGCATCATTTTTTGTCTTCTGGCTGTAAGTATGAAATAATTTAGAGATAACAAATTATGCCTTAAGTTCATAGCTCTTATTTTTTAATCTCCCTCCTATGTCTTTTTCCTTATATCTATTTCCTGCTTGAACAGTATTTTCCTCCTTTTGAAATATCCACATTAAAAACTGAATTTGTAAATGCTCATACTTATATCACTAAAAATTGATGGTGGTAGAGAGAGAATGTATTCCTGTGTTTAATTATAAATAAATGTTCATAAAAATAATGACTTCATTTAAAAAACTCTTTTTTTCCCCCTGGATGTGGGCAAAGTAGTGGTGATCTCTATCAAGGTGTGGGTCATGGACAGGCAATATCAGCATCACCTACTAATGAGTGAAAAATGCAAAGTCACAGGCCCCGTTCTAGACCTCCCAAATCAGGAACTCAATATGTGGAGCTCAGGGATGTATATTTTAGTGGACTCCTCAGGTGATTTTAATGCAAGCTGCAGTGTGAGTGGTACTAGTTTATATCACTTCCACTCACACTCTCCTGGCCAGAACCCACTATATGATCCTACCTGAATGCAAGGTAGTGAGGGCAGCCAGGTAGCCAACTTTACCCAGAGTCCTTGACAAACAGCTAGTCATCTCTAGCTAGCGCAGACCTTTCAAAAGAAAATAAATTTTAAAAGACACTAGAAATATTGAGTTTTCCCAGCAGTCAGCCCCATTTCATTCATTTTCGTGGCTTTCAATCTAAAAGATAGTGACAACTTTATTTTGTAATGTGGGCAATATAGAAAATTTTACCATCAGAAGCCTTGATGGAAAAAGTTTCAGTGAAGAAAATGTATTCTGAAAGTAGGAGACCAGAATTTATTTTATTTCTTTCAATTGCTAACTAAATGACATAGGAACATTTGCAACATTTAAAACATTCAAATGAAAATAAAGGTCTTGAACCTTGAGGTTACTTTGAGGCTTGATAGTTCTAATGTCAATATTTTGTGATTATAATTAAATTCAATAATTAAATGAATATATATCTGGTTATTTATTTTATATTTTGCAAAGGTAGTTCCCAAGAATTAAAAATTAGTCTAGTTATAGGGAAATTAATTACATAAATAACTGAAAACAAGATGCGATATTGTCCTTTCATAAATTTCATGCTTCAACCTAAAAAAATTTTTTACCTATCAAAATAAATTATTCACAGTTTAGGACTATCCTTAGAGATATTATGTAGTAGACTATAAAACATTTATTAATGATGCATTTCAGGTCTTTCCTCATTCCTGAGGATATAGTAATAAACAGGAATAAGAAACAGTTTTTCCAGGTATTGAGAATACAGTAATGAACAATAACTGTTCTGGAAGCAACATACCTGAAACTATACTTAGCATAGAGTAGCATGAAATACGAATGTGTTAAATGCATGAAAGACACTGTTAAAAATGTTACGGCCAGTAGTTTAGATATGACTCAGAGTACCTCCCTAATCATCCCCTAGACCCGCAGGGGTGGGGACCTTTATTCTGCCAAAAGCCATTTGGGTATTAATAACATCATTTGCTTAATATAATTCACTTAATATAAATTTATGTTGCTATGAAAAAAGCTCCCAGATTTATTGAATTTTGAGTCCTGCTTGCGGTTGCCTTGGCAGGGCCAGACCAAATGATTTCAAAGGCCCGAAGGCCAGATGTTCCCCATGAGATATATCTATCAAAAATAAGATCTATGGCAACCACCAGTGTAACTGAAGAAAAATAAAAAGAGCTTAGAATGGTTATCTCTGAAAAGTGACATCAGTGAATCAAGTGGGCACCGATTGATCGTGTGTGGAATTTTTTTTTTTAAATATATTTTATTGATTTTTTACAGAGAGGAAGGGAGAGGGATAGAGAGTCAGAAACATCGATGACAGAGTAACATCGATCAACTGCCTCCTGCACACCTCCCACTGGGGATGTGCCCGCAACCAAGGTACATGCCCTTGATCGGAATCGAACCTGGGACCGTTCAGTCCGCAGACTGACGCTCTATCCACTGAGCAAAACCGGCCAGGGCTGTGTGTGGAGTTTTAACAGCTTCTGCATATATTAAATTAGTCCAGCTATTTAAAAATATAACAAAAGCAAAAGAACTTTGTGTTTGTGAATATATTTGACAGAAAAATATAGCTTCAACTAAAGAATACAATGAAAATATTTTAGAATAGCTTTTAAAAGGCATGCATACCTATGATGAACACAGTTTTCTTTTGTTTGTTTTTTGGTTTTGTCATTGGCACTTAACTTCTTTGTCAACCCAACTTGAATAATACTTCCTGGGTGCATTGGCTTATCTTTTGGGAGTTGGGTATCTTCCTTCTCTGTTTCATAGCAACAGCAGTCTATCTCCTCTTCTAGACTCTTAAAATGAATTAGAAAATGTTTAGTTTGTTAGAGCAAAGAGAGCTTTTTATTTTCACATTAAAGAGGACCAATTCAGGTGTTGTATGTCACCAGGCTTCATATGAGGCATTCTTTTATCATTAGAATCTAGACTCGCAGTGGTTCTCAACCTTCTGGCCCTTTAAATACAGTTCCTCATGTTGTGACCCAACCATAAAATTATTTTCGTTGCTACTTCATAACTGCAATGTTGCTACTGTTATGAATCGTAATGTAAATATCTGATATGCAGGATGGTCTTAGGCGACCCCTGTGAAAGGGTCGTTCAACCGCCAAAAGGGTTGCGACCCAAGGTTGAGAACCGCTGATAGAGAGACCCACCTCACAGCAGTGCACCAGGCAGTGTACCACGTGCTGTCGAGGACCATTTGCTGTTGGTGGCTGTTCCTTCCCATTAACTCCTTGGCTCTGCCTGAATGTTTTTGATTAAAAAAAGAAAAACCAACAACCTGTTATTTGCTCCTTTCAAGTGGAAAACTACCTAGGGACAGAAAAATGCCTACCAAGAATCCTTTGCTGCCAATGCTTTCTGAAAAATAGTGCACTGAAACTCACAAATAAGTATTGTCTTTTATTTCTTTCTGCTCACAGTAATTTGCACAACACTATGAACTCACAGGCGTCCTATAAGTGATTTTTTCCTAAAATGAGTGAATAAAATGACTTCATTTTAAAAGGGTATATCAAGCCCATTTAAACAAACTTGAATGAGGAGTTTGAATGGAAATTTAATTCACTTTCTTACAAAAAAAAAAAATCAAACCATTTTTCTCCTTTGATCACTATTCACTGGAAACATTATGATTTATTTCCTGTCTCTTTTTAAAATGTTAATATCAAATATCCTTAGAATTTGGTTTCTCCATTTCCAAAATAGATACCATAGGTTCTTTCATTTCCTTTCCTTTGGCTCATATTTCATGTGTTCTTTGTTCTTATTCTCATGCTCCTCCAAATACTATTAAGTGGCAGAAAGCAAGCTATTTAAGGACATTAAAATGAAGTTTGTCTGCATATTTTCAGGATACTATGTGCATTCTTAATATTTGCTTAATTTTTTTCAACAATTTTTTGCTTTGTATAATATAAACCTCAAGGCTAATTGAAGTGCAGTTTAAAGGCCATTTATTTCTTTATCCTAATGTTAAGGCAGAACATTTTCAACAGAAAAAGTACATTTTTTTACTGCCTCCTGAGATTAAGAAATCTTACATCAACCTTGCCAAGCTCAGCAGGATAATCCAAACTTGCTATGCCACTTTGATTTATGTAAAGAAAAGGAACCCATCCTTCAGCTCATCCTTCAACTCTTAAGAATGGCTTCTGATTGATTGGTTAGAGAATTAAAAATTTCCAGGAATATATTAGACAAAAAAGCAAATGATGATGCTATAACACTCACTAATTACTAATGACAGAAAGGCAATGACATTCATATGGAAAAACCTCCCTTCCCCTGAAGTATCTTAAATATCATCTATTAAAGATTTAAATGTTTCTCAACACTTACAAGAGACTGTCATGTTAAATTCATATTTGCATGTATGTATATATGGGTAGACAGTTTAAAAGTCACCTTTATAGCTAATACATTGAAATACACGAAAAAGACAGGCCTCTTATCTTCAACAGTCTAAGTAATTAAACATACTCTAATTGTGAACTAAGTATGCAATTCACAGTATGCATGAATGCTTTCCAGCTTTTCAGTCTCTTAATGAAATTGAGAAGGATCATAAACTATAAATAGAGTCCTCTCTAAATAACCAAATTAAATCCTCTATAATGATTAAGAATAATATTCCTAAAATAATATTTTTAAAGTATTCTTAAAGTACATGATCAAACTTGAGCTTAAGAATTAATTTAAAATAGAAAGAAAATAAAAATAAAATTATCTACAAAATACTTTATATGCAGAAATATGTTATCCAATGCCAGTTAAGGCCATTCTTCACAAAATTTTTATTGAAGAGAAAAATTTAACAATTATCAGGCAGATATTTCTTCTTCTTTTTTCCTCAAGTGGTTGTTAGGTGTTAACATCTTAGTGTTATCAAACTGAATACATGCTTTTTTTTTATTACAAAGTACTTATAAAATCTGACAAATTATTAATACTATTTGAGATTATCAAAACCTAACCGCCAAAATTGTAAACAGTACTTAAACCATAAATTATAATGACAATGCAAGATTTAATAACAATGAATGGATATTTTAAATTCTACTATCTGGTGACAGCTACAACCCATGGTTTTATTTTCTACATGTATTACTTTTCTTGAAATAAATGATGCAGTTTCTGATGCTTATCTTTATAAAGGTAGAATAGCTCATAACAAAGAAATTGTCATTGGCATTTATTCTCTAAGAGTTTAGTGCTGGTCACTGACTCCACCTCCACTTGGTCATTGATGCACATAGCCATGGTAACAGCTTGGCTTCCAGCTGAACCATATTCAGCCAGAGCCACTGAGGTCCTACAGTAGGAACAAATCTCATGCAGTGTTTTGGGGGTTCATCAAGACAGTTTATATTTTCATGTATTTTCCTCTGTATTATATAATGTTTCATTTAGAGATTCTCAACGCTGTGCAATTTAAGACACCCACATTCACTCTTCTCCCTCAAACACACATTAGCCATCATCTCCCAGGAAGAAACTGGTCCTGACCACCAAAGGAAACGCCATGCCCTCACTTATACTATCCTTGTGCACTGTGAAAGCTTCCACCACAGCATCTACAGGGATTCATGAAATCTGTCTAACTATCTTGCTTATTTTTCTCGAGATATAGTTGATATACATCACTGTATATATAAGTTTGAGGTATTATCTTGCTTATTAACTTACCATATCTGTTTTTCTGACTCATGTGCCCATACCCTGCGAGTTTAGGTGTTACTCACCTTTGCATATTCTGTTCGTTGTCCCAAACCTCACCCACCTAGTCATTTACTTAACAACCATGTGACTACTCGTTAGTGGTGTGATTCCTTTACCTCTCTTAGCCTCCTTTTTCTCACCTGTAAAATGAGGCTGTTGTGAAGATTAAATTGTCAGTACACATGAAGTACATAAAGTGAGTTATGTACAACATGCATAAATGTAAGCTACTATTATTATTTCTAAAATCCGGCACAGTTCTGGGCCCAGGTGATATAGGAGTAAACAATAATGGAGGGAGACAGATTGAAACAAGCAACAGATAATTCAGATATATTCTGATTGTAACTAAATTTAGAAAGACAGTAAGGGCAACATTGTAGAGAATTCTTGGGAGCAAGGTTCTACTTTAGATAGGGTAATCAAGCAAGGCTGTTCTGAGGAGTTGATACCTGAATATGGTAAGAAACCAGATACAGAAAATCTGAATTGGAAAAAAGTTTTATATATAAAAAAAATAGAAAGAAGTTCAGCATGTGTGCATCTTAATAAAAGTTTGTAATGAATTATTCAGAGATTGAATACATTGTCATATTTTAACATATTCAGATGTAAACCCAAAAGAGATTACTGCATTTATCCAAACATTTGGTTTATATTTTCTACAAGCATATGCTATGGTCTATTAAAATTCAAAAATACTGTTGTTGTTTTGAAATTTTGAATCTGGACAATGTAAATTTATGTAGACTAATAGTAATTTCCTGGATATTCTTAAGGTAATATTGGCTAGCGCTCATTAAATGTTTTCCAAAAAATATCCTAAGCTCATTTCAATAAAGTTGATTCTCAAACCAAACTTCTGAGTATAAGTATATGGATAGTATATGGATCATGAGGCACAATGAAGATAAGTAACTTGCCCAAGGTCTCAAAGAGAGTAAGTTGTGGAGCTTGGACTAAACCTTACCAGCTTATTTTTAACAACAGTAAAAACCTGTTCCCTTGGCAAATTTAGACAAAACTTACTCTTTCGATTTTATAAATTAGAACTAGAGGCCCGGTGCACAACAATTTGTGCACTCGGGGGGGAGGGGGGTCCCTCAGCCCGGCCTGTGCCCTCTTGCAGTCTGGGACCCCTCAGGAGATAATGACCTGCTGGCTTAGGCCTGCTCCCAGGTGGCAGAGGTCAGGCCCAATCCCTAGGTGCAGCCCCTGGTCGGGCTCAGAGCAGGGCCGATTGGGGAGTTGGGGCACCGCCCCTGTCATGCACAGAGCAGGGCGGATCGGGAGGTTGCGATGCCACCCTCAGTCACGCTCAGGGTAGGGCTGATTGGGAGGTTGGGGCACCACCCCCTGTCACACTCAAGGCAGGGTCGATGGGGAGGTTGTGGCGCCACCCCCTGTCATGCACAGAGCAGGGCCAATCAGGGGGTTGGGGCGCTGCCCCCTGTCACTCACAGAGCAGGGCCCATCAGGGGGGTTGGGGCTCCATACCCTGTCACGCACAGAGCAGGGCCCATCAGGGGGTTGGGGAGCTCCCCCCTGTCACTCACAGAGTAGGGCTGATAGGGGAGTTGGGGCACCGCCCCTGTTACACACAGAGCAGGGCAGATCAGGGGGTTGGGGTGCCACACCCTGTCACACTCAAGGCAGGGCCGATGGGGAGGTTATGGCTCTACCCCGTCACACACAGAGCAGGGCCCGTGGGGGGCGGTTGGGGCATTGCCCTCTATCACCCACAGAGCAGGGCGGATCATGGGGTTGGGGCGCCGCCACTGTCACACTCAGGGCAGGGCCGATTGGGAGGTTATGGCTCTACTCCGTCACACACAGAGCAGGACCCGTGTGTGTGGGGGGGGTGGGGGCGCCGCACCCTGTCACACACAGAGCAGGGCCGATCAGGGGTTTGGGGCACCTTCCCCTGTCAGGAACAGAGCAGGGCCGATAGGGAGGTTGTGGCCCCACCCCCTGTCACACACAGAGCCGCAGGGCAATTAGGGGGTTTGGGCGCTGCCCCCTGTCATGCTGATCCTGGTGCTGGGAGGCATATTACCCTTTTACTATATAGAATAGAGGCCTGGTGCATGGGTGGGGGCTGGCTGGTTTGCCCTGAAGGGTGTCCTGGATCAGGGTGGGGGTCCCCACTGGGGTGCCTGGCCAGTCTAGGTGAGGGGCTGAGGGCTATTTTCAGGCTGGCGGGTGACAGAAGCTCCCAACCGCTCCTTTTTTTCTTTTTTTTTTTTTATTCTGGGCCAGCTTTAGCTCTGAGGCTCCAGCTCTTAGGCCTCCGCTCCTGAAAGCAGGTATCTGGTTTGTTTCGGTTCTATAATCGAAACAATGTATAACTCCAGCTCTGAGATCCCGGCTAGCTGAAAGCAGGTTTCTGGGGTTTTGTTTAGCTTCTATATGTGTTACAATGTTTCTTAAACTGCAAGCTCAGAGGCCGGCAAGGCAGGCGGGGAACGTTGGATTCCTCCGTCACTGAAGCAAGCAAGTCTCATGTTAGTTTCAAGCTGCCTGGCTGCCAGCTGCCATCTTGGCTGGCAGTTAATTTGCATATCTCGCTGATTAGCCAATGGGAAGGGTAGCGGTCATATGCCAATTACCATGTTTCTCTTTTATTAGATAGGATGGTTATTTCTTTAACTGGGTTTTATGTGTATACTTACATTCCTGGACACACGGTTTTATAATTTCTTTTTAAAATTTTTATTGAATTTATTGGGGTGACATAGATTAATAAAATTATATAGGTTTCAAGAATACTATTGTGTACACATCATCTGTATACTGTATTGTATGTTCACTGGCATACAGTTTAGATCACATTGTGAAACACATGAGAATCAGTGCCTGTGGTACCAAGGATTCTCTCAGAGCCTTCAAAACGCCCAACATGGATGGAGGAATCAGAGCACAGGCCCTGGCAGTGAGGCTGATGAACTTGCCCTCCGGTTGTCCAGTGGCAGGGCTGCAGCTGACAAAGTGATCCACTGTTCTGTTTCTCAGCTGTGTCAAGTTCAAAACTGATGAACCGAGAGTAGGGCTCATAAATTTCAAAAGAAAAGAGTTCTCTGCTTTTTTTTTTTTTTTTTTTTGTCTCAGGATAAATATTTCCTGTGGCACCTCGAACATGGCTGTATCCCTGTGTAGGTCAGCAGTAAATAGATGAGGTTGATGGATGAAAATGACAATCTGAGTGGAGAGACCTCACTCAAAGCCCACTGCAGCATGCCCTGAGAGGGGCAATGACTCTCTCTGTAATCTTTGGTTAATGGTCAGTCTGAAGCTTTTTCTACCAAAACAAATAAATATATGTCTAGAACAACTAATATTGATTCTCATCTGGGAGATATGTCAGGACTTTGTTTTTTAAGGGAGGAAAGTAAATGTGTGGTCTTCTTAAGTTTTGTTTTGTCTTTCCTTCCCAGAATATCAGAGAACTTTTCTCCTAATCTAAGAACTTAATTTAGCAGAGTGCATTATTTGTAAACTTGGGGGAATAATGGCAAAAATCACAAAACAGCAGCAATGACAACAAGGCAATATCATCTACTAGTCTTTACATGATAGGTAATGTAGATAGCCTTTGTAATGATGTCTGGCCCAAAGTAATCACTCACAATTGGTAAATGCTGCTGCTGTTGTTGATGTTGTTAGTTGAGGACTTATTATGAATGCCTACTTGGGTCTCACCAGGGTTGTTTTTCAAATGTACTTTCTATCCATTTTTTCTAATACTGTCATAACACACTTGTGAGCAAAGTCCATTTCTCATCTTATACTCAACGGAATTGTGGTCTAGAGAAAGGAAATTAATTGAACTAAGTGACATAGGTAGGAGGTCAGAAATGGGACCCAGATTAGTCTATGTCCAGGGCCCAAGGTCGTTCTTTTACATTGCATTATAAATATTAATGTAGGAAGAGTGAGATTCTAATTGATACAAAGGCAGAAAATGAAAGAGCAAATGGATGGGAACTAAGGTATGAATAGGCTAAAACTCTATTTCTTATTACTCCACACTTTTACTTCTCTTGATAATATTTTTATGCTAAATGTGAGTAAGAAGACCCACTTGGGTGTTGATATTCACAAGTTTTCCAGTTTTACCTTTGGGACTTGAGTGATTTGAATTGTTCCCATCAATTATAGGAAACATCATATCTTTAAAAATGATCCCATATAATACCCTTCACAAATCACAAATTCTGAGACTATATTCAGGAAGTGAGAAACCATTGAAAAAAAATGCAACAGGCTACAAATTATTAGCACCTAACTCACAGGGTTTTGAAAGACAATTATTATCCTGTAAGAGAATTCTGAGACTTATAGACTTGGTTTCCATAGTAACCACTGTCTGCTATTTAATTTGGGTATTCTTGAATTCTGTTATAAAATAAAACACTTCCAGCAATTGTCATGCTATGTTATTCATAGTAATGGGTTTTCCAGAATTAATGAGGAAGCATGAACTCCTTGGTTTGTTATTCTGATACAGCTGAGAGAAAATGCTGTAATATAATGAATGGGCACTCAGCCAGCAGGCCATTTCCTTATAAAAACAGTTAGCATTGTGCCACAAACATATGAAAAATAGCTTATAAAACACCAGTCTGGAACTTGTGCACTGAAAGGAAACGGAGGATATGATATTTTTTGTAACATCCCAACTTAAAAATAAAAGTTCTTTGTTTTGGTCACCAGGGTAGCACCTAAAATAGTCTTGATAATCATGGTCTGTGGTTGTGTCACCTTCTCCCTTGAGCATTAAGTAGAATGTCATGCCACATAAAGTAAGTTATTGAAAACTTGAATCTTAACAATAAAGTGTTGTCAACATTAAGATACTCTGCTTGTTTGTGAGCCTTTGGAAAAGTATTATTCTCAGCCAATTCAAGTACTTACTGAAATGGGAGTAAATAAACAGAAAATAAAATATTCTAGAGGGACTCAATAAAGAAAAATGCACAAAATTTGAACACAACTAGGGGTCAACATTCATCAAGTCTCTATTCTGTGTAAAAATATTACAAATAAGAATGTTATTAAAGAATTATAACTTTCTTACTCAGAAGAGAAGTGGTATACATTTTTTAAAAAATAGATTTTTATTTATTTCAGAGAGGAAGGGAGAGGGAGAGAAAGATAGAAACATCAATGATGAGAGAGAATCATCGATTGGCTGCCTCCTACATGCCCCAGACTTGGGATCGAGTCTGCAACCTGGGCATGTGCCCTGACTGGGAATGATCCAGCAACTTTTTGGTGAATAGGATGATGCCTAACCAACTGAGCCACATGGGCCAGGACAGTAAGTCTTCATTAGATGAGTACATGAACTTTGAAGAAAATTCAGTGTTTATATACTTAAGTAATTTTTTAGTGCATTCACGGTAGTTCACAGCTCTGAACAAGTAAATGAGGAGTAGATTGTTTTAAAGGAAGAAAATAAGTTTGGATTAACAACCAAACATAGCAGAACACTTTTTTAATGTGAAAATAAAAATGATTTAAAAATAGAAACTGAATCAAAAGTAATCTGTTCTTAGGAAAAAGGTTATATGAAGATTTGACAGCTGATCCAAGTTTATCATAGGATGCCATATGAGTCTAATTTTCAGTAAGTACTGTAACATTTTGGAGTACTCTGACTTTGTTATTTATCAGTAACATTTTCAAATGTATCCTAACAAGAAATACATGCATCATAAATAAATTATCTAGAGTTACTTATGACTTTTTAAATTAATTTAAAAAAATTATTCTTGAGTGTTCATTTAACCAAAGCCACCACCTTAACAGAGAATCTCAGAAATTCAGGCTTTGTGGCTTGTATTGCAGATTCTCAGGAAAATAGCATGAAATTGTGCAATATCTTTGTATTGTTTATTTCTTATGGAAATAGTGAGCTATTTTCTCATGGCTTGACTCTATAATTACAGACATTTCGAAACAAATTATGTCATGACTGATCCAGGAATTTAAAAAATGAAATTGGCACTTGTCAAGTAGCCTATCTAATAATAGACAAACATGGTAATTGACCGTACCTTCGCTACGCCTCCCATGGACTAATCAGTGTGATATGCAAATTAACTGCCAACAAAGATGGCGGCTAATTTGCATACGTAGGCACGAAGTGGCGGAGTGAAGTCTGAAGGCAGCTCCGGCTGGAGCAGCAGACAAGACTGAAGGCGGCTCTGGCCAGAGTGAAGGCCTGGGTCCCGGGTGCTGGAGGAAAACCGGTGCTGGCAACCAGGGGAAGGGAAAGCCTATTGCACGAATCTCTTCGTGCAACAGGCCTCTAGTCAATTATAAAATTCAAAGCATTACACTGATATGATACTAGCTTTATTGTTTTGTTCTCAGAACATGAGTAAATATGCATAACAATTATTGCCATGCCACATATATTTTATATCCTTTTAGTAAGATAATGCCTGCCTCAGTAATAACAGTATTGTATCTACCCTTTGTTCTTTCTGCTCAAGGTACTAAAATTTACTAATGCCCAGAGCTTTTTTTGAGTATATTTTTGCTAAAAAAAGAAAAAGCCAACAACATATTGAACCCCCTACCATGGTAAAGCACAATTCAAAAAAATAAAAAGGTGAACAGCTAGTTAATTGATAGGTAGGGACTGTCCATAAACTAGGATAATGTCACTGAGGTGTTTCAGTGCCAAAGATATCAAAGGAATTACAGTAACTCTCAGACTTTCCCTCACATAAGATTTCCAGGTCAGTTCTTTTAACACACATGTAAAAATAAAACTCTGATGCCACATAAGACAAAACTTACCAAGTGAACAATTTGTAAAGCAAAAGCAGTAATCACAAAATGTAAACTAAACTTTCATCGACCTGACTTTTGAGATAAAAAGTCATTAAAATTTATCATTATAAACTGCCGGGGTCCAACCCCAGCAGGTCCAGGGGTCACCAAAGGCGTAGACGGAGTCGGCGAAGAAGGAAGGACTCAGAGACAGTGTTCCGTTGATCAGCAGCCTAGCCAGGATCTCTAGCCAGGATCTCCAGCCAAGTTCTGGTCTGGATCTCCAGGGAAGTTCTGCTTAGGATCTCCAGCCAGGTTCTGTCCAGGTTCTCCAGCCAGGTTCAGCCACCAGGTTCTAGTCAGGTTCTCCTGCCAATTTCTGTAGTCGGGTTCAGTCCAGGATCTTTTGCCATGTTCTCTCGCTAGGTTCTGTCTCTAGGTTCTGTGGCCAGTTTCTGTCCAGGATCTTTTGCCATGTTCTCTCCAGCGAAGTTCTTCTGCCTCTAGGTTCTGTGTAGGTTCTGTCTTCTAAGTTCTGTGTGTAGGTTCTGTCTTCTAAGTTCTGTGTTCTAAGTTCTGTGTCTTGCTGTCTTGTTACATCTGTATTTATACCAGTTGATTCCAATCCTATCAATCTCTATTACAAAGGTTAGGGCGTTTCTTATCTCCATTCCAGGGAGTAAAGATTATGTAGCTTAAGCATGATTGTTCATAGTTAAAGTTATTAATTACCCGCCTGGCACTTAGTTGAGGGGTTTTATTCCCTCCCTAACTTCAGGGGAAAATCCCTACCTGGGGAAACAACCTTTCTCAGAGAGGAGACCTTGGTTAAAACACATAGTGCCAAGAAGGTGAGCAAACATATTAAGAACAGTATGCCATATATGCCAGGTCCTTTGAAACAGCAAGGATGGACCGGCTCCCGGCAATAAACTACACTAAAAATCATAAAAATGAGAACCCAACAATATACAACTGATATAATTGGCTCAAAGGCAAACTCAGATGTGATTTCATGGTTAATCAATAACAAAAATAAACTAAGCCTTTAACTTAGAATGGTTCAGAAAAAAATTATAAAGACAAACCAAAAGAAAAAAAAAAAGTGAAGGAAAGAAAAAAAAAGAAAGGAAGGGAATAGTTATATTAAAAACAAACAAACAAACAAGAAAAAATAGTGAAACTGCAAAGGAAACATAAGAGTTGATTCTTTGAGAACAATTAAAAATTTAAATATCTGGAGACTGTATTTATGAAATACAAATTTTTAATGAGAAAGAAAGAATACAACAAGTATGTAAGAAATTAAAATTATAAGACAATACTGTATACTCTTCAATGCTAATACCTTTGAAAGTTTTTATGGAGTAAATGATTTTATGGAAGATAATAAACTTCTAAAGTATACCAAGAATTAGGTAATAAAATGAAAAAAATAAAAATTTAAAAATTATTCCACACAGAACTTTAAATAAAAACAGATGATTTGTTATAAATTTACAAAGAACAGATTTAACATTTCCATGCCAAATCACATGGTCAGGAGTATGGAAAAGGATGGAAAATTATTCAGTTCAGCCTTCGACAGTAATACTGTTCTAAAAGTATAATCATTTTTATGATTTTAAATGTGAAAATTCAAAGTAAAATCCTAGCAAATTGTATAAAACTGACTGTTAAGGAAATCTTACTATTTTCAAGTAGTTTTATTCCATGAGAGGATGGTTAAGTAATTGAAACATAAAATATAACATATATACGTATATATCCAATAAGAAAAACAGAGCTTATTTAAAAAGAGGTCAAAACGTATTTTATAACCTTCAATACTTACTACTTGTCAAAGCTCTTAGAAAATGAGAAGCAGAAAAATCCTATTTTATTTCCAGTCTTTTCCTCTAGTCTACACCCGCCTCCCACTTTGTGATTCTACTTTGTACTTTGCTGTCATCAAGATTGCTATTTTAAACATCCCACTCTCGCCCTGCTTTTTATCCTTCTGGATACTTTTCTCTACTAAATCTCCAGAATGACTATTGTTCGAATTAATACAGGTGTTCAATCCATTTATCCTACCACTCCATCATTTTTTGCCTCCTCCGATCTTCAGATCTTCAGTTACCATTTATCCTAATTTAGATTGCAAGGTGATTCGCCATACTCACTTCCTGGTAAACAGATCCATCCCCTTTATTATTCTCTTACTCTCTTATATAATTGCTAGTACCCTAACCTCAATTAACCCAACTACCTACCTATACTGCTCTTGCAACCTAATAGCTGAAGACAGAAAAATAATCTTAACTAATTTCACTGTACGTTAACTTTGTGTCTCAAAACACACGCAACCCTTTTTGATACTCCTACTCAGTTTCCCGTTATTTGAGATGAGTGTGTTACCGCTTGATCTTTCCTCAGAGTTCTCCAGCCCCCTCTAGCCAGCCTCACTCTCGGATTTTACATCTATAATGCTGCATTCTGCTTGCTAAAATGGAAGAGGTGTCCCTGCCCCACAAGGCCAACTTCACCACACACACAAATCTAATAACTTGCTTCATTCTACTTGTTAAAATGGAAGCACCCCCGCTCTAATCACAGGTGGATCTTCTGTTCACCTGGATTTAATCCTTTGGGCTTCTCAAGGACTTCCCTGCCTGCCTCTGTTTGAATCACCTCTCCCCCTCCAATCGGTTCATTTGGACAGGTATACAGTCAAACTCTTGGAGTCTCATTTATTTTAAAAACGCAGCCACAATCACATTTCATCAAAGAACAAACACAATAGGAATTTCAGCTTGTTTAATTTCTCTTTCATAACTTGGGTAGTTTTACTTAATATTTTACTAATATAGATTTTGTGGAGTTGTTAGACTTCTTCATAATTTGATGTTACCAGGATTCTTTTTTTAAAAAATTATATTTTCTAGCTGCTTATTCTTCCAATCACTGCTTCACTCAAGAGCGGCCTTTGTCCCTACCAGTCACTGAAATGTTTCTTGGCAAGATTGCCCTGACCTCTCTTTGGCAGAACCCAGTGATCATTTCTCTCGTTCTTTATTTTGATTTCAGTGGCATTTGACCATAAATCTAATCCATCCTCCTTGACAGTCTCTCCTCTTGTGGCCTCAGTGACATCATATTCTCCCGATATTTTTTAACCTAACCAAGAACTTTTTCTCTGTCTACTTTGCTGATTGTTCCTTCTTACCTGACTTTCAAATGTTGTAATGCCCTCGGGCCCTTTCTCTAGCTACACTCTCTTCCTGAGTGATTTCATTTGGCCTGCCATGCACTGTCTTATATATTGTATTTAGGGCCATTTTTAGAGATTTTTAGATATTTAAGACTATGCCCATGATCTATCCAATCATGTTTCCCTGGGGAGAAAAAATGCCCATAAACCTCCAAAAGAAGGTTCATACATGTTTCTTAAAAAAACCTCTTAGAAGGGATAACCTGACCCCTTGAGATGTATTATGTGAGCTGAAATTTTCCCACTTGAGACATGCAATTGGCAAAATGGTGCAGAACTTGGACTAGCAAAAGCCATAAATAACACAGCTTCTACTCTGAATGCTCCAAACGTTAGTCTACATTCATTAGCAAGGATTATAGACCATTGGCATCATCCTCATTTTCTTCTTAATTAACCAAGATTTCTGCCACAGTAAAAAAAATAAAAATAAAAATTCTTGCTCCACCTCTGGAATTACAAAACAATGCATAAACCCATGGCTAACTAAGAAAAACAATTACCTGACTTCCTAAAACAAACACAGGTGGACTTATTTCCTGGGTCTTATAATCTAGAACTCTGGCTTCCAGATTTGTGTCAAGGACTAGTGATCATTTTGTATTTGATAATTGCTCATGTTGCAGTTGGCAGATGTATTCTGTTCTGAGTTTTTAATGCTACTATACAGCAGTTGTCACATTGGAGTGTTCAACAAGTCATCTTGCAACAACAACAAAAAAGCAGGTAACTAATCCTAGTACAACTACAGTCTACATTCTCTAGAAAAACCTCCTGATCAGAAAATTCTTGCTTGGTCCACAGGGAAGAGAAAGAGAAAACAGCTGCTGACATCTCGGGCCAGCCTGGTATTATCAGCTCGGCTGGTACAACAAGCTGGCTGGACACTTGCAGTTGGGTCTTGTGTTTTTCTTTTGATCATTAACAATTTCACAGAATATCAGCATCAGAAAAGGTCACTTAGCAATCAGGTCTGAACATAAACAAAACATAGATGTTACCCACACTACAAAATACCAAACCATTTTCTTGTCTTGGCTAAGATGAGTACTTGCTGCTTCTATTCTGCTTACAATTTTAGTCTCAATCTAGTCTTCCTGCCTTAGATAAGATGTGTTAGGATAAACAATCACAATCAATTGTATCTCAAAAAAAAGAGAAGTAATCATAGAATTACTCCTGCTTCCTGCCTAATCTATAGCAAAGCCCTATTTCCTCAAACCCTGCTCCAAATCATCTCACAGGAACTGAAATTCTTTCATTGTGAATTTCAGGGATAAAAATTAATAAACTATGAAAGACATAAGAAGTTAAAAATTCTTAATGTGTCTAGTTCATAATTAGGTATTGCTTATTAAGAAAAGTGAGTATAGTCATCTCATGCTCATTAGAAGAAAGGAAAAATGATAGCATGTTAAGTGCAAATAAGCATAATCAAGTGCTGAGGTCATCCACCACTGTACTGACTAAATAAATTAAATGTCCGAAAAGGACAAAATTGGTTCATGGCCTGGGTCTGAACTCAAGATTTCAGTAGTAATTTTCAGTATGAACAGATTTTCTATCACCTAATGTTCCAGTTCTTTATGATATTTTATACCCGTGCTTTGTAGTGTTATTTAATTTTTCATGTGTTCATTTCTTTTTACTCTAACTATATTTAAATTATTGAAGAATAGTACCTCATCATATGTTTTCTTTATCCTGTTTTATACCTATGAGGGGGATTTTTTACATTGATTCATTTTAAGATTATTTACTGATTCATTTAAGTATACTTGAGGATTATGTTAAATTTAGTCAAAATCAGTAATCTTGAGGTGCATCATGGATCAAATATGCACAAATGATACCAAATGATCAAATTAAAGCTTGTTCAGTTAAATATTTAAAATGTATAAAATTACAGAAAGGAAAAGTTCTTTACAGTTAGACCAACTAAAGGCCATTCTATCATCAAGAATACACTTTCAGCCCAGCCAGTGGCTCAGTGGTTGAGCGTTGACCTATGAAACAGAAGGTCACGGTTTGATTCCCGGTCAGGGGACATGCCCCGGTTGTGGGCTTGATCCTCAGTGTGGGGTGTGCAGGAGGCAGCCAATCAATGATTCTCTCTCATCATTGATGTCTCTCCCTTTCCCTGCCTCTCTGAAATCAATGTATATCATACACTGTCATGCATATTGAAAAGCAAGCAAGGCAGGAAGGAAAAAAAATGTATTCAGCAGTTCAGGACCCACTGAGAGACAAGTATAATTTGATCATTTTTTAAGATTTCATGAAAGATTGGCTTATTTGGCCTTGACACTCCTGACTAACAAGCTGCTTCCTCTTTCACACTCATGCTGTTTTAATTAATCGCTACCAGTTGCACTGGTTTGATTTTCTGGGGAGAGAAACAAGCTGTTTTGCTCTGTACACACCTTCTGTGGATGCCTGGACACATGAGATGAATGAACACACCGCGGGGCTTTCCCAATTCTGATTGCTTACCAAGTGCAAACAGAAGATGAAAGTGTCTTTGTTTGGTTTCCATCTTTTCTTCAGAGGAAATGCCCCACCGTGATTTTTCACTGTTTATAAAAGTCTCAAGAAATTAGTTTTTTTTTCCAGAGCCAATGATTGTTTTTGAAAGGGAAATGTGAGAAAAAGGAATGTAGCTAAGAGACGGAAGTACTATGTTTGGATTATAGTGTTAGATTAAATCTACAAATCTACAATACAGTTGTATGCTTCTTTATATTGCTTTTGGCAATATTTTGCGCAATATTTGCCTCATCAATTTTCCACATGATTACTGCCTACTCTACTTTTTTTTTCACCAGGTTTTCCTCCAATGCTAAGAAATATATTAAACTGACATTATACATGTGTATGTATTAATTTTCTTACCTTAGATTATTTGATATACCCTCCAACAATAATTCTGGTTTTTGTATCAATACTATCTCAACACAGAAATACTGTGGACGTTGACTCCTTTGTCATTCAACAAATATTTATCAATACTATACTTTATATGCAAAAGTAGTGGTAATCTGGTATACTATATTAGGGCATTCAGACTGTGTTCTGCAGATTAATGGAGACTTTTATAGATAATTAGGCTGTGGAATAAAAGAGTGATATCTCTATTAGTATTCTGATAACAATACATATAATATTTTTGAGAGGACTGTTAGGAAGTTACTCTTGATGACTATTAGATCTTTTAAAATGAGGAAAAGCCCAGGAAGTATTTACAAAAATAAAAAGAGCGGGAGTTAGTGATTGGTTACTTAGGGACATGAAGGAGAGAAAACAGTCAGTCAAGAATAATTTTTAGTTATTAAGCTTGGATTAGGAGGTGGGGTGTGCTGCTCCAACATAAAGTAGAGAAAAAAAAGAGAAGTAGGTTCAGATGAGATGGTAATGAGTTCAGTTTTCAGCATATTGCCCTTGAAGAACTTCAAAGTACTTGAACCCTGGTAGAAATGTGCAGCAGCCATTTAATTCTAGAGAGAAATATAGGCTGGAAAATATATTTGGGAGCCAGTAGCATTTAGGTGAAAATTTAAAGTTTTTCATTCATAGTGAAAATGGATTTCATGTAGCATGCCCTCTTTCTCTCCATGTTCTATTTTATGTCTTGTTTAAGAAGCCTTAAAATCAATGTAATTTTTCCTCATGCAAATAAGTGGAAAACCTATAATGATATTGTGAGGTTTTTATTTTAAATTTTTTATATGTTTCTTAATTTTCAAGTGAACCAGCCACTTCTAAGCCTCAAACACATCTGCTGGTTTAAGTACTCTTTCTTTCTCCTTTAATTTCTAAGCTCCAAGGAAATAAGTGTTGCCCAGGTGTTCAACAGACACTAAGAAAAGTCAATATCACACAGACAAGGTTAGTTTTAGAAGGGTGGCATTATGAAACAAATACAGTTTTATTTTGTTAATCAACAACTCTCGCATTCCGTTACTTTGTGTGTTTTATTTCCAGAGAAACCCCCATATAACATGATGTTTTGGAGAATATTGAAGCCCACTAGAATAAATACTAATGTAATGCTAAGGAATTAGAACTTCTAATATGAATTTTAAAATGCAAAATAAGAGTAGGGTAAATCATTCACAAGCAAAATTTGCTATACATTTGGCATTCCCTTCTGATGTTAATAGAATGGATTTCATTTAATAAATTTGTGAATATGTATATAAACAAGTTGAGAATTCTAAAAGAAAGAGGTAGGTTATTGGACTTTTCTATTAATTTATTTAAAAAGTTAAAACTATGTTAAACACAGTCTATTAGTAGTAACAGACACTGAAATTATGTTGTGTAATATGTTTGCCTTTGTAAACATTTGTGTGTTTCTTAAAGACCCAGAAAATAACTCCATGTTTAAAGAGATATAAATCTGTTTCATTTTTAGTGCTCTAGATAGGGAAACAAAAATCGTTAGGAAACAGTTAGTCTTTCTGAAGAAACAGGAACCCCACAGAAAATCTCAATGGACCCATTTCAAAACCATTTCTTTTAAAAATTGGAAATACCATAACTGTTGGGAAGTTGCCCATAAAACTAGTTTTTTTTTTATTTCTTGAGAATGCCTGAGAGTGTTCATTGTTCATGGATAACCAAATTAAAGTGGCAGTTAACTTTCCAAAAGATGACAGGATTGTGCAGTTTTTTATTCCAAAATGACATAAGAACCAAGACTTATTCCAAGATTCACAGAAACGTTTGGGAAAAGCACTGGTCTTTGGCATCTCTAGAACTTCATTACTGTATTACCCTGAGCTAAGAATCAGCATTTGAATTCATGCCTGTTTTCTGATCTTTGCTGCCCTCTAGTGACTTGTATGGCACTTATTTTTTTTTTAAATAGACTTTATATCTAATTAAGATTCTAATTATTGTGCTGAACTAAATATTTATGGAAAGCCAATGTTTTAAGACTCCCACTATATAGATAAAATATTAACCTTAACTGAAGGTTAATCCTATTGGTCTCAAGGAATAAATTGGCTGGATTATACACCAGTATTGACAAAATTGTAGAAAAAAGAATATTCCAAGTTATTAAATAGTAGTTATTTGGCATACTATTTTGGGGATGAAGGCAATATAACAGTACTTAATAGAGTCATACCAAAATTTTACTTCTTTTTCTAAGTAATGCTATATTAGATATAATTAATACCTAAGAAAGCAACTGGAAAATATAAACTAAAATAAACACAAGTATTTTACAAATATATTAGTAACTTTGATAGAAATAATAGCACATAAATTAGGAATTAAGAATATATGGCCTAAATTGAGAAGTTCTTATAAAAGTGTGTGTGTGTATACATATACTATATATCTATATATCTATATATGTTAATATATTTTATATGTATAATAAAATTGTGTCATCATGTTGCCATTAAAATATAATATATACAGATAACATAATCATGACACTCTTGAATGTATATAATACAGAATTTAAAGTATGAATAAAGTAACATAAAAATGAAAAACAAAATTCAGAAAGATGTTTTCATCACTTGTATATGAAAAGTGAATTTGTATTTTTGTGTGTTTACTGATTTTTTACTGTATGGATGAATAATTATGAATGAAAAATAAATTAAGGAAAGTGGCATACACATGCATGATAGGGCTTGGTGCAATATTGCCGAATATTATTTCCATTTAACCTTGCTTGGATCACAGCTGGGGCTTATCGATTGAGAGTCCTGGGCTGAAGAGCCACCTGGCTACTATGAAAAATTCATGGTTTCAAGTAAAATATCAATCACTGCCACATTTCTAAAGGTGAAAAATGAAAAGCTCACCTTTATTCAGTTGATGCCCCAAGCCATATGGTATGGTAATATCTATACCATAATGCCTACATTGACTTAATAAAAAGGGGAAAAAAGTTTCTCTTTGGTGAATTCTAAAACTTTCATTTTAAGTTAGGTTACCATCACAATTTTTCTACTTGTTTAAGTTTAGAGGTCCTTATTGACTTTATAACGCCACCAAACTCTTCACCCTATTCTAAAGCTAAATGGATGAATAGCTGAAGCTATCTTGTTCTATATTTTTTTGAAACTCACACCTCCACTATTCTATTTTTCCCTCATCTATGATTCATTTGCTACCTCTTTCTCTTCCCCCCCCCACCCATAGGGCGGCATTTTCTAAAGTTTTTCATCTGTCTTTCCATTTCTGCTTCTATGTTCCTACTCTCTTAAGGATTATCTCCACGTAGATAACCCTGAACTCAGCCTTTCAGCCGTGACTGCTTTTCTCAGCCCCCATTCTGCCTTTATAGTGGTCTCCTGCATGTGGGCCCCTTGGTTGTTTCACACCAGCACAAGTGTGAAATTAAGTTCCTCAAAAAACTTGGAAAGATGTTAGGGATCCGTGAATTCAACTCACGTTTAAACTAAAACTAAGGTTATAGAAGTACATCTACATGACCAAGCTCATCAATTAATTGGTGATGGACAAGGATTAAAAACATTATCTGACTGCCAGTCTAGTATGCTTCCTACCATATGGAACTCCTCATTCCTCCGTTAATTTCAGATTTCCTCTCCCATATAATTCTTTCTAAAATTCTCTTAGCCATCCAGGGTCATTTTTAAATTTGTCTTCTTTGCTCCAATCTTTCTCATTCCATTGATCCATTGGTTCTTTGCAATAACATCTGTACTTGCCCCTTTCTTTGGAAATTTTAAAAACCAAATCAGTTCACCTCAAGGAGTTTTATAAGACATGTAACCAAAAATAGTAGACTATATCTACATTTATTTTTCATCCTTGAATTCTGTTCCAAGAGACAGTCTTTAACCTTTTACTTGTTTCTTCTGACATTCAATTCCATGTCTCTAAAAAACACAATATAGTACTAGTATTTATTGTGATTTTTAATTTTTTAATGTAATAACTTTATTTTCTTCCCTGGAGGATAAGGATTTATTTCTCTAAAATATTAACCTTTCTCCCTCTCATTTCTTTCTGATCATCTTAGTGTAGTTATTTCAATTTCTAGTTAAATAAACATTTTGTACTTTTATCATAATATTTATATAAATGTTACACCTGAATCACTTAACTGTGCTGTAATTGCTTCTTCTTTCTCATGCAACTTTGGTTTTAGTAATTGTCTTATCTTTGTTTGTTAAATTTTTGATATACTAGTATCTATTACCAAGTTTCATCTATGAACACTTGGAGAGAAGAGTAGCTTCTTCCTCAACACATTTAACATATCAGATGATTTATCGATTTTATTTTATTCTTAGAGATTCCCTTCTTGGGAACCCTTCTGCACACACTGATCTCGACAGAGCAGTCACTGGAGCTGTTCTCCTGGGCTTTCCAATCACCATCATCAGGGGAGTTTTCTGTACTTCTCTCCTCTTTTAGACCTGCTATCAGAATAGGAAGTTTCCTGCTTCTTGGTTATCCTTTCATTTTAATTAAGTTTATCTTCCTGTAGTTTCTTGAGAAGAAGTATGGGAGTTTTATTTTATTTTTTTCTCATGGTGTATTTGTTCTTTAGAATTTGCCTACTTGAAAAGGCTTTTATCCTATCTTTCGCATTTGATAATCTGTGTGGGATCAACATCTAGACTGAGATTCATTTTTTCATAGAATATCAAAGGCATGATTCCTTTTATCTTTCAGCTTCAGAGTTGCTGCTGAGAAGTCTGATGTCATTCTGATTGCATATTTTCTTTTATATCTGACTTCCCTGAAATTTTATCTAATCATTTCTTTTAGTCTGTAGATTCAGACATTTCAGTCTTAGGTGTTTTCTTTCTTTTTTTCTTCCTTTCTTCCTTTTTATCCTCACCCAAGAACATGTTTATTCATTTAAAATAAAGTGACATAGAGAGAGAAAGAGATAGAGAAACATCAATGTGAGAGAGAAACATCAGATAGGTTGCCTCCCATAGGCACCCCAACCAGGAACTGAACCTGCAACGTAGGTATGTGCCCTGACCAGGCTCGAACCTGCAACCTTTTGGTGTACGGGATGATGCTCCAACCAACTGAGCCACCCAGCCAGGATAGCCCTAGGTGTTTTCATATTTATTTGTTTATTATTTCTTTCTTTCAATTTCTTCTTTGTTTCTCTCTGGGACTCTTATTATTTGAGTATTTAATCTTTCTTATTCTTCTCATGTCTTCCATGAAGTCTTCTCTGATTTTGCTACCAGAAAAATAACCTTTATGCCAATTTTACACTCTATTTCTTTCATTATAGAATCTGTAACATGTAGCTTATATTTTTATCTTTTTCCATTAGACTCTAAGTTGCATTGAAGGCAAATATATTACCATATTTATTATTGTGTGTCCCTTTTCAATGAATATTGAGTACCTGCTGTGTGTCAGGTCCTGTGCTGAAGGTTCTTTGGGCTATCCTTAGATAAAGACAAACAAAGGCATGCAGGCAGTAGTTTCAGAAAGAGTAAATGCTGAAAATGGGATCCCAGTGGTCAGCTGAAGTTCAAAAAATGGATTTGAGTTTCCAAAAGGATGGATTAAAAAAAAGCCTTATCCCAAGTCTTGCAAATAAGATAAGAATCAAATTCTATAGTTGGTATCCACACATGGATAAAGAATAAGAACATTGTCTCCTTATTGGTCAGGGGACAAGAGGTCAGAGTGGGACTAAGAGTAAGAGTGACTTGATACAGAATTCACTTGAGTTGCTTAATGGAGCCTTCACATCCCTTTATCTCAGACAGATTTGCTCCCTGAGCTTAAAGAGCCTATGTGCCAAGTGGTCTAGCACTCACAGAAGGGAGCTATTGTAAGCTAATAAAACACTTGGAGTTGTAAAATACTAGTTTCTCTAAACTTCACAGAAAGGTTTTTGACTCCACGATGTGAATGTCACTATTATTCCAGAAAAAGTTCTATATTCTTTCCTTAATTGTCAAGGGCAGTTTCCACCTACTTAAGAAGATTACTTTGCTATTTGTTAGCTTTTAAACGAAATATAGGAGTGGTCAAGGGGCAGGGGGAGAGACATCTGCAATACTTTCAACAATAAAGATAAATTTAAAAAATTAAAAAATAAATGAAATATATATGGTTATGTTCTTCTATATCTAATCACAATAGTCTTGCTTCATTGATTCTATTTCTGAAGATCTTTAGGTTTTTATATTATTTAACTTCATATTGACTGTGTTTTTATGAAGTTACTAGGGGCCCAGTGCACGAATTTGTGCACCTTGAAAGGAATTGTGGGCTGCGAGGCTGCGGTGGGCACAGGGGTTGCCCCTGCTCAACCCCTCCAGCTGCAGCCCCTGATCCCCTCTCTGCCGGCAGCCCCACTCCTGCTACCACTGCTCCCACACACTGAGGCGCCAGCCCTGCTCATACCCGCTGATGGTGTGGAGCAATTGGGGCCAGCGCCAGCAGTGGGTGCAAGTGGGGTTGGTGCCATCAGTGGGTGCAAACGGCAGCTGCTGCCCTGATCAACCCTCAGGAGCAGGGGGAGGTAGAGAAGCCCTCACGGGCAATCGGGGCTGGCAGCCACCGCTTGCACCCACTGACAGTGCCGAGCGATTGGGACTGGCACTGGGTGCCGACAGTGGGTGCAAGCGGTGGCTCCAGTGCTGGCTGCAGGTGCAAGCGGGGCCGGCGCTGGTAGCAGGTGCGAGCACCTGGCAGGACCGCGGCATGCGGGAGCAAAGAATTTTCAGTAACCACTAGAGGCTCACTCTGATGACAGCAACTGGCACCCTGCCTTGGTCTGGTGCCCCTGCTCACGTGCTTCACAATCCCACCACACCCCACGCCTGCCATGTTCTGAGCACGCCCCCTGGTGGTCAACTCACATCATAGCGACTGGTTGTTTGGTTGTTTAGTTGTTCCAGGTGTTCCGCCATCGGTCTATTTGTATATTAGTCTTTTATTATATAGGGTACTTTACAACTTTAATTTTAAGGAGTAAGTAGGCATTCTCTTCCTCTCTCTATTTCCGTTGAACTGGCTGCTATAGATCAATATAATTATTCAGACTCCTTTGAAAATGTGATGAGAATAGTCATCCATAGCCTACAAACTCATGGCAAGCCCTCAGAAGAACCATTTGTAGTTGAAATTTTCCTAGTTTTGCCCTGTAATGATGTGCAATGATTACTAAACTACCTCAATGAATTAAACCAAAAAAATTTACCAAAATAGGCAAAATCCACATAAGCGCTAAAGTGAATAAGGATTCTATATATAATTAATTATTTATACTATGTAATTTATTATTTTGAAAAGACATGAAACGTTGACATTTTTAAATACTTTCCATGTGGTATAAACCTAAAGAATAAAATTGTAATTATGTTTGGATTCTGACCTGCTACCTTGTGAAAGGAATTTGGGGGACAAAATAGGCAGGTTTAGGGAGTCTTAGGAATAAAGAAGATCCATGGGGGAGGAATGCATAGGTGAGGTCAAGGAGCCGCCAGAAGCATACGTTCACAGAGAATAGAAAGGTGCCACAGGATGAGGGGAGAGGAAGACATACCTTCACAGAGGATAAAGAAAAATCATGGAGTATGGGAAAAAAGGAAACATATTTTCACAGAGGATAGAGAAATATCGACAGATGCTGGAAGGAGGGAAATATGTTCATAAGAGATAAAGAAATGTTTCAAGATAAGGGGAAGAGAACGAGTGGGGCACCATGTGGGTTTTGGACTTTGAAGCTGATATTCTGAAAAAGACTGACCGATTAGAAAAGCACAGAGTCATAAAATGGGGAAGAGGTCCAATTAGAAGGGAACATGAAGAGATAAAGAGCTACAGTCTTTTTTTTTTTTAATTAAATCTTTATTGTTCAGATTATTACATTTGTTACTCTTTTTTCCCCCCCCATAACTCCCCTCCTCCCAGTTCCCGCCCCACCCTCCGCCCTCACTCCCCACCCACTGTCCTCATCCATAGGTGCACGATTTTTGTCCAGTCTCTTCCCGCATCTCCCACACCCTTTTCCCCCTCAAGAATAGTCAGTCCATTCCCTTTCTATGTCCCTGATTCTATTATAATCACCAGTTCATTCTGTTCATCAGATTATTTATTCACTTGATTCTTAGATTCACTTGTTGATAGATGCATATTTGTTGTTCATAATTTGTATCTTTACCTTTTTCTTCCTCTTCCTCTTCTTAAAGGATACCTTTCAGCATTTCATATAATCCTGGTTTGGTGGTGATGAACTCCTTTAGCTTTTCCTTATCTGTGAAGCTCTTTATCTGACCTTCAATTCTGAATGATAGCTTTGCTGGATAAAGTAATCTTGGTTGTAGGTTCTTGGTATTCATCACTTTGAATATTTCTTGCCACTCCCTTCTGGCCTGCAAAGTTTCTGTTGAGAAATCAGCTGACAGTCGTATGGGTATTCCCTTGTAGGTAACTGAGTTTCTTTCTCTTGCTGTTTTTAAGATTCTCTCTTTATCTTTTGCTCTTGGCATTTTAATTATGATGTGTCTTGGTGTGGTCCTCTTTGGATTCCTTTTGTTTGGGGTTCTCCACGCTTCTTGGACCTGTAAGTCCATTTCTTTCACCAGGTGGGGGAAGTTTTCTGTCATTATTTCTTCAAATAGGTTTTTAATATCTTGCTCTCTCTCATCTTCTGGCACCCCTATAATTCTGATGTTGGTATGCTTGAAGCTGTCCCAGAGGCTCCTTACACTATCCTAGCATTTTTGGATTCTTTTTTCATTTTGCTTTTCTTGTTGGGTGTTTTTTGCTTCCTCGCATTTCAAATCATTGACTTGATTCTTGCGCTCCTCTGGTCTGCTGTCGGGAGTCTGTATAATATTCGTTATTTCAGTCCGTGTATGCTTAATTTCTAGTTGGTTCCCCAATATAACATCGAGGGTCTCATTAGTTTTCTTGTATATCTCATTAAGTTTATCGGCGGCTTCTAAACAGTTCTTGAGAGACCTTAAAAGTGTGGTTCTGAACTCTATATCTTCCATTGACAATTTTGTCCTGTTTCTTTGTCTCCGCATTTTGTTATGCTTCCTTGGTGCACCGCCTAGTGGTCTTTGTGCGCAGTCTTATAGTTAAACCTTGATTGTTGTAGCTAATACCAGGGAGGGTTTGACCTCCAGGCCAAGTGGCTGTGAGAATCAGCTGTGTCTGCAGTGAGAGAACTTCTGTCCTCTAGGGAGGTGCTAATCTAGCCTTTGCCTGAGGCTATCCGGCAAATGCCTCTGTGCAGGGCTTGGGCGGGGCGGGTCGAACAGGATCAACAGGGTGTGCCGGAGAGAGCAGTTATGGCGGCTCTCAGTCCTGTCCCCAGGGGCTCTGCCTCTCTGAGTCCCAGCACCCGCTGCAAACCTCAGAGAGAAAGCTGCACTCGCTCTGACCGAAGCCAGACAGTCCCGCTTCTCCCGTTTGAGTCTGGGTCCCTAAAGACTCGCCCGGATCTGGAGCTCAGAGTCTGCCACTCCCTCCCGATTGAAAACGCCAACCACGCCCTCCGCCGCCAGCCCGCTCCGCGCACTCCGCACCTCCGAATTTGACTTCAGCACTGCGCCTCCTCTGAGTGTCCGTATGCGTTTCTCTTTCCTCCTAGTTGTAGGACTTCCACTCAGCCAGCGTTCCTGTGGTTCTGGGTGATGTCCGTTCCATTTTTTAGTTTCACTTTTGAAGTAGTTGTTCAAGGCAGCAAACTCCGGCGTTAACCTATGCCGCCATCTTGGTTCTCCTCAGAAATGGATTTCCGAGCTACAGTCTTTATTAACCTTATAAAAAAGGAGCTTGGTGGGTTACCCCTTTGGGGACCTTTCCCTATGTGGGAGTCTGTATTTGCTTCCAATAAATTTGCACCCTTTTAGTAACAAGTCCTTTTAGTCTGCGAATTTTGTTCTTCAAACTTCGTGAGGCAAGAACCTGCATGGGGGAGATCTGCTCCTCGCACTCCATGTTTCACTTGCTTACACTATGAATGTGCACAGAGTGAAGGAAGTACATAATTTATATCACCTCTGGTATGTGATTATTTTAAATATACAGGTCAACTATCATTTATTAAGCACCTGTTGAATGCAAAATGCTCTTCTAGGAAATGCCTGTTTGTATAACTGTGCATGTATAAGGGAGTGTGGTAGGGGTAGAAGAACACAGATTTCTTTAAAAAAATTTTTTTAGTGTATACCATATGCTTGTCCTTCTATTGGGTACCCAGGCCATCATTTAACAAAATTTCTGCTCTGATTCAGTTCACAGAGATACAGCAGATAAGCAAGAAAAGCAAGTATAGTATGCTTAGTATAGATGGTGATTAGTACTATGGAGAAAAATAAAGCAAGCAAGGAAGTAGGGAGTTCAGAGTGAGGGGTCCAATTCTAAATAGAGTGAAGGAACAGCCACGAGGATATGTGAAGGAAGTCCATTTCAGGAAAAGTAGACAGCAAGTGCAAAGGCCCTGGGATCAGAGCATGCCCCAGATTAGCGGTACTACAAAATGGCCAATGCAGCAGAAGCAAAGTGAGGTGAAGCAAAGTGTGGTAAAGAATAACAGAAATGATATCAGACTTAAAGGGGACAGTAAATCATGTAGGTACTGTCTACCATACAGACTTTAGCTTCCATTCTAGGGGTTATTAAAATCAGTAAAAGTTTTAAGCAGAGGAATGAGATAATATTACTAATTTTTATTTTATTTTATTGATTTTAGAGAGAGGAAGGGGAAGGGAGAGAGAGATAGAAATATCAATGATGAGAGAGAATCATTACTTGGCTGCCTCCTGCATGCCCATACTGGGAATCAAGCCCACAACCAGGAAATGTGCGCTGACTGGGAATTAAACTGTGACCTCCTGGTTCATGGGTTGATGGTCAACCACTGAGTCACACGAGCCAGGCAATATGACTAATTTTTAATAAGAAGAATAAGGTGGGAATTTGTGGATGTTTTCTTCTGATTGAGTCACTTAAAATTTTTAAAAAGGCCAAGAAGCAGAACATGTAGGAACAGGAGATGATCATTGATGCAGCTATTAATAATTCATTCAAGAGTTGATATCTAATTGGACCAAGGTGGTAGAGTGAAGATGGTCAGACAAGGTTAGATTTTGTAATAGGTGAAGAGGGACCTTGAAGGATTTTATAATGAATACTAGAGGCCTGGTGCACAAAATTCATGCACGGTGTGTGTGTATGTGTGTGTGTATCCCTCAGCCTAGCCTGCACCCTCTCCAATCTGGGACATCCCTCTCACAATCCAGGACTGCTGGCTCCCAACTGCTCACCTGCCTGCCTGCCTGATTGCCCCTAACTACTTCTGCCTGCCTGATCACCCCTTAACCACTCCTCTGCCAGCCTGATCGATGCCTAACTGCTCCCCTGCCAGCCCGATTACCCCTAACTGCCCTCCCTTGCCAGACTGGTCTCCCCTAACTGCCCTCCCCTGCCAGCCTGGTTCCCCCCAACTACCCTCTCCTGCAGGCCTGGTCCCCCTCCAAGTGCCCTCCCCTGCAGGCCTTATCCCCTCCAAATGCCCTCCCCTGCTGCCATGGTTGCCCCCAACTGCACTCCCCTGCAGGCCTCAGTCCCCCCGAACTGTCCTCCCTTGCAGGCCTTTTTGCCCCCAACTGCCCTCCCTTTCAGGCCTGGTCCCCCCCAACTGCCCCTCCCCTGAAGGCCTGGTCCCCCCAACTGCCCTCCCCTTTCAGGCCTGGTCCCCTCCAACTGCCCTCCCCTAAAGGCCTGGTACCCCCCAACTGCCCTCCCTTTCAAGCCTAGACTCTCCCAATTGCCCTCCCCTTCTGGCCTGATCACCCACAACTGCCCTCCCCTGTCAGCCATGTTGTGTCCACAAGGGGGCGGCCATCTTGTGTGTTGGTCAATTTGCATATTACCTCTTTCTTAGATAGGATGTGTGTATTATTACAGAAGGAAATTAAGAGTTCTAGAAATTTGACCTCAACAACTGGAAGGAAAAGTTGCCATTTATAGCAATGAAGAAGGAAATTAATATATCAAGCTTTAGGATAAAGCTAAGGAGGTTGATTTTGGACATGTTGAGTGGTGATTAGATTTCTACTAGTAAGTAGAATAAGAGTAAGGAGTTGTACAAATTAACCTGTATTTGAGGAGAGAGGCCTGGGCCAGAGTTATATTGGAATACAATATTTAGGAGTTGTATATTTACAAAATATTTAAGATGGGATGATATCATCAAAGGAAGTAGTATACTTAGAAAAGAGAAAAGGCTTTTCTCTTTTTGCTAGATTTAAGGCTTTTCAACATTAAGGGTTTGGGGAGGTAGCAAAGGACATTGAGATGGAAAGGTCTGTGTGGAAGGAGGAAAACCAGTATGACATCTGGAAGGGTTTCCATAATGTGCAGTCATCAATTGTGCTATGTGCTTTGGATGAATCATGTAAGGTTCAGACCGGGTATCTACTTTTATATTTAACAACAGGAGCTCTTTGGTAACATTTTCCAGAGTAATTTTAATGGAATGGGTAAGAATCTGACTGGTATGGGCTACAGCGAGCATCAGAAGGAATGAATTAAGAAGGGAGGTGTAAATTAAGAAAGGATAAGTACTCTACTTTTTATACTGTTGAAAATAATCCAGCAGAGAGGAAAACATGATGAAGCCGAGAGAAGACCATTGCTGATGTCACAGCCTTCATTCAGAGATGCTAGGATCGCATGCAGAAGTGTAGAATTTAGCATTCACAAGGAGCAAATAAAATTTGTCCTTCAAAATAGGAGAGATAGAGGTTTAGATACTCCCAGTTGAAAGGAGGTGGGAAGATGTGGAGGTGGAGCCGTGGAAGCTCTCTTATGACAGTTTTTATTTTGTCAGTAAAATAGGAAGCTTGGCAGTAGTTTCATGCTCTCAAGGTGTTTAAAATATAGTGAAGGAGACAGAAGAACTTACTAAATCAAGGCTGAGTCTGATCAGGGCTACACCAAATGCATCTGCCCCACTGAACAAACAGGACTCATGGGATGTTATGGTAAACCAACTGTGTCTTTATTTTCCTTTATATTTATTCTATGGGGCCAGTGTTGCCTTCTACTGGGTAAAAATTAGGGCAAAAAAGTCACTACATTTTCCCAGTCATTTTCATTAATAAAAACTCCTCAGTGAATAATTGATATGCCCAGAGTATTAACTAAAACTTTAAACTTTATTGAGAGATAAAATGACTCTATTTTTATCAGTTCAAGGGTATTTATTACAGGTTGGCTTCCTCTAGTGAGAAAGAGGTCACAAGTGGGCTTCCTTTCTCTTCTATTTCCAATCCTATTGCTGTTTCTAACCCCTCCAGTATTTGACGCTAGTTAGGGATGGTGTGGGCGCCAGAGGAAAGTTTACATAACACTTACCCTGAGCTGACATTCTACAGTGTGGGCCCATGAGATGTGTACAGCTCACTTTACTTCTCCTGGGAAACTTGCAGTTTTCTGATCTGTGTGACGTGTTCTTTCTGGCTGACTACTGGCATCTCATAAGGAGAGTGGCAATTAATCGCCTTCTCGCTTCCACAAAGGTTGAGACTAAATTAGTTCCATGTCATCATCCTATTTCATAATCAAATGTTATTGAGGTGTAGAAGAGAAAGAGGAGAGATAGAGGAAGGTGACTTTTACTTTCAGATGGTCTAAACTGAATGCCAATATTATCGTATCTGTTTATTTTGCACCTATTAGTAAGACTTATCTACACTAATAAAAGAGAAACATGGTAATTGGCGTACGACCGCTACCCTTTTCATTGGCTAATCAGCGAGATATACAAATTAACTGTCAGCCAAGATGGTGGCCGGCAGCCAGGCAGCTTGAAACTAACATAAGGCTTGCTTGCCTCAGTGACAGAGGATCCTTGGAGGAAACCAACGTTCCCCGCCTGTGGCTGCAGGCCTCTGAGCGGGCAGTTTAATAAACATTGTAACAAATACCGCCGGACTTCAGCCAGCAGATTCGCAACATTGTAAGCAAAGGCCAGAAACCTACTTTCAGCAGCAGAGGCCTAAGAGCTGGAGCCAAGCCTCAAGGTAAAGCTGGTCCATAATAAAATAAAAAAAAAGAAAAAAAGGAGCGGTTGGGAACTTCAGTCACTCCCAGCCTAAAAACAGCCCTCAGCCCCTCGCCCAGACTGGCCAGGCACCCCAGTGGGGACCCCCACCCTGATCCAGGACACCCTTCAGGGCAAACCAGCCGGCCCCACCCATGCACCAGGCCTCTACCCTATATAGTAAAAGGGTAATATGCCTCCCGGCACCGGGATCAGCGTGACAGGGGGCAGCGCCCAAACCCCCTGATCGCCCTGCGGCAATGTGTGTGACAGGGGGCGGGGCCCCAACCCCCTGAGCAGCCCTGCTCTGTGCCTTATAGGGGGGAGCTCCCCAACCCCCCGCCCCCAACGGGCTCTGCTCTGTGTGTGACGGGGTAGAGCCATAACCTCCCCATCGGCCCTGCCCTGAGTGTGAGAGTGGCGGTGCCCCAACCCCCTGATCGGCCCTGCTCTGTGGGTGATAGAGGGCAGTGCCCCAACCCCCTGATGGGCCCTGCTCTGTGAGTGACAGGGGGAAATGCCCCAACTCCCTGATTGGCCCTGCTCTGTGCGTGACAGGGGTGGCGCTGCAACCTCCCCATCGACCCTGCCTTGAGTGTGACAGGGGACGTGCCCCAACCCCCCAATCGGCCCTACCCTGAGCGTGACTGAGGGTGGCATCACAACCTCCCAATCTGCCCTGCTCTGTGCATGACGGGGCGGCGCCCCAACTCCCCAATCGGCCCTGCTCTGAGCCCGACCAGGGGCTGCACCTAGGGATTGGGCCTGCCCTCTGCCACCCGGGAGCAGGCCTAAGCCAGCAGGTTGTTATCTCCCGAGGGGTCCCAGACTGCGAGAGGGCACAGGCCAAGCTGAGGGACCCCCCTCCCCCCCCGAGTGCACAAATTTTTGTGCACCGGGCCTCTAGTATTTTATATTGCTGATTATTTTATATAGTGTATAAAATAGTCCAGAATCCCTAATACCCAGGGTCTCTCTATCCCCTCTCGCTCCCTGGTCCTTGAAGGCTTTGAGAAGCTTCGACTGCCATACACCGGGCTCAGCATGAAGCTCCCTGCTCATTAACTGACTCTGACCATGGTTCAGATTTGATAACTAAATTACTTTTGCATCTTCTTTAGAGCCAGCAGAGACCCTACCCAGGTCTTGCTTCTTTTGCTTTTGGTTTCTTCTCTCTCCACGGAGGATGTGAACGCTGCTTTGATCACCCCAAAGCCTGGGTCTCTGCTGACAGGATTCCCTGGTGTCAAACTGCTCTCCCAGTTGGGAATCTGATGACAGCCTGTACCTGGATTTCCGAGTATCTGGGTAATTCTATTTTAACTTGTTAAATTGCCCTGAAGCTGGGTGTCATTTAAGAATGTGTTTGGCTGCAAGTCTCTGAAAAGGCTCCTCACAGCAGGTTAAATAGAAATCATTTAATTTTTACCCTCAGGTAACAAGAAGCTTAACTGGTTCTACTTGGGGATTCAGTGTGTCAGAGGCAATGTTTCTGGGCCTGCCCATCAGAGTTGCAGAATGGCTGCCTCAGCTGTAGATAGCAAGGCAAGAAGAAAGACGAAGATGTTTAGGAATAAGTATTGCTTTACTTGGTTGCCACCGTTTGTATCATCGCCTTACAGCTTGAATATATATGTATTTAAAGACAAGTGGATATCTGTTTATGAAATAAAGTTTTATCTGCTTGCATTTAAATGCATGATTTCTTTAATATAATGCTATAAAATATGCTCTCATTTACAAGTTAGGCAGTTGTTGTTTTCATTTCATCTCTAAGTCTTGATTTTTCAACTCAGCAGAAAATTTGTCTTCAGAATTCCTTTCCACGAGTAGGAGTATAACTAGTCTAAGAACAATTTGTCCTAATAACAAACTGACACCAGTTAAGATGAAAACCCTGAGAGTCATGTCTCCTTTGGTTAAAAATAAGCAGTCCTGACACATACTCAATATTGGCACACTCACTATTCTTTCCATTAATTTATTTATTGGACTTATAAAGAGCTTTCTCCTCCACAAGCCCAATTTAATTTCATTCAGCTTTGTGGCTGTCATAGTTCATATTTGTCTATCTGAAGGTATCAAATCTGGTATCAGTAATCAGGATTGCTTTGATAAGAACACAATTCTATTTGTATTTATTCATACAAACATTAAGAACTGAGAGACAATTAAGAGTTAATGTTCTTCCAACCACCTCTGAATTCCTATTCAAAGACGCTGATTAATTGTTCCAGGCAGCAGTGTCTCTAAGTAGATTTAGATTGTAAATTTATAGTATTTAGGCCTATGATTTGCATTTCCTTCTTTTCTATTAAATCTGCTTATAATAGCAAATGCCATTGCTCTATAGACATGTTAATGAAAATCTGCTGGGCAGAGTGCCAGATTTACTAATTGGTAATTTACTTCTTCACTGTAGTTTAAAAACTTATACTTTATATTCTCTAAAGGGAAGGGATGTTTGCTTTGGTGACCTAAATAGATGAACCTGAGGCAGTCCATGACTAACTCTTCATGCATTAGGTGAACGGTACAGGGATTCTGGAAGTTTCCAGTGAATAATAGGAAGATGAGAAGTGCTGAGACAGTCAATGAAAAGGCAGAGGCATGAGTAGGAATGGGAGACAGTAATGTACGGAGACGTCATGGTCCGAGGCAAATGGCTGGAGCAGAGGCTCTCACAGAAGCTTGTAGGTGCCAGCAGGTCACTCTCGAGAGGCCAGAAAGGACCCGACCTCAGAAATCACAGGTTAAGATTACGTTGGCTTCTCTGCAGCAGAGACCAGACAGGGTCCTGTTGATAACTGGGGGCTTCTGGGTCCCAGTGAAGGCGGCTTCTCAGTAAACATCTCAGAGTTTATCAGGTGTAGCCTTCTCATTAATGGAGAGATGGTAGTGGTGTTAGGGGACATTGCAACCGCTATGTATTTTTAAGAGGCAAAAGATTTAAATTTGGTTTTTCAGAGGTTGCTCAGAACTCTGTTATTTGGAGTACTCAGTTTCTGGGAGCAGGTGACATGGTCCTGAGGAAAAATGGTCCTGTTTTCATGTAAACACCAAGTCAGTGAAACTTAGAAAAGTCAGGGCAATTACAGAAACATAGACAACCTATGAAGTCCGACTTGCTCTGGCCCTTGCCTCTCCCTTTTATACTTCTCCTTCCAAACATGCCTGCTACAAATAAGGGCATGAAGAGAAAAATCTATATTGCTTGTTGTAGAGCACTGATTTATATAGATGAAAGTCTGTATTGCTTATAATAGGGTAATGATATATAGTACCTACTGTTAAAGTGTCAGTTCTAGGCTCATTTAACCTCGAATAGTGGAATGTTTTGGTAATGAACATTTAAATACAGAACAGTAAAATACGAATTAAATGACCATTGTGGGTGACAGTTAGCTAATCTACTTTTCTCTTTGTCTTAGTATGTTTGTTACTTATGAATAATGCCCTGAGAGGGAGAAGGGGAAAACACTATGTTTGCTAAAGTAGTAAGATTTTAGAGTTGCTAATCAGGTGGCCATATAATTTTTCATACAAATCAATTCATTTTTAGAACAAAAGGGAGTGCTGTTAAAAATCATACCACTCAACATGCTTAAAATGAGTCTTTCTTTGGCAAAATAGGGCGCATTCTTACCCTTTGGTCTTTTTTATTTGGAAAAATATTTTTATTGACTTCAGAGAGAGGAAAGGATAGAGAGATAGAGAGAGATAGAAACATCAATGATGAGAGAGAATCATTGATTGGCTGCCTTCTGAATGCCTCACACTGGGGACCGAGCCTTCAACCCAGGTATGTGCCCTGAACCTTGACCTCCCGGTTCCTAGGTCAACACCAAACCAATAAGCCACACTAAACCACACCGGCTGGCCTATCCTTTGTTTTTTTGGATAATTTTATGGAAATAATCAGCACACAGATATGAGTTTCTTGTAGAGGAGTAATTCATAGTCTTTAAATTTTATACAGGGCACTGCATTCTTAGACTTTGTTCAACCTAAATTGAATATGCCAATTGAAATTTTTGTGAGGAAGAGTTTGAAATTGCTGCAAACCATTTTCCAGCTAATTATGATTTTAAGTATCCATATGTCACAAGTTCTTCCTCACTAAATAAATTACCGTATTTTTCCATGTGTAAGACGCCCCCCACTTTCCAACCCAAAATTAAGAAATCAGTATTTTAAACATTTTGCTGGTTTTCCTCTTAAGACCTTCTTTTCTGGCATCTTAAGGAGTTGTTCTTCCTGTTTTCATACACAGTGGGAGGAGGTCCAAATTGTCTCTCTGCAGCTCTACTTCCATGCTCTTTTGCATAGCTGATTGCATTCAGTTTGAATTTCACTGAGTAAGACAATCGCTTACCGGTATTTATCTTTTTATTTTTTGACATCTTTATGGGCTCAGAACGCTAGGGTCCCTGTTGCATCTGCGCACTCTCCACCTCCACCTCCAATTAAGGCATCAGCTGACGTCAGTAACAGTAAGGCTCCTGATTGGAGGAAGTCTGTTTGACAAGGTATGGGCAGCTACGCACCAGCACGGCTCCCTCTGTGGCTGACTTCCATGTATAAGATGCCCCTGGATTTGCAGTCTAACGATTTTAGAAAAAAATAGCGTCTTGTACATGGAAAAATATGGTATGTTGACTGTGGAAGAAAGGAAGGTAGGAAGGAAAGAGAAGCAGGGAGGGAGGGAAGTAGGAAGGGAGGGAGGGAAGAAGGGAAAGGAAGGAGGAAGAGAAAGAAGTGAGGAGTGAGGAAGAGAGGGATAGAGATAAGGAGGAAAGAAGGAAGAAAACTGGAAACATAAAGAATCAGGCATGCAATAAAACAATCCAAGAACTTTTAAATGTTTTAGACGAAAAGCCATAAAAAAAATAGCTAAATGCACAGAGACTAGGCCTTCTCATGGAGAGACTATATCACTGTGATAACTCAGCATGAATATTTCTAGTCTCTCAGTGAAGCATAAAATGGTGTCTTTCCAGATGTTGGAAGCTTTTAAATATCTAGTTGTGAACCACTAGAGGGCAATGGAGCACTGGAAAGAAAATAGTCCTTCAAGAAGAACATTCTCTCATCTAATCCCTCCAAATAAGGCACACCCTGTTAAGATAGAAAGATAGAAGAAAATATGATATAGTGCAAAGACATTTAAGTATTGAAGTGGGGGAAGGGGGGGAGAAATAGTTCAACATATCCTGAAAAGAATTATAACAATAATTCTCAGATTTTTGTAAAATGAATTATAGGAACTCTAAACATTTAATTAAATTGAGAATTACAAATATTTTTTTCTTTTTCTCAGTTTTTAAGCAAATCCTGAATTATGCAAAATGTATTTTTGAAAATCTAAGAAAAATTCTGAAAAATATAAATAGTGAAATGGGTTGCAATCAGAGCTTTTCAACAGATTTGCAACCACATAGTTCCTAATTTGAACTCTTTCCTGAAGTGCTTTCTCTTAACAATGAGTATAGAGGTCTGGGATTTTGATAATTCAACAATCCCCCCACCCCCTTTTTGTCTTTTCTCTCTGATCAGTACTTCAAAGACCTAATTAATTCCCTCTAGATTGAACAGGTCACCCCAATAAGTGGCTGAGTAAGAATTGTTTTGAAGTGATTTTATTTTAATTCACCACGTAAAACCAGATGAGATTACATAACTTAACAAAAATGTTTTATTTTTCTTGGATTCAAGGTACAAGTGATTTTTTTTTGACTTATAAGTTTTACTGTACCATCCTTAAAATTCAGACATTTCTCAGTTTCTAAATGTATTTTTAGTACCAAGGCATCTGTTTGTTTTTTTTTAGTATAGCAGATGTTTGAGAGAATTATAAAGATGGCGTTTTGTTATGATTTAGAAAGGAATCTAGTGAAAAGACTTGCATTGTTAGTGAGAAATAGAAGTTCTATCTTAGGATTTAAACTGTTTATATGTTTTCACTTTTTACTCAACCATTAATTAAAAATTAAGAACTGCTGGGTACATGGGAAAAATGTGTTTATAGATTTTTCAGAGTATGTTTCAAGTTTAAGAAGAAACAAGACTAGCAAGGACTTGACTACATGTATTCCTTGCTTTAGCTATATTCTTCTAAAGATACCTGTCAATTGATTTTTTTCTAAATGGACTCATTTTTTAACTGACTCATATGAAAATATCTGGGATGCTTTATCTTCATTACTTGTCAGTGATTTCTAGCATTTGGCTTTGAGGTTTTTGTGCTTTGGAAATAAACAATCTGAAAACATTCCCATGCACCAAATAGTTACCATTTAATAAAAGAACTTTGGAAAATTATTTTCAAAGTAAAAAATCATTTGGCAATATGAAAAAAAACCCCTCATTTATCTCTTTGTAAAATGTAGGCTTTCATTTTTAGTTTTCTGAAAACAGTTTCTACCTCATGCATTTTTAAATTAAGGATCATATTGACTGAACAAATCTAAATGTATTACCAGATATAAATGGGAACCTTAATTACAATAGCACATGTCATACTATCATTCCCCTACTAAAAAATACTTAAGATCATGTGATACTTGTTTTTCTCTGACTGGCTTATTTTGCTTAGCATAATACTCTCCAGGTTGTCTCAAAGGGTAAGAGATCCTTTTTTTTTTTTTTTACAACTGCATAGTATTCCATTGTAAATATACCACAGTTGTGTGTGTGTGTGTGTGTGTGTGTGTGTGTGTGTGTGTGTGTGTGTGTGTGTGTTTGTTTTTTAATCTACTGATGGGCACTTGGGCTGTTTTCAGATCTTAGCTATTTGTAAGTAATGCTGCTATGAACATAGGGATGCATATATTCTTTCTAATTGGTATTTCAGGCTTCATAGGATATATATAAAGATAAATTTAAAATAAATAAGTAAAAATACTTAAGAGCTATATTTCCCAAGCATGCATTCATAATTTTCTGAACAATTTCATAGTTCTATTGAATGGGGGAACTTTCTGAGGAGAATAATTTTCTGGACTGTTCATTTAAAGACAGTCATCTGGCCTGGCCAGTGTGGTCCAGTGGTTGAGCAATGACCTATGAACCAGAAGGTCATGTTGTATTCCCGGTCAGGGCACATGCCAGGGTTGCAGGCTCGATCCCTAGTGTGGGGTGTGCAGTCGATCAATGATTATCTCTCATCATTAATGTTTCTGTCTTTCTCTCCTCCTCCCTTCCTCTCTGAAATCAATAAAAATATATTTAAAAAATTAAAGACAGTCAGCTGGATTCTATTGTTTTTCCCAAGGAGGTAGGAATTTATTATTGAAATAATTTTACCAGGAAAGCAAAGTCAATTGTTCAATGGTACCTTTTCTGGGACCAAGACATTTGAAGTTTGAAAAAAAATCTTCAAAGTTAGTGTATTTGCTTTAACAATTTTTAATGGCAACTTTTTATGAAAAAAAAAGTTGAAGAAGAAGATAAAATTTCAATGCTGTTGGGCAACACTGAAGTGTTTAAGGGCTAGTTATTTGCTGAAGTTGACCCCACAAAATATTTGGATTATGTAAACATTTGATATGACCAATTAATTGAGGTATACTAAGGAAAGTTAATAGACAAGTCACATCTAATATATTTAAATTGCCTTAAATATGGAGGTTCTATAACTTTTAAATATCACCGTATTATATTTTTTGAAAAATGAAACAAGTTTTATGAATTAAAGATTCCAGCATCATTGTTCATGTATACTATATTCTGGTAAAAAGTGTTAGGTACTGAACAGAGTCTTCCAGTATCAAAGCTGAACCAGTTATAACCCAGAAGTCTTCTTGCTGTCTTTATATAGGTGCTCAAAGGTGGAACAAGGGAGTGTGTGTGTGTGTGTGTGTGTGTGTGTGTATGTGTTGGAGGTGGGGTTCCCTATAAAATTAGATCAGAAAAAAATTAAGTGATAATATATTTATTCACATGATGTCATTAGTAGGCATCATCTTTACCACTATGTTTATATTTTTACAAGTAAAAAATCATATTGACACATAAGATACAATATTGTATTTATATAATTCATGTAATTCTAACTATGCTCCTTCTTTATGCTTAGGGTTATACATATTTTAAAATATATTTATATCACACAGTGTTTCAATTTCATTGAGAGCATGTAATACTTATAAGCTAAGAGAAAACGTAACTCAGCAGAAATAATTATTACATCTATTAAACTAGACATTGTTCTAAGTGCTTTATACGTGCTAACTTCCTTAACATCTATAAGGTACTGATATTATTCTCATTTCACAAATGAGGAAACTGAGGAACAGAGAGATTGATCAAATTATCCAAGATAACACAAGAAAAGGAAGAACCACAGATCAAACCTAAGACACCGGTTCCAGAACTTATGCTTTTTATCAGGATCACACAGCCTCTTCTTGAATGAATAAAGGCAAGAAGGAATATTACTGACCCTCAAGTTCATGGGCTTGCGTAAAATAGTAGTAGTAATAGTCATTATCAAAATGGTTACCCAGTTGATTTGGTACTTGGGTAAACAATTCATATTGCCTTCCTTTTATATCCACACTGTGACCATACATTAATTAATAATAAATTAATTGCTTGATGTTTATGGGGTGTTTTTTTTTTCATGGAATCTAATTTTAAAATTCTGAGATTTCTCACATTTATCTATTTTAGGAAGGACCTAATATTATTTGGCATTTTAATATTTTTTAATTTTAATATAAATTTTTATTATAGATATAATTTTTATTATAGATATAAAAAGGAGGAAACCTTCTTAGCTTTTGAAAGGGCTTTTTTGACTGAAAATTCTGGTAAAATCTTTATTTCTGTCCACCCATTAATCAAAAACAAAGGTAAAACTAGACCTCTTTTGATTATTTAAATCACTGAGTATCTTATAGTAACACTAGAGGCCCAATGCATGAAATTCATGCAAGAGTAGGCCTTCCTTCCTCTGGCTGCTGGCACCGGCTTCCCCCTGGCACCCGGGACCGAGCTTCCCTCCGGCCGCTGGCAGGCACCCAGGACCAGGGCTTCCCTTGCAGCCCCTGCTTCATCTGGAAGGTCGTCTGGAAGGATGTCTGGTCTAATTAGCATATTATGCTTTTTATTATAGATGATACTAGAATTTCTCATTGCTTAGTCAAATTTTGTGGATGAAATCACTCATTTAAAAACTTCTACCAACAAAGCAAATATTGTTTGGTATAGATATATAAAAAGAAAGTTGGATATAATTATTTGTTAGCATATATTGCTTTTATATAAGTCAAATTTGTGGAGTAATTATCAATTTACTTTAGTTTTATATTGATTAATTGGATGAAAAATAGGGATAGTATAAGCAGTTGAAGATCAGTAAGTAAATTCGTGGGTAAGATTTATTTTTTTCTTGTTCCATAACATGAATATTTGACATAAAAGTACGTATTAAGAAGACATTTTTTTCCTGTAAATTATTTTTATTTCTCAAAAACATAGGATTTAATTTTTGGCTGATAGGAAGTTTAGAGACATATTTGCACTGTAACAATAGAAATGAAATAGCATTACAAGTCATTTTCACATGCTCTCTCTTCTGGCCTTCTGTTACTCTATCTAGCATGTCTATTGATCAAATTATTTCTTTTTTCTCTAACAGGTATATTTTCTAGGCTTCACCAGGTGAATATATAGTCAGGGTGCAAACAATGATAAGTACAACACTTAGTCCCACTCACTGATTTTGTTTTATGCTATAACTTTAAGCTCTAGTTCAAGCTCTCATTGGGGCTTAAGGACATAAACCTTAGGTGATGTAAAATATAATTTGTTCATTCGCTTTATCCTTCAGAGCCTCTTTTTAAAAATATGTATATTTTTATTGATTTCAGAGAGGGAAGGAGAGGGAGAGAGAGTTACAGACATCAATGATGAGAGGGAACTATTGGTCACCTGCCTCCTGGGGATCGAGCCCGCAACCTGGGCATGTACCCTTGACCGGAAGCTAACATGGGACCCTTCAGTCTGCAAGCTGATGCTTTATCCACTGAGCCAAACTAGCTAGGGCCTTCAGAGCCCTTTGATCTCATAGGTCCACAACTATGAAATCGGATTACTTCCTAAATGTTTTAATTGTCAAGGTTTGCAGTAGAAAGAGGAGTAGATGGTCTCTACTTGTGTTGGGAAAATAAAATTTTTGACTTCCATGTTGTGTCTCACCTAACCTTGGAGACTCTAGATGTGATTTCATGAAAGCTTTTTATGATCACTCATCCCCTTCTATTAAAACTGGGTGCCATGCCCTAACTGGTTTGGCTCAGTGGATAAAGCCTGTGGACTGAAAGGTCCCAGGTTCGATTCCAGTCAAAGGCATGTACCTTGGTTGTGGGCACATCCCCAGTAGGAGGTATGCAGGAGGCAGCTGATCAATGTTTCTCTCTCATCGATGTTTCTAACTCTCTATCCTTCTCCCTTCCTCTCTGTAAAAAAAAACAAAAAAAAAACAACAATAAAATATATTTTTAAAAAAACTGGGTGCCAGGCAACACCTGGCACCGATGCCTTATGGGGTGTTTGCTGTTGGCGAGCTCTTCAGTGACATCTCCGAAAGCATGTACACCACCCATGTGTCCCGTTCAACAGGCCCCTTCTCCAGGTGCTGAGAACAATTCAGGGGAACCTCCTCTAATACAGTCAGCTGCCACAGGCCCTCATCATAACACTGACATTTACCTCAGTGATGGTCGTCTCCTATTTCCATGCAATTTAAACATTTAATGACATATTTCTTGAGCTTCTATTATTATTCCATGCCAGTCATTTTGCCATATTTCATGAGTTATTGTGTTCCATTATAATCTTGAATGGCGCACACACGTGCATGTGCGCGCGCACACACAGAGACACACCCTCACACACAGAGTTCCTGTTCTTCTGGAGCTTACTAGTGTGTGGAAGAAAGAAGATAGAAAATTAAGCCAATAAGTAACTAAGGTCATTGTAATTTTTGAAACGTGCTAAGGAAGAAATGAATCAGTGCTGTCCTAGAGAATAACTGGAGGACTGGGCTGGATTAGTAACCTGGAAAGGTCTTCATGAGGGTTTCATGGGTAGATCCAATCTCAAGACCTGTCCAATGTATGTATTTCTATTTTATTGTTGCTTGGTTGCATAATAGCTTTCAAGTAAATTCAAAGCTCTGATGAAAGTAGCAGAATATAAATGATAAATAGCAGAACTTGCTAGCTACCAAAACAGTGCTACAGATGTAAAAGAGTTTGAGGGTTGGGACTAAAAGACTAACATAATTTGTAAACTAGTTTCCCGTCCAGTGTAGATAATCTCAAATGTACAACCAGCAGGTGCCTGGTATTAAAATCCTGCAAATCCTATAACTACAGTGTTTACTCGTAGATCTTCTAGGGTTTCACTGATCTTTATAAAGAAAAACAACTGAAGTAAACCCTGAAATGGAGCAAAGGGGATGTGTGCAAAGCTCCTTCCAAACACCTATAAATATGCCTTGAACAATGCTAAGCTTTCAGGTGAAGAACGTATAGTGAATGTGCTTTAGGATCATTAGGCAGAGGAAACATTGGATCGCTGTTGCTATAGTGCGGTGATTTGCCAGACTTCTTTATGCTCAGTTAGAAGTTTCTAGAGCAGAGAAGTTATCAGATCTCCCACAGAGGCTGGAAAGGAGAGCAAAGAACACAGAGTCAAACTCCTACCCTGTTTGGCTAAGTCATTAATTTTAACTGCTTTGCAATCTGAGGTCTGTTATAAAAAGACTGGAGAAGTCAGAGAGAAGCAATAAAATAGTATGAACTAGTTAGAAAGTAGGATTCCTGTGACACACAGAGAGGTAACGGGAATGGATATAGTTGAAGAAATCTTGGCTAATTTTGGGGGGGAAAATTCACGGACACAGTTTTTGGCAGTGTATTATAGATGATGAACAGTGTTGGATAATCAAACAGCTAACCTCCTAGGGATTTAACAACATGCATACTTCAGTGCTGCAATGTGAAAAATAAATAATTTCCAGGGATGGAATTGGAACTCATAGACTTTGTTAATCATGAAGAAAATATAATTATTTATATAGGACAGTATCTTCTTTTAGAAGAAACTAAAAGAATATTTCTGATTTGTTTAAATAAAAATCAGTGAAAGTAGAAGGGAAAAAAATAATGCCACCACTTACCCTTTGTCCCCCAGGCCTCTGACTATCAGGTAATGACTTTTAAAATCTCCTTTTTACCCAGGCATTCCAAGGTCCTCTTAATATCTGGAAAGTATCTTATTTACAAACATGATTTTTAACATTGAAATCCACTATAAGACATATCATTACAAATAGTTTTTAATAAAAGGAGTAATCTTATTATTATTTACATAAAAAAAGGATAAAATAATAACTGAAAATACCCATCTGATTGTTTTAAAAATGTAAAGATAAAGGTAAGATGTCCATTTGGGAGCCAGCTGAGCAAATTTTTTCAGGTCCCTGCAAAACATGATCCAGTAGCTCATTGTACTTGCACAAAGCAAGATTGGTATGAGTATTATTTGTATTAGTTATCTATTGTAACATACCAAATTACCATAAACTGATAGCTAAAAGCAGCACACATATATTATCTCCCTTGGGTTAGGAATCTGGGCATGGGTTAGCTGGGCCCTCTGCTTCAGGGTCTCTCATGAGGCCATGGTCAAGGTGTTGCTCAGTCCTGGGGTCTCCTCTGAAGCCTTGGCTTGGGAACATCTGTGGCCATGCTTACTTTTATGTTTATTGATCGGGTTCAGTTTCCCTAGGATAGTGAGACTGAGGGCACGGATCCCTGATGGTGGTTAGCTGGAGACCACCTCCATTCAGTTTCTTGCTTGGTAGGCCTCTCCAACATGGCAGCATTCCTGAGAGAGTGCCTGCCAGTAAGGCAGAAATCACTGTCTTATGTGACTTACTCACAAACAGGATATCCAGCCGTGCTTGCCCTTCTATTGGTTAGAAGCAAGCCATAGATCTTACTGACACCCGAGGGGATGATATTACACAAGGGCATGGATGCCTGAAGGGAAGGGGCATCACGGGGGGCATCTTGGTAGCTGTATTTCCAAGTTTCTTTTTTGCATTCATCACTTCTCTGCTTCCCGATGTCTTCACATGGTGGGTCCTTACAAGAAAACAAACAAACAAACAAAAAACTGGTCTCATAATTCCTATTAGAAATGAATAATTCTAATTTGTGTGTTTTTAAAAATGTATCATATGTCATTCTACAGAGACTCTGAGGTGACTGATAATACAAGCAGTGAAAAAAACATGTATATAAGAAAACATAAGATAGAATGGATTGTCAAGATGACATGGAAAAATGCAATGCATTTGTATATGAAACAAGGTTTTATACAGGTGTTATTGCTGTCCTGAGGACTGCACTTTGATTATCCAGGAAGTTTTAAAGCAATAGAGAAAAAAAATGGCTGTTTACACAGTTCTCCATGCTTTTTAATAAAATGTGCATTATTCTTCAAGGAAACAAAATCTTTCCTAGTGTTTATTCTAAAATAGTGTGTTTTTGTTTTGTTTGAATTTTAATGGGACCTATGTGAAGCAAACCTAAAATTTTTCAACAGTTGAAGATGTCAGTTCTGATAGGCCATTTTGGGTATTTTTTCCTGATAAAATCCAAAGCTTAGTTTAAACACACAGCTTACTGGGGAGTAATTCATAGAGGCCAGTATAATAGGGCCCAGTTAATCCCGTTTCAAACAGTTTCTATTTTCGGTGTTGTTACTCTCTAATCTAGGCCTGGTGTGCAGGTCTCTGTGTGACAGCGAAGGGTGAATTCACTTGTTTTAGGGATCCTATGAAAGAGGAAAGGTTTGCTTTCTTTGAGAAAGTAGAATGAATAACACTGTACTTTAATTTGTTTTCTCTAATACGAGATGCCTGGAAAAGTCAGTGAGTAAGCTAAATAAATTAATCAGAAATGGTAAAATTTTAGGCGTCATATCACATGATTGGGAACTATTGTTTTGTGGCTGTATATGAAAAAGATGAGGAGTCAGGCACCTTCCAGTCCATCAAGCCTTTCCATGAAGGCTTGTCTGCTCACAAAGATGTATTTGCATAAGAAGAATTTGATGGGACCAACTATTTTCTATCCTATCATATTTGTAATTCTAGGGGAAACAGAAGAAGCAGAAAAAGAAGTAAAGCAGTATTTGCTTCTTAGACACTAAAAATATTGGTAGTAACAAAATATAAGAATTATAGCTGCTAATATTTGACTGCATCCTATAAGTGAAGTGAATTTTAATATAATTGATACGTGTTTTTATCTTTGACTTAGATTTTTTTTGGTTAATAATTAGTTGAGGTAGAAAGGTCAAAATTATATAGTTTTCTGAAAGAGTTGAAAATAGGGTGACATTATATGTCATTTTTATTAGTAATTAAAGAGAAAAAATAATTATTGTGTACCCCAGGAGGCTAAAATATGCATGTCATATTTTTATGTTTGTCTTAAATTTATGTAGAAAATGGATGGACTAGGTTAGTTAATTTGTTTTGTTTTGGTTACATTATTATATTTCTTTTGTTTTTAAACATATTGTCAGCATCATGAATTTTACCAACAAATGTTTGCTGTGAAGATAACACTATAGGTCCTAGAATCCATGATTACTTCAATAAACAGAATCTAAATGGATTTATTAAAGACTAAAGGCCCGGTGCACAAAAATTGTGCACGGGTAGGGTCCCTAGGCCTGGCCGGCGATCAGGGCCAATCTGTGGGGTGACCAGCAGGAAACCCCACTGGCACCCCCTTGGCTGGTGTGGGACTGCCATTGCCAGTTGCCTCCCTCTGTGGGTGACCGGCGGGGTGATCAGGGGCCCCCACTGGCACCCGCCTTAGCTGGCCTGGGGCCTGCGGTCTGGGGGCAGCTCCTGCATTGAGCGTCTGCCCCCTGGTGGTCACTGTGCATCATAGCAACCAGTCATTTCACTGTTTGGTTGATTTGCATATTAGGCTTTTATTATATAGGACTAGAAGCCTGTTGCATGAAGAGATTCGCGCAATAGGCCTTCCCTTCTCCTGGCTGCCAGCACCGGTTTTCCTTCGGCACTCAGGACCTAGGCCTTCACTCTGGCTGGAGCCGCCTTCTGTCCTCCGTCTTCATGGCCCCTGCCGAAGCTGCCTTCCATCTTCGCGGCTCTGGCTCACCTTCAGTCTTCACTCCGCCGCTTGGAGCCTACATATGCAAATTAATCACTGTCTTTGTTGGTGGTTAATTTGCATATTGCGCTGGTTAGTCAATGGGAGGCGTAGCGAAGGTATGGTCAATTACCCTGCTTGTCTATTATTAGATAGGATTATTTTATACACACACATACACACACACACACACACAAACACATCAGGTATATTAGTAAATAATAAATATCAAGTTATAAGTGCTATTGAACGTGATGATGAGAATTGAATGGAAGTCAAGCCAATGTGGACTTACATGGCTATGGTCTCATTAATTCTCTGAAAAGCTATCTAGACACAATACATATCAGAAACTGTCCATTAAAGTTACATGGAAAATAGGAGTAGAGTTAGGAAGAAATAGATTCCATCTGTGTTGTCTCCTTGCTTGTTCTTTGTAGCCTAAAGTTATGGAATATTAATGGAGTGAGAGTTTAAGCTATCTGAATGGCTATATGATGTTGTTTAAAAATCGTCTCTTCATTATTAATAGCCACTTGTAATACTAAAAGAGTGTCTTTTTGTAAAGGGAAGTACATTACTGTTCTAGAAACAAACTGTATTCTCTTTTTTTATGAATCAAGACTACATCAGGGCTGGATATGGGGCCGATCTTTTATTGCTCAGTTATGTTTTTGCTACACTATTTGGATTTAGGGATAAAGATATATGATTAAAGAAATCTGTTGTGCAGCAACTCTCATTGACACAACGTGAATTTATTTCATGCCTACTGTGCAGTCAAATGATATAGGGATCAATGTTTCTTGATTTTGAGAAGCTTTTATATGACCTGAGAACCAAAATAAAAATAGAGGAAACACTATAAAAATGTGTGCAGTGCCAGTCAAGTGGGAATATTTCTAGCTGGTTATGATGATCATCACAAGGGCAAGTTGATCTTCCAAAAAAATGGAACAGGGAGACTTTCACGAAAGAACCTAGATTGGCCACTTTTGTCACCAAAATATTTAAAAATATGCCCACTCTTACGATATACTCATTGTGTCAGCAAAAATGCTGCCACTATCATATTCTTAGCTTAATAACATTAATTTAATATTTGCATAGAAATTTATCATAACTAACATTTTATCTTATTTTTATCTCATAAATAAATATCTTATGAATCCTTTGAAATAGGTGTGCATTTATTGATCATCACCATCAATTTAAAAATGAAATAATAAGAAATGAAAGTAAAAGTTGAAAAAGTTATTTACAAATGTCTTTCTTTTGCAGAAAATTTATGTTTTGCTTTATCTTTTTAATTTCTGGATGGAAATTTGCCTACATTTGTTATGTCAAGGTGGTTGGGCCAATTAGAAATTGTTTGCTTAGTTCTCCAAGGTATATTTTTATTTCTCATCCAACTTTTGGCTGATCAGGGCATGTCAGAGTGATTGCACTTGACTGAACTGTGTTCATGAGCAATCCTTCATTACCTCATTAGTTTCTAGTCAACTGTGTTTTGCTTGGGAGGCAAGTAGCCACTGTCAACCTCTGTCAGAATATGAAAGAATAAAAGGTTACCGCTGTTTACCTAATGCTACTCTGGACCCAATGGGGAGAATAAAAATAAATGTTCTCATTTTGAATTGCCTCAGGAAAAAGCCCAGAACTTTATTAACCTGGCATTATATTTTCAGGCAGTCACTATTAAAATCTCAGGTATCTGCAAAACATGATTCAGTAGCTCATGTTGGTTTCTCATAAAAATAGTATCAAATTATAGAACTTCAAGATTGGCTTGATATACTTTAATAAATTGAACACTACTATTGATGTCATAAAAAGATGAAACATACTGATTTATGAAAAAAATAGCAAAATAATTTAATATGTAAAACCTGGTTAAGCAACAGTTAAAAGGGAAATACATATTTTATTCAACTCCATATGCCTTTTGCGTCTTGTAGATAAAGATCTTAAAATTAGGCCTTTGATTCATTTTGAGTTAATTTTTTGTGTATGGGGACAACCAGCAGTCTAGTTTCATTCTTTCGCATGTGGCTTTCCAATTTTCCCACACCATTTATTGAGGAGGCTTTTTCTCTCCATTGTATGTTTTTGGCTCCTTTATCTAAACCTATTTGCCCATACATGTGTGGTTTTATTTCTGGGCTCTAAATTCTGTTCCATTAGTCTGCGTGTCTTTTTTCTGCTGATACGATGCTGTTTTGATGATTGTCACTTTGTAATGTAATTTGAAGTCAGGGAGTGTGAGACCTCCGGCTTTATTCTTTTTTTTTCTCAGGATTGCTTTGGCTATTTGTGGTCTTTTGTGGTTCCATACAGGTATGATGAATTTTTGTTCTATTTCTTTAAAAAATGTCATTGGAATTTTGATGGGGATTACATTAAATCTGTATATTGCTTTGGATGATGTGGGCATTTTAACAATATCGATGCTTCCAATCCATGAACATGGAATATCTTTCCATTCATCATGTCTTTTGCAGTCACTTTTGATAATGCTTTGTAGTTTTCAGTATATAGGTCCTTCACATCCCTTGTTAAGTTTATTCCTAGGTTTTTTTTTTGTTTGTTTCAATTGCAAAAGAAATAGTTTTTTCTAGTCTTTATATGGCATTTTATTGTTAGTTTATAGGAATGCAGTGGATTTTTGTACAATTGATTTTGTATCCTGCACTGTTACTGAATTTGTTTATTGTTTCTAATAGAGTTTTGGTGGGGCCTTTACCATTTTCTATATAAAGAGTCATGTCGTCTGCAAAAACTGACACTTTTACTTGTTCATTCCCAATTTCAATGCCTGTTATTGCTTTTTCTTGCTTGATTGCTCTTCCTAGGACTTCCAGCACTGTCGAATAAGAGTGGTGAGAGTGGACTTTTTTGTTTTGTTCTGATCTTAGGGCAGCCGTGGGCAAACTATGGCCCGCGGGCCGGATTCGGCCCATTTGAAATGAATAAAACTAAAAAAAAAAAGACCGTACCCTTTTATGTAATGATGTTTACTTTGAATTTATATTAGTTCACACAAACACTCCATCCATGCTTTTGTTCAGTTTAAGAACCCATTGTGGCCCTCGAGTCAAAAAGTTTGCCCACCCCTGTCTTAGAGGGACAAAGAAGTTTTTTTTTGCCATTGGGTATGGTATTGTCTGAGGGTTTTTCATATATAGCCTTTATTATGTTGAAGTACTTTCCTTCTATACCATTTTATTGAGTTTTTAAATCATAAATGGATAGTCTAAATGGAAATGGCAGATTTTGATGCTTAGCTCACAGTTATGATGGGAAAGTAATGAGGGAAAATAACCACTCTGACTCTTGTTCCTATAGGAGAAGGTGAAGGGGAGTGGAAAGTACCTATACATATACCGTTTCCCCTCACTAGGTGACATTAAATATAATGCTATTTATTGCTGAATATGGACACGATACAGAATTCATTACTGAGATTTATTTGAATGACACTGTAAACTGATCAAAAGGATTAATACACATTTAGGGCTGAATGGTTGGAAATTACATATCATATTGAGGAAGGGATGTTTTTCCCAGAGCTTTCAAATTGCATTGAAGATCAATGGTAAAGTTATGGTACACATTAGAAAGAGAGCAAAGCTGATGATTTGTAATTATCCCAAAGGTGGTGCACTGGCTCCTGGCCTATGTGACTCAATTTAAAAATAGCTGATTTAATTGTTCAGCTGAAGTTGTCTGCTCATTAGGCCTTACGTTTGCCAGTTCATCTCTGAGTGACTTCCAAGGTTCCCTTAGAACCTTGCTTGAACATCCTCTTTCCACGCTCTCCGTGTTGTTATTTTCTGAAGGGATAGTGCTTGCCAACGGGAGAGATCTGGCAAATAAAGTAATGGAATGTGGTTTCCAAACCTGCTATAAACTGCCACATCTGTACTCTGTGTGAGGGCCTAGTTTTCCATAGATGGAAGGTAATTCCTTTTTGGCTCTCATCCTACCTCCCCTCAGGCCAAAACTGCCAATTGAGCTGTTTGGGTTTAAAACAGAATGCCAGGCTAATTTTATCTTTCTTCTTTTCCTTGTGCCACTTCTTTGACCAGCTCAGCAATCTGATATTTCTATGTCTGCAGAAGATTGCATTTCAGATTGAGGAAATTATGGTCTTATCAAAAGGACCACACGTTCATTTGGAAATACAGGAAAAGTCATTCTAATTCTGGCCCTCAATATCTCTAATTTTCTTTCAGAGAAATCCAAATTTTACCAGGGCATTTGGCCTTCAAGAGTAAAGACCACAGTTTCCATCATTCCTTGATAGTTAGATGAGGCCTGTACATGGGAGAATCCACAGCAGCTTCTCAGAGCATCCTCTCAGACACACCCGAGGACACTTCTTGCCTTTTGTTTTTCCCCTTTTCCATCCTGTGGTTTGGAATGTGGGGGTTCAGGACAGGCTGCATGTGCCACTTTGGCATGTGGATTATCTCACATTGAAGACGATCAGGGCCCAGCACACTCAGGAAGAGCTTTGGACCTCCTTCTTAACTGCCTAGAAGAATCTAGCTGGGGGCCTGCACAGGAAGAAAGCTATTAACAAGAGAGAGCTTTTTATATCAGAAAGACTTATTTGAAAAACATCTTCCTGGCTTTGTCTTCCGCCCCTTTGAAGTCCTAGACCCCATCCCCTTTTCCTTAGATCAGCCTGGTATATAAGCCTCAATTGCCTAAGTGCCTGGGAGTCTCATGCCTTTGTGGGGCTCCCATACACACATTTGTGGTTTTTATCTCCTGTTTATATGTCTTGTGTCAATTTAATTCATAGGCCAGCCTGAGAACCCAGAAAGAAAGAAGAAACACAGATGTGGTGGCTGGAGCACCATCTTAGACTATGACCATGAGGTCCATGTCTGGAAATGAAGGACAAAGAAGTTATGAAGAGTCTGAGTGTCTAAGGTGTTTGTACAGCTTCTTTGTTGGCTTTGTAGCACTACAGAGGATTTAGTAGGCTGCCTTGCCCACCCTGAAATCATGAAAAATCTAGACTAACATATGAGGGGGAACTAAACTTCTAACTCTATAAAACCATTGTATTTTGAATTTTCTGTTACAGCTGAAACTATTAATACTTTAAAGGGGTTTTGTTTTAAAAATTGTTTTATTTAAGAAGGTTCTGTTATTAAGTAATTAATACTTTAAAACTTTATAGTGGGTTTGTTTTTCATTTGCATGCTCCAGTTTGTCAAGCATGATTAAATTCGGCATGCCATAAATACACATGGACTTTTTCAAATTATAGTATAAAAGACCACTTTAAAGACGTTATGGAGTGTCTAAGGATGATGTTGAAATACATGCACTTTAAAGGCTGATTTGTTTAAATATGACACAAATATAATTCTTGGAGTAGTTTAATGAAATTGTACATGCTTGACAATGGTCCCTATAAATTGATAATAAGAATTCAAATATTACTATTTAATTCAATTAAATATGTTTACTAAAGGTAGACATTTTTATTTGGAATCCTAAAATTCTCTGACATGGGTAACATTTGCATTAGCAGTGGTCAAATAAGAGTTTTAAATAGCTTGCATGAAATACAAACCAGGGGTTATATTTTAGTATGTTGGTTTCACTAATTTAGTTCTAATCAATAAGTACCACTTTCAGCAAACAGAGGTGCTGTATGAACTGAATATTTGTGTCTCCCTAAAATGCATATGTTGAAGCTCCAAGTCCCAATATGATGTTATTTGGAGATGGGCCCTTTGGGATGTATTTAGATTTAGGTTAGGTCATAAGAGTGGGGTCTTCATAATGGGACTAGTGGCCTTACAGAAAGAGGGAGTGAGAGAGATCTTTTTCATACACACACACTGAGGAAGGCAGCCAGCTGCAAGGGAGGAAGAGAGTCCCCATCAGAAAGTACCCTTGCTAGCATCCTAACCTTAGACTTCCAGCATTCAGAACTATGATAAAAAAAATAAATGTTTAAACCATCCAGTTAATGGTATTTTGTTATGGCAGCCAGAGCTGACTAAGACAGTGGGCTATTTGACAATAACATATGTGCCATTATGTGTTAATGTGAATGATGAGTCATTTCAGTGGGACATTTGTCTCTGCACCACCATTTCTTATTGGCAAGTTCTCGTCTATATGACTTGCTGAAATTTTCTCTTTCTGCAATCAGAGATTTTACAGACAATAATTGGGTTGTATACAGTACCCTGACAGTCACTCTTATTTTAGAAGACCTTCTCAAGACATTGACTTTTCTGTAGTGTCTGAATTACTGTGCACTATATATCATTTCTCCAAAACTCTCTTGCCCAGCCAGTGTTGCTCAGTTGGTTGAGTGTCATTCCCATGAACCAGAAGGTAACAGTTTGATTCCTGGCCTGGGCACATGCCCAGGTTGTGGGCTCAATCCCCAGTAGGGTGCGTGCAGGATGCAGCCGATCAATGATTCTCTCTCATTGATGTTTCTATCTCACTGAAATCAATAAAAAAAATATTAAAAACCACAACAAACTCTCCTAAGTTCTTTTTCCAATTCCTTCAGACATGTCCACCTTAGTCATCTGAGATGACTAATTCTTCAGCCAGTCCCCTCCAGCCTTTCTAGGATGACTCTGCTATTGTCTCCTTCCTCTTTCCAACCCTGCCCTTAATGTTGGACTGTCCTCTAGAAATCAGTAGAAAGGAACACACCCAATGCAACTACCACATCCTTCAAAAATATTCTGTATTTTAAAACTCTGTAGAAGTGTATGAGTATGCTTTGAGATTTTAATAAGCTTTTATGGCTGTGATCTTCCAACTCCAATTAAATGTCAATGTGGAAAGAGAGGTGAAGATATCATTAAGGGATTGTGTTCCTAATATTGCTTAATTAAGATGTTTTATTCATTGGATCATTTTAACTGGAGTATATTATACCTTGATATTTGAAAATAAACTGATGATACTAATCTTATTTTTCAAAATTAGAGACTATTTTTACAATTTAGTGACATTTTGCAGGTCTGTTTTCCAAATGGTAACAAACTACCAGAGGGTCATGTTATCTGAGTGAGTGATGACAAAGAGAATTCAGTTGGGATCTCAAGCATGTTCATATTTTGGGCCATGATATCAAGATGTTGCCAATGAGATGCACTAGTCAAACTTACACATGCTTCAATGACTGTATTGCTTCAGGCATAAATTCAGCTTTTTAAAGATAGCATCATATAGGAGGCATATTACTATGTTGTGATTTTTGACAACTCTTAAATCAGCTAAACAAACCAACCAAAAATGATCATATTACATTTTACATGAATTTCAGAGCATGTTTAGAGGAGGCAAGATATCTGTTTCTTTGTCCATTTTCCTCTTAAGAAAATGTATTTTGAGAAACTATCACATGAGCTTTTAAGGAGTACTTTTGCAGTTCCCTGCTTCTGTTGGATCTTCCTGGTTCTCTTAATGTGAGAATGGCCTGATATGTGTGTTTATGAGTCTTAGAAACAAATGGAAGTAGATTAAAATTTTCTCAGTATCTTAACATAGGGAACTTTCTATTCTTTACCGATTTAATAATCTCTTATATTAAAATATTTTAATGTTAAATTGTATTTTAAATAATCCTTTTTAGCTTATGACTTTATCAATCAACATGAGACTATTGAAATTCTTATGAAACAGTGACTTTCTGAATCAGTTACCAAAATAAAATTGATCTTAAAAAAATTTAATCAAAATACATTGATATAAAAGATTGGATAAGGAATATTTTTAAAAATCTTTAAAAATTCAATTGAAGCAAAATTGTAGCCCACAGATAAGTGTATCTGATCCTGCTGTACCCATTCTTCTTTGAATCTATGCAGAGGTTTCCAAGCCCATGCTTCTGGCGTTAAGTGAGGCTTGACTTCCTTTGACTCTGAGTTGCCTAATTTACTAAACTTTACTAAAAGATAAAGGAGTTGGAGGAACACATGCACTTCAATGATTTATTTGTTATTGCTCTCGTTTAACTAGCTCCCCAAAATGTGCTTTTAGTTAATCTAAGTAAAGGGAGTCAAGGGAAGGCTGAGTGTCCCAAAATCATAGCTGAAACTCCCTATCAATTTCTAATTATAAACCACTTCATAATGGTATTGCTCATGAAGCTTCATGATTATTTCTTGTCCTAGTTGACAATTTCAAACATTTTGTTCCATTTCAATCACAAAAAAATTTTCACTTGGATTCTGGGAGTTAAATTGTTAGGATCCACATGTTGTCAAGGAGGCGTCTATTGGCTTGATATTTACAGGGTTATATGTGATTTCAATATTAAATATAAAACAATTTCTTCTTTATTATTTTTAATTACAATTTACATTTCATAGTATTCTGTATCAGTCAGATGTACAGCATTGTGGTTAGATAATCACGTACTTTACACAGACCAGTCCCCCTGATATTTCAAGTAACCAGCTGGCCCCATATAGTTATTTCAAAATTACTGACTATATTTCCTATGCTGTAATTCACACCTCTTTGACTATTCTGTAACTAACAATTCTTACTTCTTTTGTTGTTGCTGTTGTTAATCCTCACTGGAGGATATTTTTTCAATTGATTTGTTAGAGAGCGTCGAAGGGACAGAGGGAGGGAAGAAGGGGAAGAGAGAGAGAGAGAGAGAGAGAGAGAGAGAGAGAGAGAGAGAGAGAGAGAGAGAGAGAGAGAGAACCTTAGTATGATAGAGACACATCTATTGATTATCTCCTGCATGTGCCCCAATGGGGCTTGGATTGAACCTACAACCCAGGCATTTGCCCTTGACCTGGAATCAAACCCATGATCCTTTGGTACACAAGCCAACACTCTAATCATTGAACCACACAGACCAGGGCACCAATTTGAACTTCTTAATCCCTTCACCTTTTAAACCCAGTTTCTTTTATTATATATATATATATTTTTTTAATTTATTGCTTAAAGTATTACAAAGGGTATTACATATGTGTCCATTTTATCCCCCTGCCCTAGACAGTCCCCTAGCCTCCCCTATCCCCCAGTGTCTTATGTCCATTGATTATGCTTATATGCATGCATACAAGTCCTTTAGTTGATTTCTTACCCCCCCTACCTCCTGCCCCCCAACCCTCCCCGGCCTTCCCGCTGCAGTTTGACAATCTGTTTGAGGCAGCTCTGCCTCTGTATCTATTATTGTTCAAAAGTTTATAATGGTCTCTATTATCCATGAATGAGTGAGATCATGTGGTATTTTTCCTTCATTGACTGGCTTATTTCACTTAGCATAATGCTCTCCAGTTCCATCCATGACGTTGCAAATGGTAAGAGTTCCTTCCTTTTTAGAGCAGCATAGTATTCCATCGTGTAGATGTACCACAGTTTTCTAATCCATTCATCTACTGAGGGGCACTTAGGCTGTTTCCAGATCTTAGCTATGGTGAATTGTGCTGCTATGAACATAGGGGTGCATATATCCTTTCTGATTGGTGTTTCTGGTTTCTTGGGATATATTCCTAGAAGTGGGATCACAGGGTCAAATGGGAGTTCCATTTTCAGTTTTTTAAGGAAACTCCATACTGTCTTCCATAGTGGCTGCACCAGTCTGCATTCCCACCAGCAGTGCACAAGTGTTCCTTTTTCTCCACATCCTCTCCAGCACTTGTCGTTTGTTGATTTGTTGATGACAGCCAGTCTGACAGGTGTGAGATGGTACCTCATTGTTGTTTTGATTTGCATCTCTCAGATGATTAGTGACTTTGAGCATGTTTTCATATGTCTCTTGGCTTTCTGAATGTCCTCTTTTGAAAGGTGTCTATTTAGGTCCTTTGCCCATTTTTTGATTGGATTGTTTATCTTCCTTTTGTTAAGTTGTATGAGTTCCCTATAAATTTTGGAGATTAGGCCCTTATCAGATATGACATTGGCAAATATGTTTTCCCACACAGTGGGTTTTCTCGTTGTTTTGTTGATGGTTTCTTTTGCTGTGCAGAAGCTTTTTATTTTGATGTAGTCCCATTTGTTCATTTTCTCTTTCGTTTCAAGTGCCCTAGGAGCTGTATCAGTGAAGAAATTGCTTCGGCATATGTCTGAGATTTTGTTGCCTTTGGATTCTTCTAGAATTTTTATGGTTTCCTGTCATACATTTAAGTCCTTTATCCATTTTGAGTTTATTTTTGTGTATGGTGTAAGTTGGTGGTCTAGTTTCATTTTCTTGCATATATCTGTCCAATTTTCCCAATACCATTTATTGAAGAGACTATCTTGGCTCCATTGTATGTTCTTGCCTCCTTTGTCAAATATTGATTGAGCATATTGGTTCCGGCCGATTTCTGGGCTCTCTATTCTATTCCATTGATCTATATGCCTATTCTTGTGCCAGTACCAGGTAGTTTTGAGAACAGTGGCTTTGTAATACAACTTGATATCTGGTATTGAGATCCCACCTACTTTGTTCTTTTTCAGGATTGCTGCAGCTCTTCGGGGTCTTTTTTTATTCCAGATGAATTTTTGGAGAGTTCGTTCTAGATCTCTGAAGTATGCCGTTGGTATTTTAATAGGAAGTGCGTTGAATTTATAGATTGCTTTGGGTAGTATGGACATTTTAATGATGTTGATTCTACCAATCCATGAACACAGTATGTTCTTCCATCTGCTTATGTCTTCCTCTATATCTTTTTTCAACGTCCTGTAGTTTTCTGAGTAGAGGTCTTTTACCTCTTTAGTTAAGTTTATTCCTAGGTAGCTTAATTTTTTTGGTGCGATGGTAAATGGGATTGTTTTTATAATCTCTCTTTCTGAAAGTTCACTATTGGTGTATAGAAATGCCTCAGATTTCTTGGGGTTAATTTTGTATCCTGCTACATTGCCAAATTCATGTATTAAGTCTAGTAGCTTTTGGAGGGAGTCTCTAGGGTTTTGTATGTATAATATCATGTCGTCTGCAAATAAGGACAGCTTTACTTCCTCTTTTCCAATTTGGATGCCTTTTATTTCTTCTTCTTGCCGAATTGCAATGGCTAACACTTCCAGTACTATGTTGAACAGGAGTGGTGAGGGGGGCATCCCTGTCTTGTTCCTGTTCTTAGGGGAAATGGTGTTAGTTTTTGTCCATTGAGTATGATGTTGGCTGTGGGCCTGTCATATATGGCTTTTATTATGTTGAGGTATGATCCTTCTACTCCCACCTTGCTGAGAGCTTTTATCAAAAATGGGTGTTGAATTTTGTCAAATGCTTTTTCTGCATCAATTGATATGACCATGTGGTTTTTTTCTTTCAATTTGTTTATGTGATGTATCATGTTTATTGATTTGCGGATATTGTACCATCCTTGCATCCCTGGGATAAATCCTACTTGGTCATGGTGTATGATCTTTCTGATGTACTGCTGGATCCAATTTGCTAAGATTTTGTTGAGGATTTTGGCATCTATGTTCATGAGGGATATTGGCCTGTAATTCTCTTTCATTGTGTTGTCTTTACCTGGTTTTGGTATTAGGGTGATGCTGGCTTCATAGAATGAGCTTGGAAGTGTTCCTTCCTCTTGAATTTTTTGTAGTAGTCTGAGGAGGATAGGTTTTAGTTCTTCCTTGAATGTTTGGTAAAACTCCCCTGTGAAGCCGTCTGGTCCTGGGCTTTTGTTTGCTGGAAGCTTTTTGATGACTGCTTCAATTTCTTCCATAGTTATTGGCCTGTTGATATTATTAGATTCTTCCTGATTGAGTTTTGGAATGTTGTATTTTTCTAGGAATTTGTCCATTTCCTCCAGGTTGTCTAGTTTGTTGGAGTAGAGCTGTCCATAGTATTTTTTAACAATCATTTGTATTTCTGTGGGGTCTGTTGTTATTTCGCCTCTATCGTTTCTGATTTTGTTTATTTGGGTCCTCTCTCTTTGCTTCTTGGTGAGCATGGCTAGAGGTTTGTCAATCTTGTTTATCCTTTCAAAGAACCAGCTATTGGTTTCATTGATTTTCTGTATTGTTTTTTTGGTCTCTATGTCATTTATTTCTGCTCTAATCTTTATTATCTCCTTCCTTCTGCTCACTCTGGGGTTTTCTTGTTGCTCTCTTTCTAATTCTTTGAGTTGTAGAGTTAGATGATTTACTACCATTTTTTCTTGTTTTTTGAGATAGGCCTGTAGAGTTATAAACTTCCCTCTCAGGACTGCTTTCATTGTGTCCCATAGGTTTTGGATTGTTGTGTTTTCATTGTCATTAGTTTCCAGGATGTTTCGAATTTCTTCTTTGATTTCATTGGTAACCCAATCAATATTTAATAGCATGCTATTCAGCTTCCAGGTGTTTGAGTATTTTGGGTTGTTTTTATTGTAGTTTATTTCTAATATTATGCCATCGTGGTCTGCGAAGACGCTTTTTATGATTTCAATCTTCTTGAATTTGGGGATACTTTGCTTGTGACCCAATATATGGTCTATTTTTGAATATGTCTTATGAGCATTTGAGTAGAATGTATATTCCCTGGCTTTGGGGTGAAGTGTTCTGAAGATGTCTATTAAGTCCATCTGATCTAGTGAGTCATTTAGGATTGCTGTATCTTTGCTGATTGTTTGTCTAGAGGGCTTATCCAGTGTTGTCAGTGGTGTATTAAAGTCCCCTACTATGATTGTATTGTTGTCGATCTCTCCTTTGATATCTTCCAGGAGTTTTTTTATGAATTTGGGTGCTCCTGCATTGGGTGCATATATGTTTACCAGGGTTATATCTTCTTGTTGTATTGATCCCTTTAGTATTATGAAGTGGCCTTCCTTATCTCTTGTTATGGCCTTCACTTTGAGGTCTATTTTGTCCGATATAAGTATTGCTACCCCAGCTTTCTTTTCCTTTCCATTTGCCTGAAAGATATTTTTTCATCCTTTCACTTTCAGTCTGTGTGAGTCCCTTCTAATGAGGTGGGTTTCTTGTAGACAGCAGATGTATGGGTCATGTTTTTTTATCCATTCAGCCACTCGATATCTTTTGTTTGGAGCATTTAGTCCATTTATGTTTAAAGTTATTATTGAAAGGTACTTGTTTGTAGCCATTTCTGTTTTTGTGTGGCTGTTTTCTTTCTGAGCTTTTTATTTCTTATTTTTATACCAGTCCCTTTAGCATTCCTTGCATTGCTGGCTTGGTGGTGATAAACTCCCTTAGCCTTTTTTTGTCTGTGAAGCTTCTTATTTCCCCTTCAAGTTTGAATGATAGCCTTGCTGGATAGAGTATTCTTGGATTCAGTCCTTTGCTTTGCATCACTTTGTAAATTTCCGTCCATTCTTTTCTGGCCTGATGTGTTTCTGTTGAGAAATCATTTGACAATCTAATGGGAGATCCCTTGTATGTAACTTTCCGTCTCTCTCTTGCAGCCTGTAAGATTCTCTCTTTGTCCTGAACATTTGCCATGGTAATTATGATGTGTCTTGGTGTGGGTCTTTTCGGGTTCACCTTGTTTGGGACTCTCTGGGCTTGTGTGACTTTTTTCTTCCCCACCTAAGGGAAGTTTTCTGATATTATTTCTTCTAATAGGTTTTCTAATCCTTGTTCATCCTTCTGTTGTTCTGGTACCCCTATTATTCGTATGTTGTTTCGTTTCATGTTGTCCCAAAGCTCCCTTAGGCTCTCCTCCTGTCTTTTAATTTTTTTCTCCAATTGCAGTACATTTTGGGTGTGTTTTGCTTCCTTGTCTTCTAATTCACTAATTCGGTCCTCCACTTCTCCTAGTCTACTGTTGATACTTTCAATGGAGTTTTTCATTGCAGCTATATCACTCTTCATTTCTTCTTGGGTCTTACTTAAGTTGTTGATTTTTTCATCTGTTTCTTCTAGCTTCTTCCATATGTTATTGATTTTTTCATCTGTTTCTTCTTGCTTATTGCAGAGGTTGTCGATTTTTTCCTCCATTTGGTTTATGCACTCTAGGACCCTTATTCTGAATTCTTTTTCTGTCATGTTGCATGCCTCTGTATTACTTAGCTGCTTTTCTGGAGAGTCCTCCTTCTTTTTCCTTTGGGGGTTTCTTTGTCTACCCATGTTTGATCTCACTGACATATCTAGACGTTGAGTCGTTCAGTGGTTGCTCCCTTGGTGGCAGTGACTCCTTGGTCTGTGGTTGCTCTTCGGGCGGTTGCGGTAGCAGCTGCTCTTCAGTTGGCAGCAGCTCCTCTGGTGGGTGCTGTTCACAGCTGTGGTGGCTCTTCTGGTTGGTGGGCGAGGTTTCACGTACAGCTGCTGTTCCTCAGCAGAGGGTGTGGTGCTCAGGAGGTTGCTGTTGCTTGGATCTGCTGCGTTGATTTAAAGGCACAAAATACAACACAACAAGGCACCACGTACCAGGCACTATACACAAATATATTCACGATATTAATAACCCCAAATAAAGGTGACCACCTGAATTAAGAGAATTAGGGGATAAGGAAGAAGGAAGAGAAAAAGAGAAAAGAGAAAAAAGAAAAGAAAAGTAGGGACCAAAAAAAGGAGTGCAAAAATGAAATTGGGAAAAAGGAGGGGGGAAAATAAAAGTGAGAAAAGAAAAGAAAAGAAAAAAAAAAGAGCAAAAAGAGAGAATGAAGTGGAAGAGGGGAAGAGACTTTTTATATGAGGAGAATACTCCTATAGAACAGCCATTAATCCCAACAAATTCCAGCAACAGCTCCCTGGAGATGAATGCAAACTAGAAACAACCAATAATATAACGATGATAATAGAATGGAGAACACTAATCCCAAAATAAAATAAAGAGAAAATAAAATGGCACTTTAAAAAAAATGGTAAAATGGTAGCAGTAATAATACTGGTTAAAAATAAGAAGGTAGTAATTAAAAGGGTAAAATCAGGTGATGGAAAAAGAAGAAAAAAAAATTGGTTTCTTAGTTAAAAGGTGAAAAAAGAAAAAAAAAATTGCAGTAGTGAAAGTCCTTCAGTTCTTCTATTCTTCAGTGTGGCTCGCCTTAGACCTGCCAGATATTCAGGAGAGTGTTGAGTTTCCCTGCGATACACTGTTCCTCTGTGTGTAAACCACCGTCCTTATTTTAAAGCAAGCCGCATTTGTTTCCCAGACTGCCTTATTTTGTGTTTAGCAAAGAGTCAGTTTGTGGGTCAGCCTCTGGGTGGCAGTGTTCTGGGGTTGGCCTCTGAGGCTATAGGGCCTCTCTGTCCAGTGGAAGTTCACTGCCCAGAGCTGGCTGCGTAATAGTTAGTTACTGGCGCTGTGTTGTTGCTGGGATTGAAAAATCCCTCTATAGGCCAGACCCTGTTAACTCCCAGGGACTGATCAGGTTATTTTAATCCTTGATCTCATACAGGGTGGAATCTGGGTGTGGCTGTGCTCCTTGCCTGGGGGATGGGGGAAGGAGTCTCACTCTCCGGAGAGAATGGCTGCCCCAGTCCTGGGCTCAGGAGTGTCTCAGCACTCAATTCGCTGCCACCTCTCCCGGCCCCCCTTCTCTCCTCAGTCTCTCCCCAGATTCCACTCCTCCGCACCCTCTCCCTCTCTTCAGCACAGGTGAGTGTCTGTATCCGAAATGTCCCATGAACAGGATTCAGTGAAAACAAACAAACAAACGCCGGCCGCGGAAACGGGGAAGGCTTGGTTTCTGTAAGCTTCTTCTCTTACCGGGACTGCATGGTCTGGTCAGCTCTTCAGGCTGCCCCCTTTAGGCTCAGTCCTCTGTGATCACAGAACCCAGCTCTCAATTCCCCCAGCAGCGCCAGGAATCCCGCGGTTCTCCTTTCCCCTGTCAGGGGCTGTGCCTGTCCCAAGGGACGCGGCTGTCTGCCACGCGGTCTCCCTCCGACGACTCTCAGTTTCTTATATACAGATCTTTTCACTGACTCGTAATAGTTTTAATACATTTGAAAATGTTTTTTAAGTTTTTTACACATTGTTAATCGGAAAACCCCCCACTTAATCCTCATATCTCTTTCATTCCTAGAATGAAAATAAAAGAGAAACTAAATTATTAAAGCAGAAATGAGATGTTGTATAATACACACCCATTCAACTACACATTCATTCATTTAAATAGTTATTATGTGCCCACTGTAGGCCAGGCACTGCAGGTAGCAACATTTTCTTAGTACCCCTTGAAATGTAGATCTTAGATCTTTAAAGTATGTAGCATAATTTCTAGAAGAGAATAGGGACATGATAAATAGTACAAAATCCCACCACAGACAGAACCATATCTAATAGCTCAATGTCCATGTATACACATTATCTTTATGAACTAACAATTGAGAAAATAAAGATTAAGGATAGGCCACTGAATATCCAGTTGCTTAAATGAAATATGTATCTACAAATGCCTGGATTTAGCATTGTTTCTAAAAATTCTGGTTATTCAATTCCACATGGACACATTTTGTAATAATACTTTTTAAAAGTACATCTTTAGTATTATGGAAAATATTTGAATTGTTTTGTGACTAGCTAGTCTTGTAATTATGAAAAATAAATAGAAGAAAATTGGGGATTTTTCCTTTGAAGATGATTTTCTGCTCTTGAAAACAAATCTATATTTATATTTAGGGTCCAGATAATTGGTCTGTTTGTACTTTTTGTCATGAACATATCATAAGTCAAATGGTAACTTTTCACTATTCAACATTATGCAGCTAGGTCATTAATCTCATCTTCAATAACAAGAACTGAAACAAAAATAGTTAGATTTCCCACCCTTCCAACACACACACACACACACACACACACACACTCACACACACTCACACACACTCCTCATTTACCTCCTCTGTTTGGCTCTAAGAAGGCTATAAGCAAAGGAAAGATAAGCTTCCCCGAAAGTAATACCTTAAGGGAAGAGGAGCCACGGGGGGAGAGGTTGGCCTTTCTCTGGACAGGCGCTTCCTGTTAGAAAAGATCTGAGCTCTGGGTTTAGATTGGTGCAGGTGGTGTTGGCATGCCGGTGGTTTGTCATTAAATTTTTTTTCCTGTCAAGATGATGGCTGGAGACCCAACACTGTTTCTCTGTTCACCTCAAAACAAGACAGATGAGAACTTGAGTAGAAGTGTGATTGCCCAGGAGGACCCTAAACATTGTCTTTTTTAGTGCCATCTATTTCAAGAGGAAGGAAGACTAGACATCCGAAAACTTTGTACCCTGGGTGACTCAGTGTTTCTCATTTTTACTTTTTTCTCTTTTGTCCATATACTCAATGAAAGGGTAACTTAAATTTTCAGACTAGTGTGGGGAGTTAGAGAGCACTCAATGCACATCATAATCCATACATAATCTACCCAAGTTAATCACATCAAAGCCTTTTTGTGATTATTTCTGCATAAGCAAATAGGGAACAGTTTAGTAAAACATCTAGATCTTTCTTTTCAGATAAAGTAAATTTGGAAAAGAACATTAAAGGGGGGATTGATGCAGCTTAAATTATTTCTCCCGTCTCTTACCTTTTTCTTGTAATTGTGGCATTCCTATTTAGTTTGAATCTTTACAACTGACTATAGTTTTCACAGCTCGTAATACAACTTTATGGCAGTTCACTTTAATATACATGTTTGTTTGTAGTCCTTAAAAATACTATTAACAATTCCTTTAAATAGTCCATTTATATTAATTATAATATAGGTCCTCTCATTTTTAAAGCAAATATTATGAAGTAGTTTGCTCTGATATCTTAAAATACAATTTGCTGTAAATTAAACTAGCTAGACTTAGAGAAAGGCAAAGGGGGTACTTTCCAGTGATTGTTTTTGTGCTTTGGAAAAATCAAATTGCCAACCCATATACGACAGTACATTTATTTTACAGTTCTCTTACACAAATTTATGTATAAATAACTTTAAAAAAACATTGGTTTTGTTATAGTTGCTTGCCAGTTATTTAAATGGCCAATTTAAGTAAGTAAATAATTTACTCAATATCTTGTGGCAATATTCACGACACAAGGTTCTAAATACATATTTTCATAGTTAATTTAGTTGAACCCACTGACAAAGTTAATTTAAATTTTGCAGGTATCCAGGATAATAAGCACAATTATCTAGACTAAGGGTCCTCAAACTTTTTAAACAGGGGGCCAGTTCACTGTCCCTCAGACCGTTGGAGGGCCGGACTATAGTTTAAAAAACAACTATAAACAAATTCCTATGCACACTGCACATATCTTATTTTGCAGTAAAAAAACAAAAAGGGGAACAAATATAATATTTGTATTTGCATGTGGCCCACGGGCCATAGTTTGAGGACCCCTGATCTAGACTAACAAGAAAAAAAGGATATGAAATGTTATAAAACATGATTTTATGTTCATATTGAAGCAAACATTTTTTCTAAATGTAGGCACAAGTATATTTATTGTAGAAATATTAGACTCCACATCATAAAATAACAAATTGAATCATATCTTTACCAAAAAACACACCCTGATGTGTCATAGTGTTTATCTAACTCTGGGATCAACAAACTTTTTGTTAAGGACCAGATAGTAAATATTTTAGACTTTGTGGACCATCTAGTCGCTGTCACAGCTACTCAGTTCTGTTTTTACAGCACAAAAGCATCCATAAGACAATATGTAAATGAATTGATGCAGCTGTGTAACAATAACACTTTATTTTTGGACACTGAAGCTTGAATTTTGCATAATTTTCACATCACAAAATAATATTATTTCAATTTCTTTTTAACTATTTAAAAATGCAAAATACATTTTTAACTAATTAGCCATTCAAAGACAGACAGTGGGCAGATTTGGCCCATGAGCCATAGTTTGCTGACTCTTGATGTAAATTATATGCTAACATATCATTTTTTCCTTATTAAAATATACTCTTTAAATTTGTCATTAAATTTTTTTTCCCAAATCCACATGATTGCTTTCATGTTATGTTGAAAAGCAGATCTACATCATATACTACACAATCATGTAATACGAAAATTTTACAAGTATCTTACCAGGTTTCTCAGTATAACATAATTATTCATATTTCCTATGGCATTCTTTTTTAATAGTATTATTTTTGAAATTAGGTGAAGCCCTGACTGATTTGGCACCACTATAATGTATGAAAGCTTTACTTTTGAATGATAATAATAAGAAACACAGCCCTGGCCAGTGTTGCTCAATGGTTAAAGTGTCGGCCCACACACCAAAAGTGTGTTTGGTTAAAGTGTCAGTCACAGGTTCTATTCCTGGTCAAGGGCATGTACCTGGCCTGCAGATTTGATTCCTGGCCCCGGTGGGCTTCCATGCAGGAGGCAACCAGTTGATGTGTCTCTCTCACACCTATGTTTCTTTCTCTCTCTGTCTCTCTCTCTCTCTTCCACTCTCTTTCCACTGTCTCTAGAAATCAATGGAAAAAATATCTTTGGGTTAGGATTGACAAAAACAACAACAAAATAAGACACACAAATCAGTGAACAGACATTACCCATTCACAGCATTAAACAGCAATATAAGGAATAAAGGAAGTTGGTTTTCCCTAGTAAAGAAAACAAAAATTCTAATTAAATTATTAGAAAATTAATTTCTATATTTTACAACTTTTAAAAAATAAGTGTTTCTTTTTTTAAATTTAAATTCTTTATTTAAAGTATTACATGAGTCTCCTTTTTCCCCCATTGACCTTTCCCCGGCCACCCCCACCCTCCAGCACATGCCCTCATCCCCCTACTGTCTGTGTCCATTGGTTTTGCTTATATGCATGCATACAAGTCCTTTAGTTGATCTCTAACCTCCCCTCCCCCCACCTCCCACCCTTACCTGCCTTCCCTCTGAGTTTTGACAGTCTGTTCAATGCTTCTGTGTCTCTGGATCTATTTTTGTTCATTATATTCCACAAATGAGTGAGATCATGTGATATTTATCTTTCTCTGACTAGCTTATTTCACTTAGCATAATGCTCTCCAGGTTCATCCATGCATTGTGAATGGTAAGAGTTCTTTCTTTTTTACAGCAGTGTAGTATTCCATTGTGTAGATGTACCACTGTTTTTTAATCCACTCTTGGGCTAATGGGCACTTAGGCTGTTTCCAAATCTTAGCTATGGTAAATTGTGCCACTATGAACATAGGGGTGCATATATCCTTTCTGATTGGTGTTTCTGTTTTCTTGGGATATATTCCTAGAAGTGGGATTACTGGGTCAAATGGGAGTTCCATTTTTAGTTTTTTGAGGAAACTCCATACTGTTTTCCACAGTGGCTGCACCAGTCTGCATTCCCACCAGCAGTACAAGAGGGTTCCTTTTTCTCCACATCCTCGCCAGCACTTGTTGTTTGTTGATTTGTTGATGATAGCCATTCTGACAGGTGTGAGATGGTATCTCATTGTCATTTTGCTTTGAATCTCTGATGATTAGTGACTTTGAGCAAGTTTTTATATGTCTCTTGGCCTTCTGTATGTCCTCTTTCAAAAAGTCTATTTAGGTCTGTTGCCCATTTTTTGATTGGATTGTTTTCTTCCTTTTATTTAAGTTGTATGAGTTTCCTATAAATTTTGGAGAGTAAACCCTTATCAGATATAATATTGGCAAATATGTTCTCCCATGCAGCGGGCTCTCTTATTGTTTGTTGAAGGTTTCTTTTGTTGTACAGAAGATTTTTATTTTGATGTAGTCCCATTTGTTTATTTTCTCCTTAGTCTCCATTGTCCTAGGAGGAGTATCAGTAAAGATATTGCTAAGACATATGAAGAAGTGAGTTTCTAATGATGGAAATTATTTCTCAACTTGTGGTGAAAATCAAGTTGAAAGTAAATCCAGCTATTGAAAATAAAATGTAGAACTTTGAAGTGCTTGCTGCTCAAACTAGTTTACCAACAGTGTTAGGAAATTTTATATCCCAAATAGAACTTTGTGTGGGCAGAACACTAGTATTAATTTAGTTTCTTTTCTTCTTCTTCTTCTTTTTTTTTTTTCATCTACACAGCTCAATGTGGGAGGAGAGCACCTCCAAACAAGACGAATATAATTCAGGATCGAAACTAATCTTGGAAAGGTTACAAACCTGGGGCTTCCAGTGGTTTCTACAGATTTTCCCCTGGTGAAAAAATCTATTCATTTCCTGCAAAACATTGTAAGTTGTAAACAACTTACAGTGCACACTACTTTGGGTTATGTTAGTATAATTCTAGAAATTAGAATCTAAAAAATTCTTTGTGTTAAATGTCTCAAACAGATAAATTATTTGTATGGGTGGCTGGAAGTAAGAAGCAGTGTATTCTTTAATTCAGTGAGCCAACTTTATTTATTTATTTTTAATATATTTTTTATTGATTTCAGAGAGGAAGGAAGAGGGAGAAAGAGATAGAAACATTAAGGATGAGAGAGAATCATTGATCGGCTGTCTCCTGCAAGCCCCCTACTGGGGATCGAGCCCAAAATCCAGGTATGTGCCCTTCACTGGAATCGAACCTGGGACCTTTCAGTTCGCAGGCCGATGCTCTATCCACTGAGCCAAACCAGCTAGGGCAGTGAGCCAACTTTATATCCCATGTCATTAAACGCGCTTTGGACATACACACACATGTGCACGGGACAAATGAAGAAATCACACCAGGTTCAGTTTGGTCATCTTTCCTCAATTCATGCATTGAAGACCTAGTTCCCAATGTGATGGTATTTTGAGATGGGGCCTTTGGATTTATATAAGGTCATAAGGGCACTCATAATGGGATCAGTGCCCTTATAAAAAGAGGCACCAAGTGCTTGCTATCTCTCTCCCTGCAACATGTGAGGACACCGTGAGAAGGTGGTCATCTGCAAGCCAGGAAGAGGGCCCTTTCCAGAGACCAACCATCCTGGTACCCTGATGTTGGGTTTTCCAGCCTCCTGAACTGTGAAAGATAAATTCGCAGTGTCTCATAAGACTTCCCAGATTACAAAGAAATGTTATCGATTTGTGGTCTAAAATATTAAATCTGGTCTAGGTATTTTAAAATCATAAGTATTTATCAAATAAGAATTTTTAACTTGCAGGTAAAAACTTGTGTCTATCATGGCAGACAATGCTTTAGCTATGCTAGATTTAAAAATCAAATTTTAAAGTAAAAGATTGATATTTCTAGTAAATGTAAATGTCCCTGTATGATACATGTGGAAAATATTTGTGAAAACAATTGTTTCTAGTTTCCTGAAGCAGATTTTATAAAAAGGGTCATGGATAGAGTTGTTAGAATTATTCATTATATACAAAATGTTAAAAGAAATAAACGTATTTTAGGGACTAGAGATATTAATAATGAATGAATAAATGTATGAATGAAACAGGTAAAAATATGATTATAGTAGTTATGTTCTAAATGAATTAAGCTTTTCTGTCTGGAGCCTCAGACTGGGAATTTATTCTCCTTTAACTCCTCCCTCTTCTATTTATCAAGGTAAATTCTCAAGGACAAATGTTCTGATTAGGTTGACCATAGGTCCCAGTTTGCTCAGATTTCCATTGTGTACTTGTTTTTCTGTTGTCATTATAAGTAGCTCCTATTCAACCTTTGGAAGAGCGGGGAATTCCTGCCCTCGGGCCATGAGATGTCAGAACCCTTGAGACCGGATGCTAGGCAGATGAGATTGACAGCACTTGATTGGTTGCATATACTCACAGCCCAGAAAAGGACACTGCGCCATGCAGGGCTACACAGCCTCACCCTCAGGAACAGAGTGAACAACCAGGGGTGAGGCTGTGTAGCCTCCTGTGGGAGGCAGGCTTTGTAGTGTCAGCGGGTGTGTGCAGCCCAGTTCCAGTGGAAGAATGTGAATGGATGTCTGAATAATTTTACGGGCTGGCAGGGAACTGAAACGTACTTCTCAGGCATAAGTAGAAACTGCACATGGTCTCCTAGGGAGAGTTGTGTGGCCGGGGATCCTAACCCATAGGAACAGAGGAGGGAGAAGAACTAGTGGATAGGCCACTGTGGGTCCTTCCACTTCCGGATGTCAAACAGCATGTAATATGGACCCTTAATTTGAGGCCTTATACCACAGGTACACCTCCTTTCCCCAATTAAAAATGTCCTGTTTTGGATTATAAATTATATTATTCTAGTATAACTAGCATTCATAAATTTCATTGATTTCTTGGCCCATGGTGGGACAAAATGAAATCTCCACATATCTAACCTTCTCTGGTTTCTAAGTCAAAGCATAGGAATACAGATGTTTTGGGATACTTATCCTTTTATAATTAAAAAATAAATAGTGAGCTAAATGTTTCCTTCTTCTCTACCTGCCTTTTGATGTTTACCTTTTCCCTTCCTAACGCATACTATTTTCCTTTCTCTTAGACATGAAGCCAAAAGGCAAAGATACACTAAGTTCATAATATTCTTTATAGACATAAGTACCTGTAATAAGGGTCATTTGTAGTTCAATGTAGCACATTGTCATTTAAATAGCCAGTTAGGTATTCTGAACTTAGATTTTAAAATGGGGCCATGGATTATCATCTGGAAAGAGATGAGGAAGATGGGAAGCAGATGAGTGTGTGTGTGCGGACAGGATGCAAACTTATGTTCACCCTCTTTTTCCTTTTGTCAGTGGGGTTCACACTTCAGACTATCAACTAGCAAGGTATGACAACTCCAGTTACTGTGAGGTAAATGAGACATAAATGGAAAGAAGTAGGAAAACATGCTACTTCAGGAGGATCTTTATCAGTAGCCTTCACGAGGAAGAAGGGAATGGGCATAGCACTGTGGGGGTCACCATATACGAGGGCTTTTGTATCTAATTGTGCATAAGCTGGCGAGTTACCAACCTGAAGGTGTCTCTAGTTCTGTAATTGACTTAATTACAAAGACTCCCCTTTAAGAAATTTGTTTACACATTAGTAACAAAGTAATATGCATAGTCTTAAAATATTTGGATTTGAGATTTTTATATAGAACTTGATATTTTAAGATCTTATTACTAGTACTTCATGTATTACCTATTTTTTATAAAAATATACCAGGGTGCTAGTCTATTTGAACAAAAAATACACATCTAGATATATTAGCTTGCTAAATATTTTGGTAATATTTTGACAGTAGAGAGCAACTAAGACTCCTCCACCACGTATACTCTCACTCCACAAATCCTCAAACTTGGATAGTTAAGTCTAATTCTTCATTAAAGCCATGCCAGAGCATGGCAGCCACATACCTGTGGTAGACAAGCATTCTATGGGAAAATTGCAAGATATAGCAATTTATCATGGTTACGAGGAAATATGGAAAGTTAGGTATCTTTCAACTTAAGAATAACTTGACTGATTCAGGTTTATGTGGTTGAAAGACAAAAAGTGTCTTTGAAAAAAGCAGATGAAGAAAGCAGTAGAAGAAACCAGTTTGGGAAAGAAAATTAAGATGAATTTCAAGCCATTTATTTAATTCATATTATGTATCAAATACCATTGTATATATTATTAACACATTTAATCCTCATAAAAATCCTGTAGAGTAAGTGCTACATTTATCCTTATTTTACATTTGAGGGATTGCAGTTTAGATTAAGATGGAGAATAGAGTTTCATCAGGAAGGGTGTTTGTGTGATTAGAAAGGATGGGTGGCTCAACATATGCTATAGAAGATGAAGTTTATTTTAAAGTGTTCATCTATAAGCATAATTAAAAATAACTTTTATTTCACCCAATATTCTGTTTACTGTTATTTAAGGTTCATCTGAACTGTGTGGATTAATTTTTATTATAAAATATTGAACAACGTTTAGAAAAGTTTAACAGTGTCACAGAAATACTGCAAAGTGCTGTTTTCTGCTAGCCCTGAGATAGCTATTGAAGTTTCTTCATCAAATCATGAATTTTGCCAAGAGAAGTTAAAAAAACACCACACCAAAGTTAATTTAGTATAGCAAGGCTAGTAAAAATATAACATTCCTAAATAACATTTGTGTGATTATAGAACATTTTCTAGACATGAGTGAAAACCCAATTATTAAAGAGTTTGGCTTTAAATATTTTAATATATTGATATTTACTTATTTTGTTTTTAGCCCTCCTCACCTCATAAAATAACTTAGAAGATATACTAATACATTAAATTATCTCATTTTTCTTGTTTTGAACTCAACCCCTAACCTTATTTATAAGGTGCATTGGACTGTACATTTCTAAATTTTAAAAGAACATGTTATATATTACATTAATATGGCATGTATGACTTTGGCTACTTAATTTTATTTGTGTTTATGCAAATATATAGAACTATTTGGCGCAAAATATCATCTATTATGTGAACCATGAGCCCTAGTGCTTGTTGTTTGAATTTGACATGTATATCAATTATATTTAAAGATAATTAATTGGCCAGCTTATTCCACAACCCAATATAGAGACAGTTTTAATAGCAAAGCTGGAGATTTAAAGCACCCTGAGCAACCAAATTAGAGAAGGAAAGGGGAAAGAAGCTGCTTAGGAAGTGAGAGAAGATGAGCGAGCACTTGGCAAGGAAACGAGAGGCCCGGACTTCCTCAGTGCTAATCGAGGAGAAAAGGTTTCACTCACATGGTGTGTTGGGGAGCACTTTCAACAATTCATTCTGTCCACACTTAGTTCATTTTCAGGAAGAGTATAGAGGAACATGATATTTATTATTTGATAAGGAAAAGGTTAAGTCAGAATTTCCTTTTTCACCCAACATACTTAAAATCTGTGGAAATTCCTTCCAAATCCAGTTGTGTGTTATCAAGACAAGAAATTAAAGAAGAGTTGATTTATTACCTAATCTCCTTCCAGAAAAGAAAGACCTATTAATCAGTTTGGGGAGGCAAAAACAACTTTTTTGGTAATAGAACTTAGTGTGCAATTTTTGTGGTATCAGATTTGTGCAATACGTGAGTGATTTTGAAATCCAATAGAAAATATTTTTTTTCTGAATTGTCAAGTATGAACAAAGTGGAACTCCTAAGATTGTTTTCAAAATTCTTTGCATTCTACGAGTGCCAATCAACTGGTATGTTTTTGAAGACAGAGCAATAAATCAAACTTGATCCTGGAAGCACAGATGAAATTAAATTCAGTTGATATACTTTGGTCTTCTTGGAATGATTTACATTCCTCTCTCTCTCTCTCTCTCTCTCTCTCTCTCTCTCTCTCTCTCTGTCTTTCTTTCCTTTTTTTGTTAATCATCACCCGAGAATATTTTTCCATTAATTTTTAGAGAGAGTGAAAGAGAGAGAGAAACATTGATGTGAAAGAAACACATCGATTGGTTGCCTCCTGCACATGCCCTCACCAGGGCCTGGGCCAGGGAGGAGCCTGCAACCAAGGTACGTGCCCTTGACCACAATCAAACCTGGGACTCTTTGGTCCACAGGCTGATGCTCTATCCACTGAGCCAAACTGACTAGGGATTTTCTCTTTTTAATATAAACATATGTACAGGATGGGACAAAAGTAGGTGCACAGTTGTGAGAATGGGAAACACAGTTTATTTTTGTATTTTTGTTTATTAGTAATTTTATTATTTTCCACATGAACAATCTGCATAGAGCATGGAAGAGAAATTAGACATCTAAAAAATCTTATATTCAAATTTATACATATCTATAATAATAATATACAATACAATTTTCACATCTAGCAATTTATTATAAATATGGTTATTTCATATTGATTGGTTACTAATACATTCCCAACAAAACCTTCATTGGGAGAGGAGACATTTTAGATACCATTCAAAATCATTTGTTCTTATAAAAATAAAATAAAACAGAAGAAAAACTGACCACCTTAATTTAGTACATTTCATCATCCTATTGCATCATCTTTCCTTGAGTAAAATACGGACACACATTTTTCTCTTTTGGTCTTGGCCAGTGCCTGTTGGAATTACTGCAGGGACTTCCTGATCAGGCTCATCACCTATGTCACCACCTCAATGAGGCAAATCCTATTCCATGTTAAGATCTAAGAATGGAGTCCTAGAAAAGTAAGCCTTGTTCTCCTACAGACTTTCTTGAAAATGGTCATTTTTTGTTCATTCAATTCATTCTTTTTTTATTTTCTCAGAACTTGACTATAATTTGGGGGAATTTTAAGTAGAAATTTGGAAAAGAAAAATTTAAAATCCAAAAGAGATTTAAATAATATGAGTAAACTCTCAGCTCTTTAATATGGACTTCTTCCATGTAGGAAGTAAATTAAATGACTTTAGAAAATGTAGTATAAGTAAAAAACATGCTATGTTCGGTAAACAACTGCCCTCAAGTCTGTAGATCTTGGGCTGGTCCCACAATGAGATACAAGTAACTGGAATGATTTTCCTCCTTTCAAATACCCCTGTTGACCAAAGTTATTGTACATGCAACTACTTTCCTGACTGATGCCTAGACCTTGAGCTCAGTGCTCAAGGAGAGCCCACATCATCTATTGTCTCCCTCCATCTGGACAGTCACCTTGATCCAGTGCCTCTCTTCTTTCCCATTGTTGATTCATTTCACTCTGGTATGTGAACTTGTCTCTTGAAGCCATGACCCTGCAGCTGTCTGTTCTGTAATTATTCAACTGTATAGGGTTTTCTCAGCTAGGCTCTCTACTTATCTAGAACTAAGTAATTTTTTCTCCAAATCATAGAAAATCAAATGATCTTGCTGTCTTCATGTGGATATGAACTATGAATGCAGAAACTTAAATTTTTATCTCCAACATATGCATTTTGGCTATTTATTTATTTTCATTCACATTTCATTCCAAATGGTAAATTTGAAATGAAGATCTCCTTATGTTAGAAATAGTGAACACAAAGTACAATAGCCAAGTTAATTGAATCCAAGCAAAATAAAGAAACACTGGCAGGATACATATAGTGGTTACCTAGAGGAATGTGAGGGAAGAAAACCAGAAAGGGGAAAGGAGAAAGGATAGAAGAGGGATTGTTTTTTTTTTATCATGTCACTGATTATATTTTTTAAAGATTTAAAAGAAGTAAAACAAAGCATAGACTGACAAAGCATGGCCTTCTCTTTTCTTTCACCGCTGCTCTTTCTGTTTGTAACTGCAATATTATGAAAACTCTGGGTTTACAGTTTCTGTCTGTTTGATCAATGGTGGAATGGGACTGCTCTAAGTCATAGCCTGAGTCATATTAGAAAAGTGTTGCTTTTCCCTACAACCAAGAAGAGATGTTGGCTGGTTAGAGGCCTTGAGTCACGGCAGAAACAATAAAAAGTCAATGGCATGGAGAAAAAAAAAAAAGCTTTGTTTAATGATATGTACAGGAGTTTCTAGGATTTGTATCTTAAATGCTGTATCCATACCCCCAACCAGCTCCATGTGGTTAATGAGTCAAATCTGGCCTGATACCTGTTTTTTGTAAAGAAACATTTATTGTAACACGGCCTAGATCATTTGTTTCCATATTGTCTCTGGCTTCTTTTGTTCTAAGATAGCAGAACTGAATCATTGTAATGGGACTGTATGGTGTGCAAAGACTAAAATATTTACTTCCTGTCCTTACAGAAGAAAAGTTTGCCCAGTCCTGCTCTGAAAGAAGAAATGTTTTTCTTCAAGCATTTTGTTACCTAGCAGTTGGTGCCACTAACTGCTGGGCACAGATAGCACATTGCCCAGTAGGCTTCTGCTTCTCATATTCCAGAGATGTGGTACTACACACAAGAAGGAAGAAAGAAAGGAAAGGAGAAGAGGGCAGGAGAAAGGAAGAGATGAAGGAAAAGAGAACAAAAGAGCAATGTGTTGGTCCAGATTACCAAGAACAGTCTCTGAGATGGAAATTTGGTTACAAGAAGTTCACTGAGGATGGCTGTCAGCAACACTAGTGAGGGAATAAGAGGAGCAAGATGAGGAGAGGTAGAAGGTGAATTGCAACACCTGGGCGCCATTCCTGCCACCGTGGCTAGTCCATACTACACCCATGGTACCAGCATTGAAGTTGCCATAATATAGACAGGGTGATGTCAATTGGCCCCATCATTCTATTTCCTTGCATGTTTAATACCTCTTCAGTGATGGTTGCCTTTTGGTCAGTGATATACAATCTTTATAATTAATGTCAACTTGCATAGGTCCATTCTCATGTATCTTCCACATATGTCCTTGCCTCAATATTCTAATCTTCCACCAGGCCCCTGTCCAACTAGCCAAGCCATTAACCACTACTTCTGAGTCAAAATATATTTTTTCCTTCAGACTGCTTGTCTTTCTAGAAAGTGATCAGGTAAAATGATGAAAACTCTGCTCATTGGGGGGAATTCTCTTCACTATGGCCACCAGGGGGGAAGGAGGACATAGTGTTGCCACAGTTCCGTTTTGATTTATATTCGCATACCAAGCCAACTCATTCCTTAACTCAGCTCAGACTTTTAGATCCTCCATCATTTGCTTTTAAGGATACCCCATATGGCCATTAGGGTGAGCTGAGGGAGAGGCACTGATAGCAACGGCTTTCGGCTGTTCATTTGCTCATGCAGTTTTTTTTGTTTTGTTTTGTTTTGTTGTTGTTTTTTGTTTTGTTTTTGTGTGTTTTATGGCTTGTATCCTGATCCCTAAGTACCACTCCTATTTTGTGATGAACTGTTGCTGGGTCAGCCTGACCTTAAGACTTTATAGGTTTGGCAGAACCCAATTCCTCAGGGGAAATTCTGGCTGCATTGTCTCTTGGTGTCTCATGATCAGGTGCTCCATTTCTACCGGTGCCCAGGAGCAGGCCAAGAACTGATGGTTAGAATGCTGCTGAGTAATTCTCTGTTGTAGATCACCTGGCCTTCCTTGAGGAGCCCAGGCACCTACTCTTGCAATTCTCCTATTGGGCTTTGCTTATAACCTCTATGTGATGCCTTTTTCCATGTTTCCTGCCAGGCCCTTTGGCTAAGCAGCAGTGTAGCTTGTACCACAGCCCGGTCCTGCAAGAATCCTTTCCTGTTCTGAACTCACTAAAAGATAACTGTCTTCCATGTAACTCAGGAAATAGACTAGCACCTGAAGAGGAATGCCATTGTGCTTTCTTTCTCAAGGTAGAAGGGGGATATGCAATAACTTGTCCTTTACTTTTCAGTGGTGTCTGGTTATACCCCAGACCACTGGCCTCCTAAAATGTCACTGATGTGGTAGGTCCTTGAATCATTCTATGTTTTGTCTCCCAGCCTCTGGTGTGCATATATCTTATCGAGGCCTTTAATATAAAGCTACTCCTTGCTCATCTAATCTGATAGGCATGATGTAATTGACATAGTGGGCCAATGTGATGTTCTGAAGAATGCCCAGATTTCTGTGGCAGAGAATGTGTTTTCCAATGTATTTTTTTCACTCACTATTTTTAAAACTAGGAAAATAGATATGAAATTACTATAATGACGTTTGTTCTAATGTTAACACGTTGCGTACCGCATAGAAATCTCTAAGACATACGCCAGGGACCGCACGTTTTGGGGCAAACTGCACGTTATTTAAATCATCATAATGCACTTTAGGTGTTGTTTTTCAATAATTATAACATTTTTATTTACAAAAACAATTAAACAATTAAACAATTAAAGTTCCTAGTACCTTTTTAACGTATGGTACTGCGTAAAACATTTTCCTCTATGAACAGGGACCAAACAAAATTTACATAAGTCTCTAGATTCGCTCCTTTTTCCATGGGCGGCACAAACTCTGCAGGCGCTCGTAGGAAATTTTTTCTTTCCACTCGCTGGAATACATGTAGGTTCATGCTGCTTCATATCATCTGACAACCTTTTGGGTGGATCTTTACGAGGTGCTCTCCTTGCACCCCCAGGGGAAGGGCTGGACAGATTTGTCTCTGGTTCCGGAGAGCCTTCATTATTGTCATCCGTTATCCAGTCTCTCGCCACCGATAGCAGAAACTGTTTATACTTCATTTTTGCTTGTGGATTGAGGATGTTGTACACTCTAAGTGAATTGAAAAGTCCACAGTTTATAAGCTACAGCACTACTTTTTTTGTCCATTTCATCGTTTTCCTTAGAATGGAACAACACGAAAGGAAGTGTATCAGTTTCGTTGGTTTCCTTCCTTTTTCTGAGAGAGGGCATTTCTAAAGGTGCCCGGAACTTGAAGACGAAGACTATGCGAATGACCAAAATACAGTGTAACTGCAATGCTTTATGGGTTCGTGCAATTATATAGTTTTTCGTAGATTGACCTGCACGGTTTCCACCAATGAGATCGCTTCATTCGATGTGGACAAGACAGTGTGTTGACATCTAAGGTCCTTAACAGATGGCGCGCGAAACATGAGAAAGCTCGTGAGCGGTACGAAAGGTGTGAAAAATATTTTTTGCATTTAGTTGAATTTCATGAAAATAAAAACCATATTTTGCATAGAGCCTATTAAATACAAAGGGAACTGTAGTTAAACAGTGTCATCCTAACACTCTGTCAGAGGGGACACTTCCCCGAGACCCACACTTTGGAGGTTCCCTGGTAAAACCTACTCCACAGGTGAAGAGTCTACATGGCCAGATGTGCCCACACAGATAACACCATTCCCATCCCCCTGACCACGCTCCAGGTCCCGGGGTCTTGGCATTTCCTTCGCAAACAGCCCTGAGCACATTTCCAGACACTATGTGGAGCCCTTCCCTGTCCTTTGAAAAAATGAAAGATTAGGTGTTTTCTTTCAAAGAGAATTTTTCAAAAGAGGGAAAAATACTTAATTGGGAATTTTACTTGGTATTCAGTTGGTGGGAGCGAAAATCTGTTTATGTAAAACTGTAGTGGAGAGACCTAGTCCAATTTTTCTGTTTCAGAAGACGCTTCCCTTCTCCTTACTTAGAGCAGAACGTCATTCAGAGCTGAACCACACATCTGGGTTCCAGATGCCCCCGTGTACTCCTCATCATTTTCCCAGGGAAAGTAAATACCTATTCTCACCGTGTCCCTGTGACATACAGACAGAAAAATACCAGAGCCAGTATATGTAATTGGATATAATTTACACATAAGTAGTATATAATATACATATAAATGTATAATTTATAGAAATTATCGTCATTCTCATTGTTTAGAAATTTAAACATTAAGTTTTATAATCATATGTAATTTTTAAACATTGAGTGCTCCTATTTGAATAGTTTCTGTAACAGAAGCATGCCCAAGAACACTAATAAACACACTTAAATGTTGATGATGATAATGCTGATTGAGAAGATATGCTTCTATATTTTCTGTAAAACTCTTCTAGAATGTGTAATTTTAACAAAGAGCTCTGTTTGAAAGAATGTGATATATTCCTTGTAACTTACCACAAAACTATGTAATTATTCTCACAGTTATTTAAATTTAAGGATTTGTTCCCTTGAAGCCTCCAAACCCATCTGTGCGAAAGTCTCATTTCCCTGATGTTAAATGCCATAGCACTCAATATTGGCATCTTTTAAACTGAAGAAGCAATATTCAAATTATAGCAGTTTGTGTTAGTTGTAAGCGTAAAGCAGTCATTTGTTTTCTAAGCTTGTTTCCTGAATCTCACATGTATATCCAGCAAACGCACTTCGTCTATTTGTGAGACTGTCTATTCCTTGATTAGCCTCACTTCCTGAGATCTAACTCCTAAACTTACCTGGAGACCAGTCGGTGTGAGTTGTAAGCGGAAGGTAAACATCAAGATGCACTATGCTTTATTCATTTTCTTTATGGCAGAACAATTTTTAATATCTGGGCCAAACCAAAACAAACCACACAAAAAATTTCAAAACCAGAAAACTCTAGCCTCATTGTAAGGCACTGGTTTTCATATAAGAAACCAAGCTCCAAATTCCTCCTGTAGCAAATTCCATGAAGATTATCTATCAGCAAAGGCTACCAGTAACGATATAAAGCTACATGGTGGTGCCAGTGTGCTAATGGGGGGAAATAAGAATGCTCACCGATCTGTGCTTTCAGTTCCTTTTCCTTAGTCTCAGTTTCCAAAATATTATTGGGAAAGACAGTAGCAACTACTCCATCAAGATGCCTGCGTTTTCTCAACATGTCCCATTCCCTCCTCATTGGCTCCCAATTGTATATGATGATATCATTAAAATATCTTCCCTTCTTACATCTCCTACCCTCCTTGCCCTTTTTCCTAAGAACTGGAAAGTTCGTACCCATAAACCCTAGTGCTTTATTTTCGTAAATGGCTCCATACTGTCTGTTCTATAATATTATTTGAATTTTTACTACATTTCATCTGTTTTGAGGATTTTGCTTAAATTTTTGTTGCCCATTCCAGAATAGTCTATTTTTGTCCTTTTAGGATTTAATTATTTATGTTTATTCATTGGAAGCCAAAATTGTGGAAAGACTTGCAAATGTGGTGAGTATCCTGACAAGCTCTTCCATCTGGGGTATCTCTGTCTTTGTCTTAGAGCAGGCTGTTTTGTAACTCTGCAGAGATGGATGTTATTTTGTAGAAAACTGAGAGCAATGCAAAAAATTTCCGTCTATAGAAATGCAAATTATTTCTGATAGAATGAAATTAATTATTGTCCTGAGAAGATTGACTAATTTTGACAGTTTCTAATCCCTTTGTAAATTCATTTCAGCATTCCTTATCCGACTATAAGTATGTGCTACTTTGACATTTTTTTGACCCTCTGATATATTTTTGTTTTCCTTATTAATTAATGAAATAATAATAACAATTAATTAATTAAAACTTTGGAAACATAAATTATAAGACTGTATAAGATTCATGATTTTTCCCTTTTGGGGAATTATTCTTTATGATCCTTTCCCAGTTTCCAAGCATAAATTCTATACCATAAAAAGAAAAATGTAGATAGCTAGCAGACTGTGACACAAAATTGGTTTTGCTCAACAATATTACACCAAAATTATCTTTTATAAAGTGCTCCTCAAATTATCACTATCCAATTTTCAGGTAAAAATAAACACTGTCAATAAAAATGGCTCCTATGTATAAGACATGGCTTTCTATAACTTTACATGAAATTTGACCTGCAGAATAATTATTTTTATTTGTCAATGCATGAATGTTTTCCTTACAACTTTTATGCAGCAGAAATAATTAAGTTTCACAGTCAAACTGGTAAATAAATGACAGAGAAAATGACATTTTATAATAAATTTATATATAAACAACTTTGGTTTTATTCTGAGGGTGACTGGGTACATGGCTCTAAAGACGGAATCAAATTCCAGATTCATTTTGTAATAATAAGCATTTTAAATAGATGTGTAGGAGATCTTAAGGCAGAAATATCTAATGCTGGTTTTCACAGGCAGACAGTGTACTCTATTGTGATTTTATCAAATTTCATTATATCACATGAAGAACATTATGAGTTAATTTTTGCAGGTTTTACATAAAAGAAGTTTTTATTTTGTTAGTTCATATATTTCTTCTTTAAGGAATAGCTCCTCCCTGTCCCACATAGTGTGTGTGTGTCTCCTTAACATGTTAATTCTTCTGGCCTTACTGGAATTTTAAAATACAGGAGAAATTTAAAATTGTATGTGGAACAAGTACATCCATTTAAAACTCTAAACACAAATAAAGAGGACACACTTCCTTTCTCCCCCTCCCTTAATGCTCCCTGTGGTCTTTCTGCTTTCAGTGTTTGAAACTGATTATTTAATTCTACGTTGTGTTTTCATAAATTTTGTGATCATATTCTGCCATTAGATGTACAACTCCTTATCTTACTCTGTGACAACCAATTGATTACAAAGATCCAATAGGAAAATGTATTATTTGTACATGAGACATGAAAAGCAATTTTGATTTTTTAGACAGTTTTAAGTCTCCCTTATTTGTATGCTAGTCTTCCTACTCTTATCTAAAGAGAAAGAAATTGTTTTTGGCCAACAGAGATATTTTATTGTTCTGGTAAAGGCCACGCTTGTGTTGTGATTATGGAAGTTGTGTCAAACAACAAGATTAAAAATATATGCAATTTAGATTTTGAAGTTGTGGGGGATTTGGAGCAGGTTAGTCTTTGAGCATTGCTGAATTTAAAAACCTAAGGTTTATACATAGAAAGGGATGACAACAGAATAATTCTTAAAATATTTCATTCTTGGCAAAATATGTACCTGGGGAAATAAAAAAAACATGAAGGTTATGTGAATGCTTTTGATGTCTTTGACTTTTTGCCAAATATCAAGCACATCAAGAACAAATGCTGTTCTTGTTTTCAGGGTTTTAACAATAAATTGAAGCAGTAGTGATACCCTGAAGTTGGGATTAACAACACATTTTTTTATTTTTTAGAATAAACTCCTCATTCACAGTACTTACCATAAAGACCATAACTTTTGTGAGCATATACTCCCATTTTAAGTCACCAAACATTGCCTTAGGCCTTTTAACCCTAATAAAAACATCTGAACTAAAGCACCATTTTGGGGTCAAATAGTGTAAAGAAACTATATAGGCTAGATAAATGATAATTAATCATTCCAAAAATAAGATGATTTAATTCTACTTTGTGTTGAGAGTTGCTAAAATAAAAAATGCCATCGCTGACAAATCATAAAATGCAGTGAAACCATTTCTACTGCTTTGTTTAGTTTTGTTTTAAATGTGGTCAGGCCTTATGCAATGTGCTCTTTCATTATTTGAGGCGTGAGGAAGAGCATCAGCCAGATATTTGAAGGGAAGTGGTCCCTCTGTAGAAAGGAGCTGGTTCTTTCGCAACCAATTCTGATATTTTTATTGCCAAAGGTTAGCTTAATATATAATTTAGAAAGGGTCATGGTAGCACTTTATTTTTAGTTAAAAAGGTTACATTTAGTCAAAGAGTTTTGGAAATTCTATAAGCTTTGAGATGTCTTGGCGATAGCTTTCAAATAACCACAATTTTTGCTCACCCTACTAACTTAATTTTACTAGACATTAGGGTGAAATAGCACCCATAGACTCTTCTAAACTCTGATCTAGCAGGTATGAGTGCACTATCACTTCTTTGCCAGCTTTTGTATTTGATGGTTTCCAGGAACTTCTCTCCAAGTGTGAGATCATCCCCGAAACAGCGGCTGCCAGAGGAAGGTGAGAGACTTATGATGGCCTGACAGTCGTTCTTTCCAATTCTGTGTCAGGAGATTACGTAGGAAATGTCTGCATTTCCAGATATATGTCCAGTGAAATGAAGTTTGTAAACCTTTTGTTCCTCGAACCACCCACAATTAAGATTCTGTCTGAGTATCAATAAAGCTAAAAATAAATGTGGAACTCTTAACTCATTGTGTTATCCAATATTACAAAAAATTATTATAGCAATGGAATTATGAGTATAGGGACACAGAAAGTTGAGTTTATAACATAGGATTAAAAATGATGGGTATTTTACAGCATTTCCTGAAGCCAACAGACCGAGCTTAAAGAGCTCATACAATCTGCGGGCTTACCTGCCTTTCACCTGTGTTCTTGTTGTACTTTATCTATTTCCTCTCTTAATCTTGCACACATTAAATCTTCTCTTTTATTTTTCAATTACAGTTGGCATTCAATATTATTTTATATTACTTTCAGGTATACAGCATAATGGTTAGACATTTATGTAATTTAGGAAGTGATCTCCTGAAGGTTCCTCAAAAAATTAAAAATAGGACTACTTATGACCCAGCAATTCCACATCTGGGTATTTATCTGAAGGAATCCAAAACAGTAATTCTAAAAGATATATTCATCCCTATGTGCATTACAGTGTTATTTACAATAGCCAAGATTTAGAAGCAGCCCAAGTATCCATGAGTGGCTAAAAAAAGCTGTGATACATTTACACCATGGAATACTACTCAGCCATAAAAACAAAAACAAAAAAAGCATGGGTGGACCTGGAGAGTATTACGCTAAGTGAAATAAGCCAGTCAGAGAAAGACAAATATATTATTTCACTTATATGTGGAATCTAACAAGCAAAATAAACAAGCAAAATAGAAGCAGACTCATAGATACAGAAAACAGATTGACAGCTGTCAGAGGGAGGGAGGTTGGGAGGCTTGGTTAAAATGGTGAAGGGATTAAGCAAAAACAACACACACACAAAATAAACAAACAAACAAAACACACCTCATAGACGCAAAGAACACTATGGTGATTACCAGAGGGAAAGGGGAGTTGGAGGAGGTAGAAGAGGATAAAGGGGTGGGGGTATAAATGGTGAGGGAAAAAAGATGACTTTGGATGGTGATTACACAATACAATATACAGATGATATAGAATTATACACTTGATACTTATATAATTTATTAACCAATGTCACCCCAATAAATTCAATAATAGTTAAAAGAGAGTTAGGTACTGATGAAAACATGTATCCATCCATCCAACAGACTTACGATGGGTTATGTTAATTACCTATGCTAGAGAGTTTGCTAAGCATTTGGGATGCCACAGGAAAAATAATGTACTAGGTTCTCCATTTTTTTGGAATTTTGTTCTCTAAATACATTTTCTAGAATTATATTTTTTTAAACTTTGAGTTGTAACATAGTAGTTCATTAAAACTACTTAATAGGTCTTGGTTAGCGTGAAAAAAGAAATAGATGAAACAATATAGAAAAAGAGTGTATCATGCATAACAATAAGTATTGCTGTGTGAATCATTTTTTCCTGACACATGTATTTACTAGATTGAAATATAATTTGTATTTTTTTATTATGGAGAATGTTTTAAAAGTTTGAAAGCCATTATACTAGGCTACTTACTACCTTATCTATGTGTCGTCGTCCTCCCCCCCCCCCCCCCCCCCCCGCCGCCATTTGACTGAACTCTGTAGAAGAAGGAACCAGATCATTTTACAAACCTTTTTACATTTGAAGCCACAGAACATACCTCCTGATGTGCATCAGGTCAGTAATAATTGTTTGTGGGAAAGATGGTGGGAGAGAGAGAAGTCATAGAAAGTGGGGCATTTGAAGGAGGCAGCAAAAAGCATCAGTGAAAGTTGGCTTCTGCAGTCATGAATGGTTAGCCACGAACTGGGATTCCTGCAGTATGATGGGAAGGTAAGTACAGAGTAACTCCAGAAATAGATATAGTAACTGATCATACAGAATAAAAGAACACTTGGATAGCAAATTAAATGAAAGTCTTTTTAATGTCCTGTCCTGTATCAGTTGTTATAAAAGACTGAATCATTGTTTTTTATAATACCAATTCCATTTCAGTATTGAAAAATAAATAAATATTAATAGTTACTTTCTGGGTCCCCATTTAGTCGATGTCAAATTTTATCCACTGAGCCAATGTGCATCTATAATTTGTAGATAACTCTTACATTCTTGGTAATAATTAATGTTTTTAGGAGAAAGAAGACTACCTTTAAATAGAATCCTTGATATCAGAAAATGAAAAAAAATTCAAACTATAGTTATTTTATGTCAAAAGCATTCCATTTTCAAGAAGAATGGTAAAGCTTTAATCCTACTTTAGTCCTTATTTTCAATTCTTTCATTAAATCCAAACATAAGTAATAAGCCATAAATATGCATTTTTAAAATTTAATCTTTTTCTACATAAAATATTAATTTCCTATATCCTTTGAACTGGAACAGTACTTGTTCATGTTTAAATTTAAAACACCATTTCACCACAATCTGAAGGTATACAAAAATGTTTGTAAACTACTTGGTTTTGCCTACTGATTATTTTCTTAAAAAACTTTTATAACAAGATGTACTTATTGTTTTCACAGTATTCACAGAAAAGTAGGCTAACAATTTTTAAAAAGACTGTGAATATATAGGGGCTTGATAATGTTTTTTACTGAAAAGGGGGCAGGGAGAACAAGGGCGAGAGAGAAAGGAAACTAAAAAAGAGAAATTGAGTGAAAGTAATAAAAAGAAATATATTTAACATCTACACCTTGCTTTAAGATTAGCTTGCCTTGTTCCAAAACAACAGCAATAATAATCAAGTTTACCTAGAAAAAGAAATAGAAAATGCCCTGTAGCTTCTGCTTTCTCCTGGGGTGTGGGTCTTGGTTTCTGTGCATTTCTAAGTCTGATGCTTTAGTTTCCCTTGTTGATCCTTGGGCTTTCAATATGTTTTCAATAAATTTCCTTTTGTATAAATTAGCCAAAATAGCATTTCTTGCTTACAGAGTTGTTACTGGTACAAAATGTTATTATAAATATTCCTAGGGATGTGAATCCCTTAGAGACCTGAGGCTTGACAGAATGCAGGCGCAGTTGCTTGGTGCTAAAAGATGGAGCAGAGGTTTCTTACACGAGGAGTGCCAGAATTCAAGGTGTTGAGAGACTGAAATCTATGTAGGAAAGGCAAGGGAATGCAAGAGCCAAGTTTAAAGAGTTATCAGATTAAATTGGTCCACAGATAGATGTCAAAAATATGGTGGTGGGAGTTTGGGTCCAAGAAGAGTCAGAGTAGAGCAGGCAAGAAGGGATTGGGGTTTGGGGGGAGGGAGGGGAAAGTGGGAATCCAGGAATATAGATGAGAAGTTTTGCTGGGATTGCCTCTTGTGGTCAATGAACTGATGGGGAAGGGAGTCGGGACAGCTTTTCCTGTCTTAAAGTATTTGGGAAAATAGTATTTGTTGGAAAGTGAAAACTAGAACTTTCATCTAGGTTTATCTTTAGATAGACCATCTTCTCTCTTGGAGGGTCTTTGCTTAAGAATGGGTTGAGTTTACTTTTCTTTCCTATGACAACTCTTTCTTCACTTATCTGAAAATATATATTTTGAGTTTTTATGCACATTTGACTTCATTTTACTTAGTCTTATTATGCCTTGCCACACCATAACTCCAGTTATCAATGTAATTTTCTATTATACCTGTATTGTTTAATCTCTAACTATAATATGTTTGAGCAAAAGAGCGTTTTTACTTTTCAATACTACACAATGTTCTTTACTACATTTGTAAGGCACATTGGTTATGATAGAATGTCATAACATAATGTGTGCTCAGTTTCAAAGAAAATTTCAATTCCTAAAACTTCAATTAAAAGTAAGAAATTCCTATTTAGATTTCCCCCATCTCCCAGAAGGTATGTTTTATTTATTTATAAGTCTAGAGCACTGGCAGATCTTCTGCATCATGTAGGTGGTATAAAAATTCACAGTAAAGTTTAAGGTTAATAAAATACTTTGAAATTGGGAAATTTTGAAATTACTCGTAAAAAGGATCTTTTTGAGAACTTTTAGCCATGTTGATATTAATAACATATTTTCTGATATTTTGTACTAAATCATATCAGACTCTAAAATTTAATAAATGGCACCAGGAACCATTTCCCTCATACCTAGAGTTTTTCCAAGTTCCTCCTCACATTCACTGGTAGAAAGTGAAGCAGAATGTTACTCACAATAATATAGTTTAGACACCATGGGTCTACATGTGACTTAACTACAAATGCATATATATTCCTTTGAATATAGCATTCATTGTAATTATGTGTATTGAACACAATTTTTTAAAATAAGAATTTAGAAAATTAAAACTGACACAGGAATCTTTAAAAATTAATGTTAGCTTCTATTCATGTGGAGCTTTTCAATGCCTGCATGACAGGTTATTTATTTTTTTTTTAGTAATATGCAAGTACGTTTAAGCTACTTGGATCTTATAGAAATGATATCAGAAGATATCTGCAGACTGTCAGCATTTTTGAGAGAAACAGGATATTAATCGTATTTGGAAAGAAAAGCTTGGTAGAAAGCTTTTGCACGGCTGTATAGAATTATTTCAGGGAAATATTATCTGTTGTTTGCCATTAAACTTTGTTAGAACGGAATCTAGAAAGCATATTGATTTGTTGTCAGTAAATTGCATATGCTGATGGATCTGTTTATCCCATTGTTGTATGCAGCTTATTTCATTCTGTATGCTTGGAACAGAGTACTAGAAAAAAGCTCAGATTTAACGCCCAACCCCTACCAAGTAATTCCTTCATCCATTTTGAATTTGATTTATAAGGGAAAGAAGAAATCACCTCCTAAATCTGGCCACTAGCTTGCACAATTGTGTTGTGATATACCCTGAAAATTATTTCTTTCTTCACTACCACTGTTAATGTTAAACTGTAAGGGTATAATTTTTGGTATGTCTTAGGAGATAAGTTATTAGTCATGATCAATTTATTAGCTGCTAAGTTGACTTCCTTTATTCCATGTTTGATTATCTAAAGAACCCAGAATGGAAGCTGACATATGGTGTCTCTGCAGGACTGGTTGAACATCTGCAATTCAAGCAATATTTCAAATTCATCAAGCATACTGCTTACCTCAGTAAGATAATGTTTTATCTCTATCTCATTAGGTTGAGTTGAATATTTATGCTTTTGTATTGTAAGATGCACAGTATATTCTGTTCTGTAAGAAACAAGAAGAGCCGGTGAACGCAAAAAAAATGTCTTCTTGAGTTTTGAGCTCAGGGGGAAACACTCGCAGGGAATTCATGATACTACAGAGGGAAAGAAGTGTCCCAGGAGGAAGAAATTCAGTGTAGCAACCCTGGGTTTATGGAAACATGTACCTACTAGGGGAGGAGCCACAATGTTTTCTCTTCACCATGGATGTGGAAGATGGAGAGGGAAAGGAAGGATCTAGTATAAACCTAGGTTTGGGCATTTATAACCTATCAGTGGTCGGCAAACTGTGGCTCAGCAAACCGTGGCTCGCGAGCCACATGTGGCTCTTTGGCCCCTTGAGTGTGGCTCTTCCACAAAATACCATGTACAGGCATGCACGGACAGTGCGATTGAAACTTTGTGGCCGATGCACAGAAGTCGGTATTTTGTGGAAGAGCCACACTCAAGGGGCCAAAGAGCCACATGTGGCTCGCGAGCCGCGGTTTGCCAACCACGGACCTAGATGGATAGTGGTCACGTTAACTGAAAATGGGAAGCCTGGGCAGAAGTGGCTATAAATTTGGTCAGAAAAGCAAGATACTCTTTTGGTTATTTTATATTTGAGATAGCCTTTAGACATTTAAATTGTGATCCCAAGTTTAATTCTAAAGCTTATTGGGAAAGTCAAGGGTGGAGATAAACATAACCTTATAGGTCTTTAGTTCCTTTTTCCAGGAAGGCATTATGTTTATTGCAGCCATTCTAGACTTTGAAATATTTCCTTTCATAGTGTCAGTTATCCTTTTAAAAATACATTCTTATTGATTTTAGAGAGAGAAGAAGGGAGAGGGGAAAGGGAGAAAGAGAAACATTGGTGAGAGAAAAAGCCTCCTGCATGCCTCCTTCTGGGGATTGAGCCTAAAACTCAGGCATGTGCCCTGACTGGGAATGAACCAGCAACCTATTTGTACATGGGTTGATGCTCAGCCACTGAGACACACTGGCTGAGCCCCAATTATCTTTTTACTTAATAACTTAAAATAGCCAACTGGTAGGAGACTTACTGTAAAGATTAAAGATGATCCATCCATCCAGTGGTGCTTGCTAAAGGATGCAGTGAATTTGGATCTGGAATGAGGTTGCAATGTATTTTTACACCTTGAAAAATCCATTCCCAGATTACACAAAGGACTTCTCAGGTGACCGTGAGTAGGCCATTTAGGTAAATTTCTGTGTTACTTAAATGAACTATCTCTGTGGAGAGAATGGTGATGAGGCTTGTTAATTTACATTTCTAAAAACACTTCGGAATCTCTGGATGATGGGTCAAATTCTACCCTTTCATGGAGGCAGAGAGAGGGAGCAGGCAGGCCTGAGGACACGGAGGGAGCCTCTGGCACATCATATTTCAAATGAATCTTTGAAGAAAGCTCCCTATTTTCAGCACATTAAGTGTTTTAATCACGTGTATGTTATTATTCTAGTAATTTCTTTAACATATCTCTCCCAAAGTCTCAGATTTGGATAAAGGGAATCTTTAAAGGGACTTGCCTGTGAGCTTTAAAATCTACAACACTTCAAGTTTGTAAATTTTTACCTTATATCAGTGATACTCGGCTCCTAAGCAGGACAGGCCCTGTTGCTGAGCTGACTGGGGCCAAACAGGGCTGATTTAATCAGCTCTAGACAGATATTTGCAAGTTATGATCACAGATGAGCATAAGCTCGGCAAGGAAGAAAGAGAAATGGTTTCTATGGTTTTCAAAGAAAGCTGCCAGTCTATGTGTTAATTATATCTATTTATGGAAATGATATTAATAGTTACTTAAAAAATAGTACCAAAAGAATAGAACATGTTCTGATCTCTTTCAGCAGGGTAAATATGAAATCAAAAATGAGAGATTTTATGTAAAACTGTCAAGGCCAAAATCAAGCTCTGGATAACTTTAATTTAAGGTTTCCTGTAGGCTGGGGTGTTCAATCAGGTGAGTGAGGTGCAAGTTTGGGAGCCTTCCAAATGAAAACCCTAAATTCCTGTATCAGTACCTTTTAACCCTGAAACTCAGGGATTAAGTAACAATATCCAGTGTGGTCCATTCCAGGGAGGCAGAGGGGAGTCCTCGTGGAGGTGTTCTTTTGATAGACCATGTAGCCGGGTTGTAGGTAGGCCAAGGTGTTCTGCATCTTTGTCTCCTGGAAGCACACTGTGGAAAGTTTGCTCTATGAGCTCGCATTGATTTTAAGAGCCTTTGTAAGTTCTAAGCAAATAAGTTAAAAGGTCTCCTCAATAAAGCAAGTTCGCACATTTCCTGATCTAACCTCAGACGACAGGCCTTCCAGTAACACTGTTGAAGGGGACAATCGATGTTTACCAAAAAGAATTGATCTTAAGTTAAGCAATACCAGGGAAAAGACTTTAGGCCAAAGCAGATTAAAGATTTACCAATTGAATTTACCTGTTTTGTCAGTTTGTTCTATAAAGCCAGAGGACCAGGGATAAGTACAATGGAAATGCTGCATTATCCGCCAAGTTTTGCAAACCTGGTGTAGAGTTTGTCTAGTAAAGTGGGCCCTTGATCCCTATGGGAACCTGTAAAGATTTTCCCAGCAGGCAGAAATCCTTTCTGGAAGTATTTTAGTAACTGCTAAGGCTGTAGCACTACCCAATGAGAACATATATGGATCATCATTAATACATTTTTTATTCTTGAGGGTGGGCTATTGGATTGAAATATATCTTCCAAACATCAAATAGGCCTAATTAGTTTTATTTCTCCCTTTTGTAAAGAGATATTCCTTTATTTTAGTTAAGCATTTAATTGTTCACTTAAAAAAAATCTTCACAAGCAATAATAGGAAGTTAAATGGTTAGAAGTAAAATTTAAGTCTTTAAATATTAAGGTTTGATTTACCTAAGCCAGCGGTTCTCAACCTGTGGGTCGCGACCCCTTTGGGGGTCGAATGACCCTTTCACAGGGGTCACCTAAGACCATTGGAAAACATATATATAATTACATGTTGTTTTTGTGATTAATCACTATGTTTTAATTATGTTCAATTTGTAACAATGAAAATACATCTTGCATATATCAGATATTTACATTAAGATTCATAACAGTAGCAAAATTACAGTTATGAAGTAGCAATGAAAATAATTTTATGGTTGGGGGTGACCACGACATGAGGAACTGTATTAAAGGCTCGCAGCATTAGGAAGGTTGAGAACCACTGACCTAAGCAAAGACTTGATGATGCAGAGTACATGTTTACTCTCCCTTTATAATTTCCTACCAAGGGGTTACCAATAATACAGAAAAAGAAAGCTTTTGTCCTTTTACCACAGAGAGAAAAACCCAATTTTCAATTTTGTATCAGCATATTTTAACTTAAATGAATTAGTTTGACTATAGATAAGATTTCTTTTTTAAGATTCCTTTTCCATGAACCTTCTGTAACACACACACAGTTTCTGCAACTTTCATAATCCCTTTATTTTTTGTTTTATCTTTTTCCTTTTTTATTTTAGAACAATTATTTACTTTAGGACAAGATTGCTTTCTTTTTCTTGAATAAAAATGTATTTCAATTGCTCATACATTTTTTCCCCCAAAACACACATCTTATCCTCTATATGCAACCATTTTCAATTACCCTAACATCCTAATCAGGCTCTCCCACAAGTGTCGGGGTCTTAAGCTGAGGTATCTTGTGCCCCTTGTACCTTGTAACATGACACCTACAGGCTCCAAGCTTATTACCCTGGTTTCCCATTTGGTCTGTTAGCTCCAAAGCTAGAGAATAGTTGGCAAGTCATGTTCCTAATTAAACCACATCCTTAAGCTAGTTTTTATTTACGACAGTTCCATCCTAGCTCATGTGCTAAAAGTAGTTGCATTCGTTTCTGTTCTTTCTCCAATTTTTATGAGTGCACATTTGTTTTAAGCCAATTGAATAGAGCCCTTTACAATCTAAATTTCTATATTGAAGGAAAGAAAGTAAAAAAATGAAGTTTTTTCATATTTTGGTACACACCTAGGTATGATCCAGTTAAAAACTAGAGAGATAGAAATATCCCATATCTATAACAGATGTACATAAACACACATAAACACACAGCAAAAATCCAAAATCCAAAAGAGTGAGACTTAACCATTAAAACATATCAAAGGGTAACCCACTTCCAACTGTGAGTATCTTTAAGTCTTTTCTCTTGATCTCTCTTCATTTCCGTCATCTAGCCTCTTACCTGGCTGGGGCTGTGGCCGAGGTTGGGACTCTCATTTACTGTGTAGACTTCCCGTAATTCCTAGTTTTCCATATAGCACATCAGCTCTCTGCAAGGTCTGCAGGATTAACTGTTTCACGCACAGAGAGGGCAGAGATATTAACTGATCTTCCTGAAAGGACAGAGCAGGACTGATGGCTGTGTCCTTAACCCCTCTTCCAAGAAAAAGCCGCAGGGTGTATCAGTTACTCAGCCTGCCCTTATCTCAGCCAATGGGAAAGCGGGGGAAACTAGCCCAAGGCCAAAAGTATGCTGGCCACCCCCCCTGTCTTTGTGTAACCAGACCCTAGCTGCACCCTGCCCCTGACCCCAAGCCCTATAAATTCTTTGTTCTCTTGGGATTCGGGGCTCTCTCTTGCACCCAGTAATGGAGGCAAGGGGGGGACCAAGCGAGCTTGTATAAGAGACCCTCTGCTTTTGCATCTGACTGGCTCCCTGACGTGGTTTTTTGGGGATCTTGAAATGTGGGCATAACACTTCCCGCTTTCAGCTTATTTTTCTCTCCCCTCCTGCTCCCATCCAAGACTCCTATCTCCACCCCTTTCAAAAGTACAGTCTCCAATTTTTGAGTCTTTCTGAGATTCTGTGGTTCAAACCACATTCATTCTTGCAATTTTCTTCCCAGGCAGACACATAGGGCAGAACTTTCTATAGTCTTCTAAGTCATTTACGATTCAGAGCAATAGTGCTAACAGAGTTTGGATGTCCCAGATCTGGAGAGAACCCTGACTCTGCCACTTATTGAGTGTATGATAATTGGGTAAATTCTTCAACCTTGCAGGGCCTTTCTCACTTGTAAATTGTGGATAATAATACCCCAAAGGGCTATTACAACAATTAAAACACATAGACGTGCCTGGCACATAATAGATGCTAGATAAACATTTGGATTTATTATGCACTTTCAATCTTTCCAAAATCTGCTGATAGCTACCAGCTACTGTTGTCTCCTCTCCCATTCTTTTGTTTTTATGGATTTAGAAAGTTGTCCCTACTCCCTTATTATCATTCTAATAATGTTTTTGGGAGCAAATTGGTATCCATGTGTATGTTTAATACTTTCTAATTAATGCTATCTCAATAATGGAACTCCCCCAAATCTATTCCCTTCCAATTCTTAGGATGGTAATTTAATACATATTTTGGTAATCTGCCTGGTACATGCTTGTCTCTGGAAAAGGGCTTTTTTTCCAGTCCCCCTTCTAGGAACCAGAGTCCTACTATTGAATCTCAGCCAGATCATGGGTGGACAAGCATCTCTGATGGCAACTTCCTGCTTGTTTAGATTTCCCCAAATTCCCTGTGTCCGGTGTCACCTTCACTACAGTTATCTTTGTGAATTCACATATTATACTCTATTCTACTATAGCAACTCCCTGCTCTATAATTTTATTGTCATACTAATTATTTTTTGAGAAAATCATGAACTCACAAGTGAGAATAAAATTGTAATTATTTTTTTTACCAATATATTTTTGTTTTGTTCAGGAACTCTTCTCTTTCAGTGCTAGAGAAAAAAGTCACTTCCTTCTTTCTTTCTTTATTTTTTAAAAATATATATACATTTTATTGATTTCAGAGAGGAGGAAGGGAAAGGGAGAGACAGAGAGAGGAACATCAATGATGAGAGGGAATCATTGATTGGCTGCCTCCTGCATGCCACCTGCTGGGGATTGTGCTCACAACCCAGGCATGTACCCTTGACTGGAATCAAACCTGGGACGCTTCAGTCCGCAGGCTGATACTCTACCCACTGAGCCAAACCAGCAGGGGCAAAACGTCACTTCTTTAATTAATAATTCCTTGCAAACCATTTGATGGGAAACCATTTGGAGTTAGTGAGCCCTGTAAAATTATGGGTTTATGGATGGTTTCCATTTTGTTAATAAACTTCAAGGCTTGTTAAAAAATGACACCTCTCAAAATTAGAAAAATAAATCTTACATCAAAATATTATATCAGCCTCTCCCTTTCAAACATGCCCAGCGCACAAGGTTTATGGCTCCAAGGTAAAGATGTCCCCTCACTGAGCCCTGCTGGTCTACTGAGACAGTTACAGATTATACCAGCGCGAACTGGTTCTGGCATTTTGTCAAAGTGACTACAGCTTCCCTGCAAATTTGTAAAGTGTGGTCGATGGAAGGAGACACCTTTAATTGGTTTTTACCTCTAAGCGTCAGAAGACACAAGCCAAAGAGCCATAAATGTTTCCCTTTTTTGAAGATTGATGTGAATGCCGTAAAATGTGTCAAGTTCAGAGCTGTGTAGCGCACCGTGACCTTGGAGCCAAGCGAGCTCTGAGCCCCATCCCTGGATGTTTTCTTATAGTTAGAAACTGTATATATGCCACTGTATCCCTAACTCCGCTCGGTTTGCTAATCCGTAACCCCCAGGTCAGATCTAACCTTCTGATGTGTCTCTCTGGGAGCCACATTTGTGCCGGGCCAGCACAGCCAAGGGTGTGGTGAGCCTGAGGGGGTGGTGGCAAAGGATTAAAGAAAAGACAAACAAAGAGAGTATAGCTGGGGCTCGGTGGATCTCCTGTGCCTGGATGAGGCCACAGAGAAGGATCCAGCCAGCAAGCTGAGGCTTTATTTTATAGTCAGAGAAAAACAAGGTAGTGGTGCAATGTTCTTGTGAGTTTCACTTGTTTTGGCAGCACTTGCTGCACCTCCCACAGCCATTAGCTACCTGGGAAGGATCTAGGGAGGGCGATAAGGTCAAGCTTAATTAAGCTAAGAGGGCTCTGCCCTCTAAGCTGGGACTTGTTTGTGGCTCTGCCACAGGTCAATCCAGGCTTAACTCCAGAGCTGCTCCCTACAACATTTTTAAATGTATATTGTTCAAACACAACAGAAAAATCTCAATTTCTAATTTTCTTTAAAAATCAGCTCTGTCTGAGCTCGGATGCGTAGGGGTCCCACTGGCTGGAGCAGAGGAGCCCGTTGCCTCCTTTGGGTGGCCTCTGGGCTTCCCCCCTCCTTCCTCAGCCCACATTCTGTTAGCCTGCCTGGGGCCACTGCCATTTAAGTTTGCAAAACTTGCTTTGATTTAGGGCAGCTGATAGCCAATGGAGCAGCAGTTTGCTTTTTAAAAGGCAATTCTTGCTGCCCCATGCAGGACATAAACTAAATTTTCAGTCTCCTCTCCCCACTCAGCCAAGTGTCCTTGTGTAGTAGACAAGCTAGCGAGCTTATCCAGAATGTACAACCAGAGCCAACTGCATCAAGATAAAATGAGGGTTCTTCATTCACGTGGAGTTTGAATGAGGGAGTCAAGCTGAGTCAGCATAAGTCAATCATCAAAGACAAAACCCTCAAACTGGAATTCTGCTTTTTCGTCTGGGACAACAAAATTCCTGGACCGTACATCCATGTGACAGAAGGAAAGCTTTTATTAATATTTCCTCATTGTTGCCTTTTCAAAAAATTTAAATCCAGTTACTGATTTTATAAATGTGATTTTTTTTTTTTGCCCACGAACGACTATCCATTATGAGTACTGTGCGGTGACTCATGCTAATAGATTAGCCTCGTTTTTTAAACGAGCGCTCTGCGGAGACACCTGTAAACCAAATCCAGGAAACAAAGTTCATTTTGTCATGTGTGGGCGTTTAGAGATATCCCCGCTAGAGAAGGACAGAAGGGGTTACGTTGCTCAGTTGCTCAGCACCCTGGAGGTGTCCCCCACATGCGTGGCACTGTGACCCAGCCCTGAGAGACCTACCCAGCTCTGCTGCTGCGACAGCTGCTTCAGTAAGGAGATTGGAGGCAGGCTGGAGGGGGAACGTTCCACCTGTGTTTCCCTGATTGATGGCTCCGCACAAAAGCCTGATATTGATCTGGCATCCAAAGGGGCACCTGTGAAAGCTCCAGATGATATTCTGCGAAGGATAAATTGGCAGAGTTATTTAGAAGGAAAAGAAGTGAGCTCAATTCTTTCCAGTCTGCAGGGACTGATCCATAAATGCTTCTAGGGGAAAAGCTTGATTTTCAGGCGCCTGTAGAGGCACCAGGCAGAGCTCCTCCTGTACTAGAGGCAGGGGATCTAGGCCAGATATTTATGAGATCCTTTAGCTTGTCAGCTGCATGGCAGGAGAAATATTTGCAAGCCACCGTTATTCCTGTGGCAAACATTCAAGACTGCTGAGAAGGAGCAGTTTGTGTTTTGTTGGATGGGTGTTATTCTGGGTGACCCTGGATTAGGTTTGCCCAATGGCATACGAAAGGAAAAGGGAGAAAATATAGACTGAGAAAAATCATCAGACCTACGGTGGTTCTGAACCGAACCCAATCAGAAAATGAATGTTCAAATTGTCACAATGATTTGTTTTTGCTCGTTTTGTTAGCCCCAGACTACTCAGAAGTAACCTGACAAATTGGAGGTCCAGCTACCTGGGCCAGCCTCCCAGTGACCCATGACAATGGGAGGAGGAAGCCTGGGGGAGGGGTGCTGCATCTTCTCCATTTTAACACACCTCCCACACTCCCAACTCAACATTTCATCGATTGGGGTTGACCTGCAATGTTGTGGGAAATGCAGTCTGATAGTCACATATTACCTGTCAGGGTAATCACTCCCTTAGGGTGTTTGGAAACAGAATCCTGCCAACCTGCCGTTTAAAAAGACTGCAGGTTTCAGCCTGTCTACCCCCTCTGGCAGAGACCAGTATCTGAGTGCTATCCCATATGCCAACGTCCCACAGATAGAAGACAGAAGAGATGCATCCGACACTGTTTGCGCCCCCTCTCTTCAAACAGTCCTGGATGTCGCAGACAGGAAAAAGAGCAAACTGATTTCCTGTTAAATCTTGACCCAGCATCCTCCTTGACCCAGCTTGACTCACATTGCATCAACATGTCAGTAAGGATGGAACTTGCTGCAGTCTCAGGAGAGATTTAACTACCCAGGGGAAAGCACTGCTTGTTGTTTGTCTGCCATTTTAAATATTTCCTGAGTTTAGCCAGCTAGGTTTGAATGCTATCTAGAGTTAGAATATGTAATTTAAAAGCATACCTTTTCCCCAAGTGAAAATAGTGGTTATCCCTGGTAAATGATTGCAGCATCCCTTTGAAAAGTGAAGTTATTAATTAAATTTGTTTGTTGGTTTCCATGCACCTTTCCTGTATTTCATCTTCACTATGGATCATCTTTCTCTTTGCCTACATTATTTCAAAATAAAAACTCTAAGATTCACCATCATAACAAGTAGATATCTCAGGGTCTCCCACTAGGCCCTCTCCCTTCAGTTGACTCATCTTTAATAATAAAAGCAAATATGCTAATTAGACCGGACATCCTTCCGGACGACTGTCAGGATGAAGCCAGGGCTGCAAGGGAAACCTGGGTTCCGGGTGCCAGAGGGAAGCTGGTGCCAGCAGCCGGGGGGGAGGAAGGCCTACTCTTGCATGATTTCATGCATTGGGCCTCTAGGTTAGTTATAATACCATCTTAGTTGGAATTTCCCAAATCTGTTTTCACCTCTTGTACATCACAGTTTTCATTCTCTATTATTCATCTGTAACCTTTCCTGCATGCTTTTTTCAGACATATTTTTTTTTATGTCAGTTCAATCTCCTGTTAACTTATGATTGGATTGCTAAAATCTTTTCAAATGTATTCCTTGTTTTCAGGGTTATAGCTTTGATATTCTATCTTTACTGTAACCTTAAGGTGCACAGCCACCCTAGTGATTCAGGGTATGATAGCATTTGGCTATTGGACACTTGTCATTGATCGCATTATATATAAATACTTATCTTCAGATTTCAAATCATTTTAGCACACTGTTTTATTTTCTAACGTCGTTTGTTGGCTTTTATTTGTTGCCATGACTTCCCCTCCAGGTAAGCTAAAAGTTTCCTTTCTTGTGACACTCCTTTTGAAACTATACTCAAGTTCTCTTCGATGCTTCAGAAAGCCTACAGACTATTATTCTTTCTTTTTTCTGTCTCTCCCTCCCCTTCCCTCTCTCTCCCCCAGCTCTCTCAGTGAATGTTTAATGGTAGTGCTTACAAAGAGAATATTGAGAATGGCCTCCCAAGGGTGAATAAAGGTAACACGAAGTTTGTAACCAAAATGTTTAGGCGTCTTCATGTTAAAAAATAGCATGTGATTCTGCACTTCATTCCTTCCACACCATCTGCTTCAGTTATGGTCCTAGTCTAACATTTCACTCTTCTGTAGTTTTTCTTAAGACTCACTGGTTAAAACAATGTTCTCAATTCAAAATCATGTGAGCGACATACTAAGTATTGTAAGGATATGGTACTACATCCCTAGTAATTCTTTTTTAGTTTAAAGGTGCTGAAAGGAAGATCTTGTTTGGAAGTAGAAGTTGAAAAGTTGACATTTCATGTAAGTTCCCTGGGTCAATGAACAGAAATAGACCCAGCTGTGCGCTGCCTGAAAAGGAGTAATTTCCCCCAATGCATACCTGCATGTTTGGGAATTGAGTTTGAGTTCAGTAAATATTCAGAGAAGTTATCCAGCCTCAAATTTAAAAATAAAAATGCTTCATTTGAGGCTTTAGCAAAGAATGCAGTAAAACCCCAGGAGGGAAGACCCACCTCTAGGGCATTGGAGAGGGTCAAGGAGAGGCTTATGCTGAACCTAAGGCAGGAGCGGAAATCCAGTCTTTATTGTTTTTTCTGTTCAGTTTGGCAATTTCTATTGAGATATCTTCAAGCTCAGAAATTCTTTCCTCTGCCATGTTCAGTGTCCTAATGAGCCCATCAGAAGCTTTCTTCCTTTTTGGTATAGTGGTTTTGATCTCTGGCATTTCTTACTGCCTTTTTTAAAGATTTCTTTCTCTCTCATTGCTTACTCCACATTATCCATCAGAACCTTTCTAGCCTATTATTCATTGTTATTTTAAATTTCGCATCCTACAATTTCACCATGGCTGCCATGTCTGAGTCTGGTTCTGATGCTTGTCCTGTCTCTTCAAATTGTGTTTTCTGACTTTTGATATGCCTAGGAAGTTTTTTCTTGATGGATTTGGTAAAAGGAACTGCTATGCATAGGCCTTTTATTAAAGTGACGGTGAGGGGTGGGGAGAGGAATAGCATTTCTTAGTCGTATGATCAGGTCTCAGTCTTCTGTGAGCGGGAGCGTCTGGACTTTGGGTTTCACAGTGTTTCTCAGCCCCTTCCCTTGCTGTCTTTAGTGGGGCAGAATGGCTGGAACCAGCTGGCCTGGGTATTTCCCTTTTCCTAGGTCGATTAGCTTTGATTACCTGGAGCAGGTCAGGCTCTGCTTACCTGGTGTCTCTGGAGGGTGGGCCTCTTAAGAAGAGAATCTCTGGTGTGTTTCAAATTAGTTCCTTTTCTCCTTGCCCTGCTGGAAGCAGGAGGGGTTCCTCTCTGATATTTATAGTTGACCCTCGAACAATCTGAGGTCTAGGGGTCCTACCCTCAGGACACACAAAAACGCACCTACAGTTAAGACACTGCAGTAGGCCCTTCGCATCCGCGATACAACTGACCTTGACTCTGAAACAGTATTTGTGAGCCCCAGCTGGGAACCTGCCCTCGGAAACTCGGCTGGGAAGTTACGGTTTTGCCATCGACAGCTGGTAGAATGGGCCGCAGCTGTGAAACCAGGGAGGGTATAAAAGACGCGCCCAGTTCCAACCCGTGTTGCTCAAGGTGCCACGCGACTGTGCAGCCTGGTCGAGCTCCTGGAGGTAAAACTCACAAAATGGTGGGGCCACTAGACTGAGTCCCTGGAGTTTTTCACTCTGACTTGCCCACAGTGCGCCTCCTGCAAATCTGCAATACATCAATTACCATGCAGTTCAGCTTTTCAACCCCAGCACCGCGTCCAGTAGCTGGTTCTGCTTGTGAGCCTGCGCCGGTAAGTTGTGACTCGCTGTGTTTGCTTGTCTTTCTCTCTGATTTGGGGGCCTCGGTTTTTCCTGTGTCCTCCCCTTGTGTTATGTTTTCTGGAAGAGGTGTTGGTTTTTACTTGTTAGGATGAAGCGGCGGCTTATAAGCTCCTTACATGCAGAACCAGAAACCAGAGGTCTTGGCTGTCTGTAGAATGGCACCTATACTTTATTAGAAGTACTAGTTTTTTTTTCCTTTGGTTTTTTGTTTTATTTTGCTTTTAAAATCTCTTTACCTTCTCAGATGTGAGCTTCTTAACAGCACACTTAGGTCATTACCTCTTAAACCCAAACCCTACTATGGTGACTTTCTCATAAATAAACCCAAGTAAGTGCTTGTGAGACGAGTGAAGGAACAATTGTAAAAAAATATATTCCAAAATTGTTGTATGTGGTTTTTATGATATAATACACAGATGTGGTTGTTGTAGAACAAATATATTTGATTTAAAAAACTGACCAGTCTGTTAACCTAGACACAGTACTTTCAAATTAAAAGGAGATTCTACATCAGGTGGTAGAGCCTGTATGTAACTAGTACACAGTGTGTTTGGTCCATTCACATCGTTTGTAACTGATGGTAAAACAAATAGATATAGAAAGAAAGCAAATAGATATCGAAAGAAAGAAAGAAAAAGAACAAACAGAAAAGGTAAAAGTAGAAATAAAGAATAAGGATGGAGACAGTAAATGTATTCAGGGTTATAATAAAGCTGTTGTTTCCTTCAGAAATAGCAGGAAATAAACCATAGAAGATTTGGCGCACATAAAGAAATATGATTTAAGAGATAAAGAAGATTATGAAGCAAGAAAGATAAAGTCTTAGGATCTATTGAAAATGATGAAACTGCTATGAAATGTTATTATTGTCTTATGGGAAAATGAAGAAAAAGAAAGTTTCTGTAGTAACTAATCTATTTCATAGGTCCATGCCGGGGTCCAACCCCAGCAGGTCCAGGGGTCCCCAAAGGTGTGGATGGAGTCGGCGAAGAAGGAATGACACAGAGACAGCGTTCAGTTGATCAGCAGCCTAGCCAGGATCTCTAGTCAGGATCCCCAGCCAAGTTCTGGTCTGGATCTCCAGCGAAGTTCTGCTTAGGATCTCCAGCCAGGTTCTGTGTCCATGTTCTCTTGCTAGGTTCTCCAGGTTCTCCAGCCAGGTTCTGTAGCCATGTTCCCTTGCTAGGTTCTCCAGGCAGGTTCAGTCACCAGGTTCTAGTCAGGTTCTCTTGCCAATTTCTGTAGTCAGGTTCAGTCCAGGATCTTTTGCCATGTTCTCTCGCTAGGTTCTGTCTCTAGGTTCTGAGGCCAGTTTCTGTCCAGGATCTTTTGTCATGTTCTCTCCAGCGAAGTTCTTCTGTCTCTAGAGAACGTTCTGTGTAGGTTCTGTGCCTCCTGGTTCTGTCTTCTTCTTAGTTCTGTGTTCTAAGCTCTGTATTCTAAGTTCTGAGTTCTAAGTTCTGTCTCTTGCTGTCTTATTACGTCTGTATTTATATAGAGTTGATTCAATCCTATCAATCTCTATTACAAAGGTTAGGGTGTTTCTTATCTCCATTCCAGGGAGTAAAGATTATGTAGCTTAAGCATGATTGTTCATAGTTAAAGTGATTAATTACCCGCCTGGCACTTAGTTAAGAGGTTTTATTCCCTCCCTAACTTCAGGGGAAAATCCATACTTGGGGAAACAACCTTTCTCAGAGACCTTGGTTAAAACACATAGTGCCAAGAAGGTGAGCAAACATATTAAGGACAGTATGCCATATATGCCAGGTCCTTTGAAACAGCAAGGATGGACCGGCTCCCGGCAGGTCCACAACATAGTTAAGCATTCTCTCCTAAAACTATGGTGAAGTTTTTTGAAAGCTAATTGTGCTACAGGGAAATTAACAAGGTTTTTCTTTCTTTCTTTTTCTTTTTTTTTTTTTTTTTTTTTTTTTTTTTGGCGGCCTGTCTCTATCACTTACTAATTGACTAATTGCATCATTTTGGGGAGGTTATTTTCCCCTCTAGACTTCAGTTATTACCTGTTTAATGGAAGATAGTTTTCTTAAAAACTGATTTCTAGATGTAGCGATTTATGTGCTAATTGATATTTAATAAATTGCAGTTACTATTAGTATAATATTAGAACATTATGTACTACATCTTACTGTAGCTTTCACACACACACTCAGAGTTGTGAATAATTCTTATTTATTTGTGTCTCCAACTTTGTCCTCTCCCTCTGGTCCAAGTCCATATTACCAACTCTCTCATAACTGTAATCACCAGAAGTTAGCGTATCTAGAAGCAAACTCCTGTTTCCCTGCTGCAATTTGAAGCATTAAGGTCATAGCTGGATACATTTTTTCTGTCAGATCTGAGCACATCTGAGCATAAAACTGAAAACTAGAGTGAAAATAGAGGACAAGCGTAGTATAAACAATAATTGAGGTATAAGTGAGTTGGGGAATGAAGGTAGAATTTTGGCCAGGAAAGAGTGCCTGGCCAAATCCAGGAGTGCCTGGATTTGTTTGATATATGTGCATTGGAAAGTTGACTGATAACAGCATGGAAAGAGCCATTATCTAAAGCAGTGGCTTTTGACTAACCAACATGGCTATTCAAGCAAATTACTATTTGCAATGCTCATTATTTAAGAACATCTTAATATCAAGTACTAAGGGTTTTGAATGTTAATAGTAAAAGGGACATTTTATAACCCTCTGCTAACCACTCTTGCTTGCCTTAGTTGTCTGGCTAGGGTCTGTGGTGCAGTATTGATAGGGGTGGTAATAGTAGCTTTCTTGTCCTACTTCTGATTCAAAAGGGAATATTTTTAATATCACTTTTATAAGATACCTACTGCAATGATTTTTAATGCTTACAAGCTTTATCAGGTCAGCCATTATCTTTTTTAGAAACTACTTATCAAAAATTCACCTGCCTACACTAGAACAAGGTAGCAGGGAAAGCAGTTTTATTTTCAATAACAGAGAGGAATGAACATTTTGTGTTATTGAAATACTTATGTAACCATTGCCTAAGAGACTAAAATAAGATGAATTCAAGATTTATCTGCAACATGTAAACTAGTAAGAGAAACGGCTTTCATTTTAAAAGGCTTAACATTTTTGATGAGAAAAGGCATAAGTCCCTGAAATGAAATATTTTGCAATTCTAATTAGTTCTATAACAGTAAATCCTTAGTTGCCATTTTCATATTTGCATATATATTTCAGACTTACAGATACATCCAAAATACTTCCTTAAGGAATTCTACTCTCTTCACTCAAAATGAGGCTTTCAGATTTAGTACCCCAAATTACTTCAATATTACTTCCCAAGATTAAATATTCGAACATTATAGGGTCATTCTTGAGATAAGTCACTATATTTTCACTTGGTTGAATTAAAGTTTATATTATCACTTCCTGTCTGAAATTTATACTCATTCTTAGAGAAATTTTAGATACTAAATGTAATTTAGTATTTATTTAAATAACTAAAGTAATTTAGAGTATTCTAACTTTAAGATTTAATATTAGCATAAGAAAATAAAAACTAATAAATTAAGCAATTAGGAAGTGCTCTCATAAGGAAGTAGTTAAGAGAATGGATTTCACAGGTTTGGTTCCTCCTGGCTCTGTCACTTCTTTGTTATGTGACCTTGAGTAACTTAATTATCCCCTCTGTGCTTCAGATTTCTTTTCTATAAAATGGAGATATCAATAATGATCCACTCAAATAGAGGTATTATGAAAATTATAATGCGTTAACAGAAAGCCTTAGAACATTGCAGACATATCGCAGACATTTTGTAAATTTTGACTATCATTTTTATCATCTCATTGCCATAATGTCATGAAATAGGCGACCAATTATGATTCTTCTAGTATCTCGAATGTGCTTCATACTAAAGTTTTAATAAAACATCATATATGATTGCTACAGGAATGACCATTTGAATTTGTTGCCTTTGGTGAGTAAAATTGCAGCATAACTATGACATCATTATTTGTTACCGTTAAAAATAAAACAATGGAGGCACATGGGACAAGAGATTTTCCTAACAAGACTAGAATGCTACCTATTGTCTTCACCAGTTATGAATTCTATAAGCTATTTAAAGGAAGTACACTAGACTTTTATGTGCTTCATAACTGGCAACTCTATTATCCCTCCTGTGTTGTCTTCTTTTGGGGAAAATAACTCAAGTTTCCATTGCCATAACAACAGGCTACTCTCCCTAAAACAAGAAATGCTCTGAGTCAAAGTAAAATTGTTTCCATGGTAACTGCTACATATTTAAGTACAGCAGCTTGGTTTTTAATCAGTAAAATTGTCCTTTGTCAAAAAGCAACTACATATTGTTACCAATATAATTATGTACATTTGGAAGGTGTGGTAAATGAATGAAGTAAAGTAGATTCTCACAAAAATAAAAACAAATTTGATTACCTCTTTTTAATAGTTACAGATCCTTGTTCATGATATAAAAATCTCCATTATATATACACTAGAGGCCCAGTGCACAAATCCGTGCATCAGTGGGATCCCTCAGCCTGGCCTGCGGGATGGGCCGAAACCGGCTCTCTGACATTCCCCAAGGGGTCCTCGATTATGAGAGGGTGCAGGCCAGGCCAAGGGACCCCACTGGTGCATGATCGGGGCAAGGAGAGGCGCAGGAGATTGGCCAGCTAGGGAGAGAATGTGGGAGGGCTCCAGGGCGTGTCCGGCCTGTCTCATTCAGTCCCAATTGGCTGGACCTCAGCAGCAAGCTAACCTACTGGCCAATTGTCTGCCCCCTGGTGGTCAGTGCACATCATAGTGGGCAGTTGAGCAGCCGGATCATATCATTAGCATATTACACCTTGATTGGTTGAAAGGATGACCAGAGGACCAGACACTTAGCATATTAGGCTTTTATTATATAGGACTAGAGGCCCGGTGCACAAAAATTTGTGCACTCGGGGGGGAGGTAGGTCCCTCAGCCCGGCCTATGCCCTCTCGCAGTCTGGGACCCCTCAGGAGATAACGACCTGCTGGCTTAGGCCTGCTCCCGGGTGGCAGAGGGCAGGCCCAATCCCTAGGTGCAGACCCTGGTCGGGCTCAGAGCAGGGCCGATTGGGTAGTTGGGGCACCGCCCCCTGTCACACTCAAGGCAGGGTCGATGGGGAGGTTGCGGCGCCACCCTGTCACTCACAGAGCAGGGCCCATCAGGGTGGTTGGGGCTCTGTACCCTGTCACGCACAGAGCAGGGCCCATCAGGGGGTTGGGGAGCTCCCCCCTGTCACGCACAGAGCAGGGCCGATAGGGGAGTTGGGGCACCACCCCCTGTCACACACAGAGCAGGGCGGATCAGGGGGTTGGGGCGCCGCACCCTGTCACACTCAGGGCAGGCCCGATGGGGAGGTTATGGCTCTACCCCATCACACACAGAGCAGGGCCAATCAGGGGGTTGAGGCGCCGCCACTGTCACACTCAGGGCAGGGCCGATGGGGAGGTTATGGCTCTACCCCGTCACACACAGAGCAGGGCCTGTGGGGGGGGGAGGGTTGGGGCGCCACACCCTGTCACACACAGAGCAGGGCCTATCAAGGGGTTGGGGCGCCACACCCTGTCACACACAGAGCCGCAGGGCGATCAGGGGGTTGGGGAGCTCCCCCCTATCAGGCACAGAGCAGGGCTGATCAGGGGATTGGGGCGCCTTCTCTTGTCACAAACAGAGCAGGGCGGATAGGGAGGTTGTGGCCCTGCCCCCTGTCACACACAGAGCCACAGGGCGATCAGGGGGTTTGGGTGCTTCCCCCGTCATGCTGATCCCGGTGCTGGGAGGCCTCTCGCCTCTGCTAATCCCGGTGCTGGGAGGCATATTACTCTTTTACTATATAGGATAGAGGCCTGGTGCACGGGTGGGGGCCGGCGGGTTTGCCCTGAAGGGCGTCCTGGATCAGGGTAGGGGTCCCCACTGGGGTGCCTGGCCAGCCTGGATGAGGGAATGATGGCTGTTTGCAGCTGGTCACACACCCTTCAGGGTGGGGGTCCCCACTGGGGTGCCTGGGCAGCCTGGGTGAGGGGATGAGGGCTGTTTTCAGGCTGGTGGGTGACTGAAGCTCCCAACCACTCCTTTTTATCTTTTTTTATTCTGGGCCAGCTTTAGTTCTGAGGCTTGGCTCTAGCTCTTAGGCCTCTGCTGCTGAAAGCAGGTATCTGGTTTGTTTGGGTTCTATAATCGAAACACTGTTTCAACTCCAGCTCTGAGATCCCGGCTGGCTGAAAGCAGGTTTCTGGGGTTTTGTTTAGCTTCTGTATTTGTAACAATGTTTCAAACTGCAAGCTCAGAGGCTGGCAGCGGCAGACGGGGAGCGTTGGAGTCCTCCGTCACTGAAGCAAGCAAGCAAGCCTCGTGTTCGCTTCAAGCTGCCGGCCGCCATCTTGGCTGGCAGTTAATTTGCATATTGCCCTGATTAGCCAATGGGAAGGGTAGCGGACGTATGGCTAAGTACCATGTTTCTCTTTTATTAGATAGGATGTGCCAATTTATGGCATAGCTCTATAGTGAATATAGAATGGTAGTATTTGTTATATTTTTATGACATTTAAATAAATTCTTCATCACTGAAAATGAAAGTGTCCATGGTCCAAATCTATTTCATTCTCTTTTTATAAACAATAATGTCCAATTATGTTGAATGTACCTTAAGTTTCATACTGATTTCTTTTATCCTTTTTTGGTGTAGATAAGCTCTTAAAGAAGTCAAATAAATCCTCATTATCTATCATGTAATGCAAATTCAGGATTAACCTTGTTTCTTTTTAGTAACATTGACTTGTTTCTAATGGTTCTTTTGAATGTGAGAGTGGAAAGGGTGAAACTATGGCTAGAATTCTGGGAATTGAAATTGGGAGTGATTGTCATGTTGGCAGTATCTGTCAAGTAGAAAAACTGGAGTACAGTTTCATTTCAGTGGTATCCTGGTGAACACTAATTTCTTACTTACCATTATGGCAAAGGCCATATTCTTTGTATTTAGGTAGGATCTAGTTTGTGGCTCTTTACCTATGTGACTTTGGGTTCAAATTTTCTCATTTGTAAAGTGGAGTTAAAATGCCTACATCATGGATTGAGAGAATTAGATGAAAGAATGCATGTGGAAGGCTTAGTACATGTATTATCTAAACTAACAATGACTAGTACCTAGAATGTACTCAATTGCTAATAACAGCTATCATTTATGATTATCTTAATCTGACTTAAATGGTAAAAAGAGAAGAAAAATTACTGGTATAGTAACAAAGAAGGAAAAAGTTACTGGTATTGGCACATATATATGTTTAAATAAAAACAAGATATGTTTTTATTTTATTTTTATAATCAATTAAAGATTTATATGAAGTACAAGTATATAATATATATTACATGATAATATCATAAAATGGATCAATGTTAAAATACCTGATATAACTTAACGTTATTTTAATCACCCATTTGTCTTTTCCTTTTTCCTTTTCTTTCACAATTCCCATGGCATCCAGCAGATTACTAGCAGATAACTTTAGGCTGAGCGATATCTCAGATTTTCTAGGACAATCTTGATTTAAATACCCTGTTTCATTGTTATCCCCTAAGTAAGCTGTGCCTGTGAGGCACTGTGTCCTGACTTGGGGGTAAAAAAAGTGTCACTCTAAATGGGAGACTGTACCGTCTCTGACTTTGGCACCGCCAGGCAATCCTAATCACGATTCCAGGTCTCAAAGTGCAGATGGCACCTCAGCAGGGTCATTGTACTGCCTCAAACGCAAAGTCCCATGACACCAACCTACCTGACAAGAAGCTTCAGAGGACAGCAGGTGACTGTTCCTTTTCTTTTTCTTTCCGTGAAAAGGGCAAAAAGGGAGGTCATCAACAAACTAAGGAATTGACAGCTAAATCTGTTATATAGTTTAACACCTGCTCTATGCTGCCTATCCTGAGAATGATAAAGAATCAGGACCATCAGTCCTGAGGTCAGCTAGTTGAAATTCAAATCTATCATCTGACTGCCGCCAGTCAGAGAGCGATGCCAAGTAGGTTGAGGCCATATTCTCATTCTCCTGTGATACAGAGCCCCTAACTTAAAGGAATCCTCAGTTCCTCACCTCTCTTCCAACTCTTGTGATTATGGAAAATTATATGAGATTTCATGAAAAAATTATTTATACATCAGTGTTTTCCAGACGTTTGAGAGACAACAAGGCAAAGAGTAAACAAGACCAAAGGCGTATGAAGTTCTGTTATAGAAAAGAAAGGATATGGACTTGGAAAGGATATAGAGAGGGATTGAAATAGAAGGAAAATTATGGTTTTGGGTAGGCATGCATAGAGGGCAGGGCATATTAAAAGAGGACATAGGGAATAAATCTCTCAGTTGGTTAAACCAGTTACCTGGTGCATTTGTTTCATAGAGCTGCAGTAACGAATTGCCATAAACTGTAAGGCCTAAAACAATAGAACTATATTGTTTCACAGTCCTGGATCTAGAAGTTTGAAATTGAGGTGTCTGCGGGGCCATGTTTTCTTATAAGACTCCATGGGAGGATCTTTCCTTGCCTCTTCACAGCTTCTGATGATTGACCATAATCCTTGGCATTCCTTGGCTTGTTAAGGGTGCCATTCCAATCTCTGCCTTGGTCTTCCTATGACCTTCACTCTGTGTGTTTGTCTCTGTGCTTCTTTTTTTCTTGTAAGGACACCAATCTTTTTGGATTAGGTATGCCCTAATCCAATCAAATTCAGAGGTTGTGGGAGGATCATGAATTTGTATCCAAACAATATTATCTAATTTTCTTTCCCCTATCTCCATATCTTATCCCCTGTGGTAAAATTTTGGAAGGAGCTGGGGATATTTGCAGAACAAGTCAAGGGCCATAACTCAGGATTGCATCAGAATGACCTGGAGGGAGACAAATGTCATGAAAGTCTATAACCACAGTTTGATTGTGTAGTGGTGCTGCACTGGCTGGCAGACTTGGAAGACACCTGCAACATGCTTGATTCTATTTCACAAGACACATGATGAGCAGAAACAACACAGGCATGAAGAAGAGATTTAATTTAGGATTCTGGTTGCCAGGTTGCTTTACTAAGAATCTTCATGGATAAATAGGGTTAAAATTTACCTCATTTAACTATTGTGAATATCAAGTGAAATAACATTTGTGCATGACACCTTGCCAAGGAATTCCCATAGTAGTTCTTTTTCTCTTCTTTTTATGTTGCATGATGATTCATTGGTGTGGTCCAATGTCACAAGTATCTGCCCCTTGAGTGTAGAGGATTACATTTAATTCAGGTCAGAAAAAAGACCTACCTCATCTAGCCACATAACATTGGAAGAAAAATAAAAATTATCTTATAATCTTTCAATTTTTTTCTATAGAAAAGAAAAACTTATGAACAACTCTTTTAAGATGAATTTGACTAAAATGTTTGATAAATCCTGTATTATATGATATGTAATATATAATGTTATATATAATTATGTAGTACAAATTTATATATATAATAAAAGTAGAAAAGTAAGTAATAGAAGTGTATAATATATAATGTATTATATTAATTAAATAGCTCACGGCCTTGCAAAGATAGAAATACCTGACATGCCAATTTAAGCATATAGTCTTCTTTCCATGTGCTTGTATATAAGCAGATGTTTATAACTGAAGATCTGCCTTAGCATATATACTTTGTATCCTATTCTCACACTGAATTCTAGAGACCAAGGATCTGTTCTGCATGGAATGGTTCTGCTATTATCCAACTGCTGAGTGGGAGGCTAGAACAGCAGAATTCAACTAAGTAAATCTGGTAAACAGTGTTTAAAATTAGTAAGTGACAACTACAATTTACAGTTTTTTTCCTTTTTCATGGTTTCCCTTGGGCGTTAATTAAATACAGCATTTTCAAGTATTCTCTCTTGCCCAATCATTTTCTCTCATATATTGATATTTTCAGGCTGTGAATGCAACAGACAGCAATATTAAACTCTATGACTAGTTTTGAAACTGCAAGGAGATAGGTCATACTCAGTTGTAATAGACAACTGTAAAACTGAAATATTTTTTTTATTAACATGCAGAAGAGTCAAGTTTGAGGATGATTTCATTTGTGGAAGTTTCCTTTTGTCCTAATAGGTAGTTAACATAGGGCTGTTGCTTCTACCCATGGAAAATTCACTCTCTCTCTCTCTCTCTCTCTCTCTCTCTCTCTCCTTCCTAGGAACCTCTCTCCTCTTTTTTCCTCCCCCCCCTCAGTTAAATTCTGTTGCTATATTGATTGATTGTGCTTTATTTTTCTATTATGTATATAGGAATAACTGAAAATAATCTAAAATAGATGCAGATTAGATTTAGAAAGAAAAACCTGCCTCATTTTTATTACTATATTTTAATATATATATATATATATATATTTTACTTTATTACTATAAAGAACATTTTGTTTTATAAAGACATTGCTATTAACAGTAACATTTAACTATTTCTATGTCTTGACTTTACATTGGCCTGTAAACATGTTTAATTAATGCTTATTTTAGGATAACATTTGTATGCAAGCAAATTTATGGCTACAAGTCCTTGCCCTAAAAGCCTCTTTGTTTGTTGTTGTTTTTTCAAAAAGGACGTTTTCAAGTTTTGATGTTTAAAAGCATGTACATTAAAAAGATTCATTTTGTGTGCTTAAAATCTCTCAAAAACATTCTGACATCTAGAAAGAAATACTAAATAGCTTGTTTTATCTATTAATCCACTTATTCGTTTAAAAAACCATTTCCTGACTACCTGCCCATTAAAAATACTCTGGCACATTGCTTCATGTTATGGGAGCTACAAAGATATAGTTTATTTTTTTCATGGATTTTAAGTCTGCTAGCGGATATAAAGTACTAGATATATTATCCATGATTCAGGTATGAAATATATAAATACATCAACTGCTAAAGAAGTTCAGAGGAGGTTCTAAAATATGGAGATTTGTTACAAATATTAGGAAAGAGAGATTTTTTTTTAAATAAAATCTATAAGGCAAATGAGAGAATGGTAGCAATGAAAAAGAGCCGTAAATCTGCGTGACTGAAATATACAGAAAAAATGAAAAGGTGGAGCTCAAAGACTAGCTCTGGTGACTGCCTGCCATCTCTGCATTGTTCTGCAGAGTGGCAGCAAGGGCTAAGTGACTGAAGTTGATCTTTTACACTGATTATAAATATCTTTTAAAAAGCAACAAAATGGGGGTAAAATTGAAATAATGTTTATTCTGTCATAATAGTTTAGTCTACCACTTAAAAATATTCACAGGATACTAAATCTGTCTCCAGAATTCATTTACTCAAAAAACTAACCTTCTTCTGTTATCATTGCTATGTCTGCAGGAAATTGGTTCTGATAACAATAGGCATCTAGTATAGAAAATATCCCCCAAGTTAGTAAAGTTCTCTGATTGTCTTGGGATCCACGCTGGAGTACAATTCAAATAACTTATAAATGGTCTGAGATGTCACATACAAACACACAAACTCTTAGTCACCAACATTTTCTGTGCTATGACCATCTCAGATTTAAAAAGAAGAAAAAAATCTATTTCCTGTTCCTAGTCTCACATACACACTTCTCAAACCATATGTGTCCACCATGGGTGAGACAATCACTTATGCGCATGTTTCATATGTTGGCTATCATAAAATCAAACTCTAGAGTTAGAATGAACCCTTGGTTTAGGCATAACTGGACCCATGTTACCTTTACTTACTTTCCGTAGGAAATGATATAGATGATATAGGATGGCATTTTAAATGTCAATAGTGTGTTGCTATTTACAGATATTCTCTCATTAGATCCTTTCATGAGATATGTGAAGAGATTGTTTTGTATACCATACTTGTAAAGACATGAAAACAAGATCTTTGGTGATGTGCTCATGCTCAATCATCAAACCAGTAACAGAGCTAAGAAACAAGATCTTACCTATACAAGCACTGAATATTCTCTATGACATCATACTGTTCTGTATACTTTTTCTAACTCATGGCATATTGTAAGTATTGTAGATAGTATCTGTGAATATTAAAAAATTGAGTCAATACAAATAATTAGGCCAACATAGGTTAATGAAAAATAACCTATAGCTAAAATTTTCTCAATAGAAAAAAAGCCATTCCTTTGGCTACAAAATAGTGATATTTTTGTTATGTTGTGTTGTTATTTTTCATAGTCTCAGAGTTCATTTGTAATGGCCAGATTTAACACCGGATTCTTCTGCACAACAGATAGTTGAACAAGCATTTTCACTTTCCAGTTATATTCCAATAATGAACTTTAGGAGATTAACTCATTTTAGGTGATTTGTCCAAGGTCACTCTGAAGATAAGATGAAATTTAAAAGGCCCAGAGTTTCTACTACATTGCCTAAATCTAGAATCACATTTCCCTGCTGTTTCATTATTTAACTGGGCAAAGAGCTGTGCTTTTTGAATGAAAGATCATGCTGTTTTGTAATGCTCAGCATTTGTAATTAAAGCACATATTCTTCCCAGTATATCTTAGGATAAAGATTATTTTAATTCAACCAATGAAACAATTAAACATGATTTTACTAAATGTAGCATATATATTGACTATTTGAAAGTGAATGTAAAAAGAATCACCAGTACATGAGTGTCTACTTTTCCACATACATACTTATAACTTTTTGAACTAAGCTACTTGGCAAAATATTTCATGGGAAACATTTCTTCTCCTTAATAAAGAAAGGGAGGCAGATTAAGTCCTTAATGAGAGCTAGACTGTTGTGTTTGGATGGCATTCACTAAACTGGACTGTTTAGATAATCTTATATGATCTACTAAAAACAGACCTTGTTTTTGGTTGGGGGACCAGGAAATGATTCCATAAACAACTAAATTTTTAGATTGATACTTGAAAGATGAGTAGGAAATGGCTATGGGAAAAGGTCTCTAAACAGAGAAGCAAAGGGTTGAGAGTGGTGTGTATTCAAGGAATTTGAAAGGTTATGATTGATTAGATCAAAGAGAACATGGGATTGAATGAAGTAAAGAGCTAAGCTGTTTATAATATAAAGAAAATATAGTGAAAGAACATTTAGTAACTCATGAATTTTTATACATTATATTATGAACATGTGATAAATAACAAACACATATGTTAACTTCAATGGGTAGGTATTTATTTAATTGCAATTTTGAAATATGAGACTAATAGTAATTATTATATAACAAATCTTCATGGTTTAAATTCCTAAAACCTACAACTGAGATTTGTGATTAAATCATTTAAGTAAAAGTATTTACTTAAGTCACATTTTCCAATATCCTTCAGGCTATTCTCACCTAGTCAGAATTTCTATTGAAGTTTTTGAAAGTGTAACTGAAAACTTTAATAACAAGTCAAACTACATAGTGGTATGGCAGGCAGGGAAGAAATAAATCGAAGCCACTTTCACTTACCCAGTTACCCACTGGAAGATGAATTATAGGTACAAAAGCAAAAGAAATATGTGTTACACCACTGGGAAATAAAAAAGAAATATGATGGTAACAAAAAACTGGTTTTAAGACTATTTTATAACAGCCACCCTACCAGTTTTTTCCCTTTGTTCTCCCTGTCAATTCTGTTTGGCAGCTGCATTACAGTCCTAAATAAACACAAAGCCAAAGGCAGTCCAACTGGAATTGTGGGTTAACGTAAGGAGTAATACATTACATGTGTTCCTAAGTGTCATTATCCTCCCCATGATCTCAGTGGCAAATTGTTTTCCTTTAGAATAATTATAAGTTATCTGTTTTGCATTGTGTTCCCTGTTTGCTGCTGAATACCAACTGCAGAGTGCTGAGCCTGAATCCTGTCTCTGTGGAAAGGAGAGGTATCAGAATGTGAATGAGGCTAAAAGAGGGCACCTTGTGGATGGAAAGCCATGGAGATTATTGCTGAAAACAAACCATAGCTTCCCAGTTAAAAAGAGCAGTGATTTTAGCGTGGCACGCTGATCACGGGGGCGTCTCCCCACTGGTGGGCCTCAAACACTGGTGAAGAAATAGTGTTTAGAAAGGATGCAACTGAAGATAATAGCTGGAATCTTTTTTCATTTATTTTTTCCATGTGATGTTCTTTTCTGAGAAGGTGATCCTCTAAAGCAGTGGTTCTCAACCTTCTGGCCCTTTAAATACAGTTCCTCATGTTGTGACCCAAGCATAAAATTATTTTCGTTGCTACTTCATAACTGTTATGTTGCTACTGTTACGAATCGTAATGTAAATATCTGATATGCAGGATGGTCTTAGGCGACCCCTGTGAAAGGGTCATTCGACCGCCAAAGGGGTCGCGACCCACAGGTTGAGAACCGCTGCTCTAAAGAATCTTTAAGTGTTGACCTTGTACATGTCTTTTGATTTTTAGTCTGTTAATTTAAAAGTAAGGTAGATGTGAGTGGATAGACTACAGTGGAAAGCAGAATTATTTTTTCCACTCAAGTGGGGTGACAGGTCTGGGACAAGATGCTAAATGTGAGACAGAGGAATTGTATTATTTATAAATACATTGAAAAAGTGCATTGGACTGGCTGTTACCAAGTAAAGATATTAACCATACTTACTCTTCCAAGATAGGCAACTGTAAAACTTGACAAGATATATAAAGCCACTCCTTTTAGGCATTAAAATACTGACAATGTAAGGATATGATCCTTGAGAGAAGATATATGAGGTGAGCTCCGCAATTACCCCTGATTTTTGCCTGGAGCACTTTTCACAGCTTGACATGGAAGTGGAGTCCAAACAGGAAGCAGTGGACTTTCTGGGAAGAGGAAGCAGAGATAAGATGTACGGGTTGCAGAGATCAGAGGTCAGGGTTGCAGAGGTGTCTGGATTTACCGGGAAGGTACCAAAGAGTTGGCTCTGCAAGAAAAAGAGCCCAGAAATCTGCAAAGGTGTTTCCTAAAGGTGCAATAAAAAAGAACTCAATGCAAATTCTAAAACGACAAAACAATACTATATGGAGTTTCAGTCACTATATAGGCCTAAAGGTCTGGTAACTTGAAGACTGATCAGTAGAAACTACTGAAACTATGTTTTAAGAGGAAAAAAGGAAGAGCCTCAGTAACTGGTGGAGCAATATCAAGTCTACCATTCAGTGGTTGCAGACCCAGAAGAAAATGAAAGAGAAGTTGGGAAACAAATTATGTGAAAATATGATTGCCCAAATGCTTCCAAATTTGATGGAAAATATCTCCCAAGCAAGATTCAAAAAAAAAAAAAAGGAACACTTGCTCTGCCAGTGCGGCTCAGTGGTTGAGCATCAACCTATGAACCAGGAGGTCACAGTTCAATTCCCAGTCAGGGAAAATGCCCAGGTTGCAGGCTCAGTCCCCCGGGGGAGGGGGGAGGGGTTGGGGGGTTGCGGGGGGGGGGGGGGGGTTGCAGGAGGCAGTCGATCAACGATTCTCTTTCATCATTGATGTTTCTCTCCTTTCATCTATGAAATCAATAAAAATATATTAAAAAAACAAAATGAAGAACACTTAGATACATCCTAGTCAAATAAATTGTTGGAAAGCAAAAGTGAAAACATTACATTGAAAAGAATAAAATACCTGGAAATAAATTTAATCAAGTTGATAAAAGACCTGTACACTGAAAACCAATGGTTAATTTATTCCTTGGTGTTTGGTTAATTTATTCATTTGTTTACTAATTTATTTACTCTTTCCTACTAATGGCATGTGCCAACTATGAGATAATGGACCTTGTCTCTCTTGTATCATTTCCATTAGGCATGATAGTCCCTGGTACCTGATGAACATACACTAAATACTTATTGATGAAATAATGACCTACAATATAAAAAGTGGGAGAGAAGATGAATGGTGCTATAACATAAGGGTACTTAAATATTTAAGTAGAGAATAGAGGAAAGTAGGAAGATAATCTGGAGAAAGCAAAATCAAGTCAATCCATCTTAACACACCAATACATGTAGCAAAGGTTTGGCACAAGGTATGATACATATATTAGTGCGTGTATTAGAAAAAAGGAGTTCAACAATAGTAGTACTAGATGATTAGGTGATATTAATTGGGTCTCCTCTATTCACAACTCTATGAAGTATTTTTTTCATGTGCACTTTACTGATAAGGAATGTAAGCTCAGAAATGTAAGTTGCATGCTCAAAGTTGTACACATAATCCTGACAGAACCAGGCTTTTGACCCACGTTGTTTGACTCCAAAGTATTTAATCTTTGCACTATTGGCCCTTTTTGACGTTTTCCATAAAGTTAAGAGGTTGTAAACAGACTTGACATTTACAATTCTGGGGTGTAAGAGAAGGTAGTTTGGTTGAAGTGGTGATAATGCATTCCTTATTACAGTTGGTTGAGAAGTGAACAATCACCTGGAAAAGATTAACTATAAAGGGGTGGGAGGCCCAGAACAGTACCCAGGGAGATAAGCAATTTGTTGTTGTCCTTGATTTTATTTGCCTCTTCTTTTGGGATCAGAAAATCTTGGGTATGTTAAATTCTTAGGAAGATCTAGATATACATATAAAATAGAGAAATATGCTAATTAACCTGGATGCTGTAATGGGTCGACTGGATAGGAGGAGGCTGTGCAAGCAATGTTGGGGGCGCACCTGCGCTGGGGGAGGGCCTGATCAGCAGCGGCCATGGCTGCTTCAAGGGCCAGAAAGGGAGTGGGCGGTGCAGCTCGATTTCGAATTTCGCTGGGCTCCTAGTATCAGAATAAAGAGGAAAAGGGGAAGGTTTTAACTACACAAGAGAGGGGATAATTGATGGAACATGGTCATATAAAAGTGTAGAGGTAACATTAATAACACAGTTGGACAAATTGTTCTTTGGTAGAAAGAAAAAATGCTTTTCCATGGAAACAAGAGAAAGATGTAAAGATAGCTACCGTGCAGCTAACACCTCATGAAAACAAGAAGATAGGGATGCTAATCTCATGACCAAAAAAAAAAAAAAAGTGGTGTAGGTGATGCTCTGTGAGAAGTCAATGATAACAGTGGGGGAAAGGTGAGCCTACGAGGTGGCTTAAACAAATTTTCGAAGTATTAGAAACCACAGAGGCCAGGCATAGTGGGGGCATTTTAGGGAGAAAGATGAATGAATATGAGTTTAGTGCTACTGAGATGGGGCCAGATGAAGATTTTTGGTATTTTGGACTGACAATCATAAGTGAATTTAATGTTATTTCCAGGAGAATATAAAACTCTAGTGTTTTTGCTTATAGGTTTAGAAATTTGTCTTTATCAATATAACCAAAGATAACCAGGCACTTATGGAACATCAGTGCAGAGTGAGTTATCTCTTGATGGCACCTGGAATGTTCATATTCCTGTTTCAGAAAATAGCAAGTCTTGTCCCAACATAAATTGATGCAATTAATTTAGCTCTCAGAGGGCAGTCTTATTTCTGGTGTTTTCAAGTCTTAAGGAATGCGTTACTATCAACTCTATGTAAACCATCAATATTGATCTAGAGGGAAATTGAATATATAGATTTGGACTTTGGGAGAGAGGAGTAATGAAAAGAAGGCTTCTAGAATTATTGATATACCTAGATTAATTGTGTCAAAACCTGTGCCTGCCATTATAAGAATCAACTGAATATCTTTAAAAATATACAGATTCCAGGAGTCTGTCACCAGACATTGTAAATCAGTGGATCTAGGCCAGGAACTCAGAATTTATATTTTTGTATAATTAATAGGTGTTGCTAATAAATTATTATAGGTGTGGAAACCATTTTTGACGATGGTATCGGAACTCATGCATGTGTACTAAGTGAGAAGAAGACTGAAGGGAGAATTCTGTGGAATCCCAATCTTGTCAGGAGATAAATCAGTGTTGTCCAAATGTGTAGACTTGGCTGTGAAGGCAGAGAGGGGAAAATGGACAGTACACAAAAAGATAAACAAGATCAGGGGATGGCTGGTTATCATTATTTAAGCTTGGAAAGGGGCATGCTTACATATTAAAGGTTTTGGAGCTGAATGTGAGAAAGAGAGAGAGGCTCTCTGTAGAGAGAGAATGAATGATTTATGCACAGAAGGTCGAGGAGGTGGTTGGAGAGGCAAGATTAACTGAGAGTTGATTTTTATTCAGTGGCAGCAAGTCTAGATGTTAACTATTTACTCTTGCAGAAACTCTAAAGGTAAATGTTGTTGTTCCTGTTAACTAATAAGGAAACAGATGTTCAGAATTCTTAACTTAATTGCCTACATTCAAGCAACTCATAAATAGTATAGACAGGAAGTAACGTGGATGTGCCAGACCTTTTCTTCTGAGCAATGTTTACACAGGAGTAAGGAACATCCAGCTCACGGGGGGCCGTGTAAAGCCTGCAAAATCCTTTGGTCTGGCCAATGCCAAGGCAACCACAGGCAGGACTCGAAATTCCATAAATCTGGGAGCTTTATTCATAGCAGCATCAATTTATATTAAGTGAATTATGTTAAGCGAATGACGTTATAAATATCCTAATGGCCCTTGGCAGAATAAAGGTTCTCCATCCCTGGTTTAGGATAAGGCAGAATGAGAAAAGGTAGTGCTTTTATCTGGGAAGAGAAACAGTTTTTCTTCAGAGCCTCAGGGAAAGAAGAATACATGCAAATGAGGAAGATAAAGGTTGGGGGAGGGGAGGGAGGTTCAGGATTAAACAACAATAACAGGAACAATATTAACAGCTGCACAACTTTAGAATTGCCATTGAGAGGAGTTAAGCAAGAGACTTGACCGGGTATAAATGAAGGCGTAATTTGTTAATATTTTGAAACACATTTCTAGAAAACAGTTTAAATTTTGAGTGATTTTTTTTAAGTACTTCAGGAGTTAAATATGAATACACATCCCTATTTGCAGTTAGTCACAAATTGTTCATTCTTTGGTTATCTCTGTACTTGAACAGTAAACTCAAAGAAACATACATAATTTAAAAATAAAAGGTAGATTCTTGTCTTAAAACAGAATAAATTAAATTTAAATAAGCCCAATGATACTTTACATTCATTGAGAAGCTGATTATGTAAGAATCTTTCTTGATTATCACCTTGTAAAGCAAAAACCTTATCTAAATAATCATCATTTAATACATTGTTATAAATATGGATTTTTCTATAGTGAGCATGTATTTTTAAAGTAGGTCATACCTGCCATGGAAAAATATTAACTAGGAGAAGACTTTTAACTATAGGTTTTTTTGTATGTGTTTACATATTGATCTGTCATTCCTATTGTAGTATACAGAAGCAAAGAAATGATATAAAATTAAATATATGTAAAAATGTGATCTCTAATATGTCCTGAAAATGGCAGTTTTGATTAAAAAAAATAGCACATATTTTTAGATATAATTTGCATTCAACCCACATGAAAACTGTAGAAATCCCTTCTACTTGAAAATTATCCCTATGCTCGACATTGCCTTTGACAAGGTAAGAAACAGTTGGATTCATTCTAATTTGCTTCAAGTAGTGGTAATTAGAGAGGGTGTGAAGAACAGCTCTCTTCTCAATTCTCTCTAATTATTAGTCACATAATAAACCTCTTACAAAAGCAAATAACTTTGAATTTATTACCTCTACTCCTGTGGAAATATAAAGTAACACATCTCTCCCTTATTCAGTTTCATTTGAAAAGGTATGTTACTGAGGAGCCATTGAAAGTTTTCATAGGAAGCCATTTTTGAAGGCTTTTAAGGTTAAAATATGGAGCAGAATCAAACTCTGAAAATTTTCATAAGTTTTACTATTATATCATTTCCAGTGTTGTTAGACTGGCGTTAAGTTCATTCCTGATGAATTTAATTTGGTTTCTATTTGTCAGTCCAGCCTACTGAGATAAGCTTCTATCTGCATTGTACTTGCTAATTTTTATGCTCAATTTTCAGTCCCGTGCAAATATGGAGAGCATTTCTTGAACACTCCCATCCTCTTCACTGCAGTAGCAAAGGAAATGTCCAATCTCTATCACACTTTACTAGATTTTCCTTCATGTTGACCAGGTATCAATAGCTAATTCTTACTGGAGTTGGGTGCATAATACATTTCATTTCATCTGAAAATGGTGTGATCATTCACTCTTTTATCCAAGTGTATGTGTTAGAAGAGCCACAACACGTTTTTTGAAGGGGGGGTAGGGGGGCACTAACTAATCTCTAGAATTGGCAGAAGTCCACAAGTAAGAACTAAAGAGGCAGAGAATAGAGTTGGGATAAGGAAAGGGTAGGATCTGGGCCTTTACCAGCGGTTCTCAACCTGTGGGTCGCGACCCCTTTGGGGGTTGAACGACCCTTTCACAGGGGTCGCCTAAGACCATCGGAAAACACATATATAATTACATATCGTTTTTGTGATTAATCACTATGCTTTAATTATGTTCAATTTGTAACAGTGAAAATACATCCTGCATATCAGATATTTACATTACGATTCATAACAGTAGCAAAATTACAGTTATGAAGTAGCAACAAAAATAATTTTATGGTTGGGGGGTCACCACAACATGAGGAACTGTATTAAAGGGTCGTGGCATTAGGAAGGTTGAGAACCACTGCTTTAGACTCTAATACATGTGATCTTACACAACAATGGAGTTTTGGAAGGACCATTAAATTTCCTTCTGGAATTGGATGGTTGTTTTGGCTAACTAGTGGTCCCCGAAGATGTCAGTGCACTAAACCCTGATACCTGTGATGCTATTAACTTACATAGCAAAAGGGACTTTGACAATGTAATTATGGTGTATTCTTTAGAGTGGGAAAATTATCTGGGATTATTGGAGTGGGCTCAGTCTAATCACATGAGCCCTTAAAAGCAGAGAACAATCTTCAGCTGGAAGAAGACAACAAGATAAATACATCAGAAAGAGTAACAGAGAGATTCTGAGCATAACAAGGATTTTTCACTCTGTTGCTGGCTCTGAGATGTAGGAGCTCACTTCCAGTGTTTGGGGAGAGGCTTCTAAGGGAGGTCTCCATTTGACAGCAAGGAAATGGCGCCGCAGTCCTACAACCACAAGGATTTGGATGAGCCAGCAACTTGAATGAGCTAGGGGGCAGAGTCTCTTAAGGAGCCTCTAGAGCAGGGGTTCTCAACCTTGGCTGCACATTAGAATCACCTGGGAATCTTTTTAAAATCCTGATTTCTGGGCCTCATCCTCCGGAAATTCTGTTTCTTTGTTATGGGGTGGGGCCACAACATTAGTAACAAAGAAACAGAATTTCTGGAGGATGAGGCCCAGAAATCAGGATTTTAAATAGATTCCCAGGTGATTCTAATGTGCAGCCAAGGTTGAGAAGCACTGCTCTAGACAGTAAACTCAGTAAAGCAACACTTTGATTCCATCCTTGTGAAACCCAAAGCAGAAAAACCAACTGAGCCAACACAGACGCTAACCTACAGACTGTGAGAAAAACGTGTTATCTGAAGCTGCTAAATTTGTGTAGCAATAATAGAAAATCAATATAGCACTTTATATCTTTAACAATTTGATGTAAAGTTTGGTTGATTTTATGTAAGCAAAATGACAATGGTGATTTCTTGACTTTAAACTTGTACTTAATCACATCAAAATGTATTGATTGTTTTTATAATATATGTGTATTAATCTAATCTAACTTTGTATCAACATTAAATGTGGACAGTAGTTTTCAATCTTCAGTTTTATGTGATTTCACTTATACTATCTCTGATTATTATAGAAATTGAAGAGAATGGGATACTTTGGTTTATGATGATCAGAATAGTTTTCATAAATAAATACCCAGTTGCAATGAAAAGTGTTCATTTAATGTGAGGACCCCTGGGTTCTTCAATGACTTTGACTCACATCAACTACTGTCCTTGGGCAACTCTCTTATCTCTCAGGATGTCAGTTGCATGCTGGTGAAATAGGAGAATTCATAAAAATGATCTGTAAGACACATGCCAGCCCTCAGAGCCTGTGGTTCAGAGATGACAGATGCAATGAGAGACAAGTGGGAATTGACAATGGGAAACTATTTGTACTTCATCATTCTCAGAGAGTTGTTGTGAGGATGAAAATAATAACAATAAAAGTACTTTTTGTTTCTATCTTCTGGTGTTTTCCATCTGGGATTCAATTTTAATTCATTTGGACTAGCCAGGTACACGCAATCCCATTGTCTTTGCTGGATTTAAGTCACTCCATATGCTTATTTAAAGTTTTTCATTTGAAAAATGTTTAACATTTGCCTAAAAAGACCAAAGCAAAAATACAAGTTCTGATGTTTTCCTTCTGTCAGTCCTCCAGTATTGCTTTATTCCCAAATCAGTGAAATCCATCCTTTATTTTTCTATCTCTACTTGGCCTCCTATCTCTACAAGAGGTATCCCTGTAGCCATCCTGCCCACCTCCCAATTCTTTTACATAGTTCAGGCAAGGTGCATTTTAAATGTGCACATCTTTGTCTCCTTTGATTGTAAATCTCTTTAATCACTCTTTACTCTAGTCTAAGATAAAAAACACACACCATAATTTTAAATTTGGTAAAAACGAAAGGATGCATTTCTGTATGGCCTCGCCCTGGCTTACTAGTTAAGTCTTACCTCTTACGACTGCCTACTCATTCTTTCCTCACCACTTGTATTGTCTATCTCTCAATTTCTGGAATGTTAAAACTCACTTTTTCCTACAATACCAACGGCACTTCTGAACATGTTTCCTCTGACTGCTGCCCTTCCCCCGCCCCCATAACGAGCTCCTACTTTCTCTGCAGTTCTAAGGACAAGATATTTTCCTCATTATGTATGCTTTCATAGAACCACATTTTTGTACTTTTGTGTTCCCCTCCCCACTCATTTGGTGTAGTACTTATCTCAGTTTATACTTACACATTTATTAATATGATACTGGAATAATTTCCCTGTCCCACTGTAATGTCAGGCTGATGCAAGTTGAAAATAAATTAATATTTGCTTATAAATGACTGTTATTTCTAGATAGTCAATACATCCTTCTTTGTATTGACTAAGTTTTGTCACTAAAGCTGTAACCAAAATGCACGTTTCTCCACACTTCTGCAGCACCCTCATTTCCATTTCTAAACTGTCTCGCCCACCATCCTCCTAGCACTAACCCCCTCTCTCACCCTAAACTTTTCCTCATTAGCTTACATTTCCAATATACTCTTAACCTCTTCAAAAACTTCTTCTACCTATTTGCCTTATTGCTATTTCTCTTGGGTCTAGGGATTGGAATCTTCCATGGGTACTTTTAATCGAGTTAAGCTAGTCTGTTCTAACCTATACTTTCTAGGCCAGTGTAACTTCTCTGCTTGTTTGATCAATGATAACCAGTACCATTACCTTCTAGTCTTTCCCATTGTCGTCATCTGTTAAGCCTCAGGTCATTGCCTACCTTTTCCAAAAGATTATCCCTTTAATTTACTCATTCATTTAAAATAGTTAATGAGTTCTGATCATGTTCTGGACTCTGAGATTGTACTGTTAAACAACACATAAAGGGCCCCAGATGTTATGTGGGAGTGAAGTATGGGAGAGGGAACCCTATGGTCAGTAAACAAGAAATTCAATTAATGGGCTCTTTTCAAATAGTCAAGATACGAAGGGGAATATGATGCAAGGTGGTTTGGCAGAGGCTGACAGAAGTGTGTAGTTGAGATTGTTTGGATGGTCTGGGAAAGCTGGTGGTGGGGAGGTGCATGTAAACAGAATATCCTTGAGGCTAACAACTTTCAGTTGTTACTGTGAAAGTGGCGAAGTTTAATAGCCTGAGCGTGGGAGTCTCTAAGTAACGTTAAGGAGAGGGGATGGGGCTGTGATAGGTGCATCTCAGGACGCAGAGCTTCTGTTGTTACAATTTTGCCCTGCATTTCTTATATTTTGTCCTGCCTCCCAACCATCACACACATACACAGAGACACAGAAAGCAGATGACCTTATCCTTCCCCACATCTTTGCATCTTTAAAAGGACCTAACCCATGGGGAAAGAACGGAGCCAGCAGGAAAGCTCAGGTACTATCTGCTTCTAAGCCCCACTGGTCCAGGGCAGACAAAAACCTGACTGCAGCAATATGGGATTCTAGCAACCTTGCTCTATTTATTCCCTGCCAAGGTCCCTGGCCTATTTATTGCTTCCAGCACCCACCTCCTCACACACGAGAAATACCACAACCTCTTCTGACTCCACAGGACTTTTCTATAGTATATGTGTGTGTGTGCGCGTGCGTGTGTATATGTATATATTGCTGTGTATGTGTATGTGGCTGTGAGACAGTTCTATGATCTATTACTCCCTTTTTCTCTGACATCTCCAGGGTTGAATTCAGAGTGAAAGTCACCAGCCTATATCCAGTTTACTTTTTAGTTTTGAAAGAAAAGTCTACTCAGTAACCCAATTACAAATGAAAGACCTGTCTTAGCTCGATGTTTGCTTGGGCTCTCTGTAAGATTTGATTCTGTTGACCACTCTACCATGTCTTGGAAAACTCCCTTCTTAAAGACCTACTGCACCATCCTCCTCTGATCAGAAGCCCTGCCTGTGTGTTTCCAGATAAAATTCAGTGTTTCAAATATAATACATGAGACCCCATTGGCCTTTTCCACCATGGTGAGTCATCATTCACTACCTCACTGGCACCCATGGCTTAACTGCCTGAATCATCAGTCACCAAGGTGTGCTCTGAGTCAGTCTCTTTCTTGTCTATCTTTTTTATATGTATGTTGTTCCCTCTACTTAGCCTATCCCTTTTTCCTACCTCTCTCTCCTTTTCCAATCTCCTCAGTAAACTTCTTTTCCAGAAAAAAATAAAAAGACAGAAGGGAAAACAAAACAGTATTTGTATTCACTGGCATCATCTAGCATGCCAGACTCCTTCCCCTCTTCCATAATTTGACTTCATAATTTTTCATGTTGTTCTAGTGTTGGTATATATCTCTCCTCATGACACTAGACTAAACTGAGTTCTTCTGTGGCATAGGTATTGTTCCTTCAACAATTCTGGATATACACAAGTTAGTTAATAAATATTTCTTGCAGTAATAAATTTGTAGAACAATAAATATTTATTGCAGATGACATTCTTGTATATATATATCTGATAGGAACTTTGTAGTGATAGGAAAGGATACCATAATGTCCCTTGGTTTCTATAATTTTAAAAGGAAAGCAGTATACATTTAAATGATACATTCAGACAATTACATAATTTCCACAATAGTAAATTGATGAAGTATTGTGTGCATTCTTTAGGTATATCTTCTTAAAAGTTTTATAAAGTTAATATTCTTCAATTAGATTTCAAAAGCAAGATTTAGAAATTGGCCACTGATTAGGATATTGTCTAATTATTCGTTCCTGTTTTTTTTTTTTTAATTTCAGAAAAAAAAATCTGCAGTCTGAATATTTATTGTAAACAAGGTTCTCATAAAAAGAGACAATTCGCTGAAACCAGTTTGGCTCAGTGGATAGAGTGTCGGCTTGCGGACTGAAAGGTCCCAGGTTCGATTCTGGTCAAGGGCATGTACCTGGATTGTGGCACATCCCCAGTAGGGAGTGTGCAGGAGGCAGCTGATCGATGTTTCTCTCTCATTGATGTTTCTAACTCTCTATCTCTCTCCCTTCCTCTCTGTAAAAAATAAATAAAATATATATTTTTAAAAAAGAGACAATTGGTATACAAATAAAATTTTAATAGAAAAATTAAATTTTTGTAAACTTCCACTTTTTAGATAATATTGTCAGCTTTCTACTAGATTAGAGCAATGGGTTTTGGCTTTTCCATAAGCAAACAAATGATAGGTTAAGAAAATTAGGTATTACTGCAGAACATTATTTTTATGAAAAATGATTGCTACACACATGGATTTTATACTATCTCTATATATAAAAGCCTAAGCGACTGAATGACTGAATGACTGAACGACCGGTCAACCGGTTGCTATGACACGCACTGACCACCAGGTGGCAGACACTCAACGTATGAGCTGTCCCCTGGTGGTCAATGTGCTCCCACAGCCAACCTCCCACAGTCCCTCCCCCCGGCCGGCTGGTCCCCCTGATTGGCCCCGAATGCCGGCCAGGCCGAGGGACCCTACCCATGCACGAATTCATACACCGGGCCTCTAGTATTTTAGATATTATTTAAATAGTAAAATTAGATGAACTTTGAGCATATTTATATAATTGTACAAAATAGAAGAATCAGTATAAAAATGAACATATTTTAGTTTCAGCCAAAAGAATTATCTACATTTTATTAATTGATTTATGATTAACCAGTCATATTTTCAAATAGACATTTATTTTGATTTAAAGGAGAAAAAATAACCTGAGGTAATCTCCACTTCATTTGATATACACTTTCATTATGTTAGTGAATTTAGCTATTTTGAATCCATAAAACTACACCCACTTCAGTTTCTATTACTTTTCTGCATATTTGACAATTATACTTTTTTTTCTTTTTACTGCTACCTACTGCTGAACTAATTTTCTTGCAGATTATGTTTGTAAGTCTCATCCTATTTTTATCCCACTGCAGAGTGACTCATTGGTCTTCCATTTAACAAGCTCCATGTTCCCCCGTACAGTCCCAATGTGGCCTATGCAAACACTGATACAAAAGCAAACCCATTTTAAATCTGTATCTTGTTGCAAAGCAATGGTTATTTCTAGTATTTTAAGGGTGGGTATTTTCAAATACTTGCCCCAGGTGTATAACAAGTCTATGTTGTTAGGCTGATTTTGAATGACTGGACATACCACTAAGTAATGTTGTAGTTTTGCATTAGAAATGAAGTCTCATAAATCCTATTTGTCTAATTTATCCTTGGTGCTCAGCTTCAGTTAATATTATTAAATTCTTATGTAATTATAATGCAAGCAATGTGACTTTCAGAACCAAGACTGTGTCAGCATTTTCTTTGTAAACCTCTAATCTCAAAGACTTATAATAAATCAAACAAAAAACGATATTCAGTGATAAATCTTAGAATGCAAATTCTCACAGCAAAAGTGAGTTGTGTCATTATTCTTATTAGAAGTATAAGTATGCCTTTGCTTTGGTTGTTTAAATACCTCAGGATAAGCCTATATTTGAGAATACAGTTACTTATAGTGAATATTTCTCCTGAGATAGTTTTATTTTTTTATTTTTTTATTTTTTATTTTATTTTTTTTTATTTTTAAATATGTTTTTATTGATTTGAGAGAGAGAGGAAGGGAGAGAGATGGAGAAAGAGAAACATTGATGAGAGAGAAACCTCGATGGGCTGCCTCCTGCACACCCCGGCCTGGGGATCAAGCCCAAAACCCAGGCATGTGCCCTGACTGGGAATCCAACCCGTGACCCCTTGGTTGGTGACCTCTTGGTTGGTGGGGGGATGCTCAACCAGCAGGGCTAATAGAGCTTTTAAGAACTTTCACATTTCGTTTTTTACTAACTGATTGAAATCTAGCGTGTATTTTACATTTACAGCACATCTCATGTGGATGCTAAATTTTCATTGGAAATTCTTTTTTTTTTTTTTTTTTAATTTTTATTGCTTAAAGTATTACAAAGGGTATTACATATGTGTCCATTTTATCCCCCCGCCCTAGACAGTCCCCTAGTCTCCCCTATCCCCCAATGTCTTATGTCCACTGGTTATGCTTATATGCATGCATACAAGTCCTTTAGTTGATCTCTTACCCCCCTACCTCCTGCCCCGCAACCCTCCCCGGCCTTCCTGCTGCAGTTTGACAGTCTGTTTGAGGCAGCTCTGCCTCTGTATCTATTATTGTTCAAAAGTTTATAATGGTCTCTATTATCCATGAATGAGTGAGATCATGTGGTATTTTTCCTTCATTGACTGGCTTATTTCACTTAGCATAATGCTCTCCAGTTCCATCCATGACGTTGCAAATGGTAAGAGTTCCTTCCTTTTTAGAGCAGCATAGTATTCCATCATGTTGATGTACCACAGTTTTCTAATCCATTCATCTACTGAGGGGCACTTAGGCTGTTTCCAGATCTTAGCTATGGTGAATTGTGCTGCTATGAACATAGGGGTGCATATATCCTTTCTGATTGGTGTTTCTGGTTTCTTGGGATATATTCCTAGAAGTGGGATCATAGGGTCAAATGGGAGTTCCATTTTCAGTTTTTTAAGGAAACTCCATACTGTCTTCCATAGTGGCTGCACCAGTCTGCATTCCCACCAGCAGTGCACAAGTGTTCCTTTTTCTCCACATCCTCTCCAGCACTTGTCGTTTGTTGATTTGTTGATGATAGCCAGTCTGACAGGTGTGAGATGGTACCTCATTGTTGTTTTGATTTGCATCTCTCGGATGATTAGTGACTTTGAGCATGTTTTCATATGTCTCTTGGCTTTCTGAATGTCCTCTTTTGAAAGGTGTCTATTTAGGTCCTTTGCCCATTTTTTGATTGGATTGTTTATCTTCCTTTTGTTAAGTTGTATGAGTTCCCTATAAATTTTGGAGATTAGGCCCTTATCAGATATGACATTGGCAAATATGTTTTCCCACACAGTGGGTTTTCTCGTTGTTTTGTTGATGGTTTCTTTTGCTGTGCAGAAGCTTTTTACTTTGATGTAGTCCCATTTGTTCATTTTCTCTTTCGTTTCAAGTGCCCTAGGAGCTGTATCAGTGAAGAAATTGCTTCGGCATATGTCTGAGATTTTGTTGCCTTTGGATTCTTCTAGAATTTTTATGGTTTCCTGTCGTACATTTAAGTCCTTTATCCATTTTGAGTTTATTTTTGTGTATGGTGTAAGTTGGTGGTCTAGTTTCATTTTCTTGCATATATCTGTCCAATTTTCCCAACACCATTTATTGAAGAGACTATCTTGGCTCCATTGTATGTTCTTGCCTCCTTTGTCAAATATTAATTGAGCATATTGGTTCGGGCCGATTTCTGGGCTCTCTATTCTATTCCGTTGATCTATATGCCTATTCTTGTGCCAGTACCAGGCAGTTTTGAGAACAGTGGCTTTGTAATACATCTTGATATCTGGTATTGAGATCCCACCTACTTTGGTCTTTTTCAGGATTGCTGCAGCTATTCGGGGTCTTTTTTTATTCCAGATGAATTTTTGGAGAGTTCGTTCTAGATCTCTGAAGTATGCCATTGGTATTTTAATGGGAAGTGCATTGAATTTATAGATTGCTTTGGGTAGTATGGACATTTTAATGATGTTGATTCTACCAATCCATGAACACGGTATGTTCTTCCATCTGTTTATGTCTTCCTCTATATCATTTTTCAACGTCCTGTAGTTTTCTGAGTAGAGGTCTTTTACCTCTTTAGTTAAGTTTATTCCTAGGTAGCTTAATTTTTTTGGTGCGATGGTAAACGGGATTGTTTTTATAATCTCTCTTTCTGAAAGTTCACTATTGGTGTATAGAAATGCCTCGGATTTCTTGGGGTTAATTTTGTATCCTGCTACATTGCCAAATTCATGTATTAAGTCCAGTAGCTTTTTGATGGAGTCTCTAGGGTTTTGTATGTATAATATCATGTTGTCTGCAAATAAGGACAGTTTTACTTCCTCTTTTCCAATTTGGATGCCTTTTATTTCTTCTTCTTGCCGAATTGCAATGGCTAACACTTCCAGTACTATGTTGAAGAGGAGTGGTGAGAGGGGGCATCCCTGTCTTGTTCCTGTTCTTAGGGGGAATGGTGTTAGTTTTTGTCCATTGAGTATGATGTTGGCTGTGGGCCTGTCATATATGGCTTTTATTATGTTGAGAGTTTTTTTTTTTAAATTTTATTTCTGAAAGTCATCATCAGTTATTTCTGTTGTCATAATATGCACCCTTCTCATTCATGGTGCTCCCTGAATCACATTCATATTGTTCATGTCTTTTTAATACAATAGAAGTCCTTTGCAAATATTTAGAGGGCATTTATAAATGTCTGATAAAAATACAACCAAAATTGTTGTAATTCAAAAGTACAAATTGTTTTATTAATTGGTCAAATATTACCCATGCAGTTTCTAAAATGTGAGCTATATAAATTACCCCATTTAAGGTTCACATGAAATGTTTAAAATTATCTGTGTGTGTGTGTGTGTGTGAGTGAGTGTATGTACACACATACATATACCGATACAGAGAGAGAGAGAGAGAGAGAGAGAGAGAGAGAGAGAGATAATTGGTCAGTATAAGGAGCTTTGACAATGGTAAACACCTCTTATAACAAGATTCAGAACATTTCTATTCTATTAGAAAGTCCCTTAATCCCTCTTTCCAGTCATTTCTATTCTCCAATGCTCCTTCAATGATTATTAAATTGCAATCACTTTAGAATAATTTGTTTTTAAATTTCATAGAAATAATGTCACATGGTAAGCACTCTTTTGTGTCTAGCTTTTTTTTTTTTCACTTAGCAAGTCATTGATCTTAGCATTCTTTTTTTACTCAATAATATCTTACTAGAGGCCCGGTGCATGATTTCGCGCACTGGTGGGGGGCATGGCCTGCAGGGACCTGCCCGCCCTGGGAGCGCCACTCATCCCAGTCAGCCGAGCCTCTGTGGACTCATCCTATGAGCAGATGCTCCCTGGTCTGGTATCTTCCATGGAGTTGGAGCACTCGACTTTCCAGGGGACCCAGTTGGGGCCAGGCCCAGGGACAATAGCACTGGGAGGCTGCGGAGTAGGCCTCAGTCCCGCGGTGGCCATGAACTCTCCTCCCAGGCTCCAGGGTCAGCTCTGTGAGCCCAGCGGTGGTGCTGTGCGGCCTGTGGGCCTCTGAAGGAGGCAGGCAGGGAATGAGGAGGAGGAGCTTAGAGCGAGGAGGCAATGATCACAGCCTGGGTTCCTGCCTGTCAGCCTGGGGCTCGCAGCAGGAGCAGCCGCTCATCCTGGTCAGCCGAGCAGTGCTCCCACTGTGGTAGCACACTGACCACCACAGGGCATCTCTTGCATTGAGCATCTGCCCCTGGTGGTCAGTGTGCATCATAGCAACTAGTCGACTGGTCATTCTGGTCATACTGCCGTTCGGCCGCTGGGCTTTTATTATATAGGACTAGAGGCCCGGTGCACAAAAATTTGTGCACTCGGGGAGGAAGGAGGGTCCCTCAGCCCGGCCTGTGCCCTCTCACAGTCTGGGACCCCTCGGGAGATAGTGCCCTGCTGGCTTAGGCCTGCTCCCGGGTGGCAGAGGGCAGGCCCAATCCCTAGGTGCAGCCCATGGTCGGGCTCAGAGCAGGGCCGATTGGGGCGCCGCCCCCTGTCAGGCACAGAGCAGGGCAAATTGGGAGGTTGCGATGCCACCCTCAGTCACACTCAGGGTAGGGCTGATTGGGGGGTTGGGGCACCGCCCCCTGTCACACTCAAGGCAGGGTCGATGGAGAGGTTGTGGCGCCATCCCCTGTCACACACACAGCAGGGTCGATCAGGGGTTTGGGGAGCGCCATCCCCTGTCACGCACAGAGCAGGGCCCATCAGGGGTTGGGGCTCCTTACCCTGTCACGCACAGAGCAGGGTCAATCAGGGGGTTGGGGAGCTCCCCCTGTCACGCACAGAGCAGGGCCCATCAGGGGGTTGGGGTGCCGCCACTGTCACACTCAGGGCAGGGCCGATGGGGAGGTTATGGCTCTACCCCATCACACACAGAGCAGGGCCCATGGGTGGGGTGGTTGGGCGCCACACCCTGTCACACGGAGCAGGGCCGATCAGCGGGTTGGGGCGCCGCAGCTGTCACACACAGAGCCGCAGGGCGATCAGGGGTTTGGGGAGCTCCCCCATATCAGGCACAGAACAGGGCTGATCAGGAGGTTGGGGCGCCTTCCCTTGTCAGGAACAGAGCAGGGCGGATAGGGAGGTTGTGGCCCCGCCCCCTGTCACACACAGAGCCGCAGGGCAATAGGGGTTTGGGCGCTGCCACCTGTCACACTGATCCCGGTGCTGGGAGGCATATTACCCTTTTACTATATAGGACAGAGGCCTGGTGCACGGGTTGGGCTGGCTGGTTTGCCCTGAAGGGTGTCCTGGATTAGGGTGGTGGTCCCCACTGGGGTGCCTGGCCAGCCTGGGTGAGGGGCTGAGGGCTGTTTTCAGGCTGGTCGGTGACTAAGCTCCCAACTGCTCCTTTTTTTCTTTTTTTCTTTTTTTCTTTTTTTTTTATTCTGGGCCAGCTTTAGCTCTGAGGCTTGGCTCCAGCTCTTAGGCCTCTGCTGCTGAAAGCAGGTATCTGGTTTGTTTGTGTTCTATAATCGAAACAATGTATAACTCCAGTTCTGAGATCCTGGCTCGCTGAAAGCAGGTTTCTCAGGTTTTGTTTAGCTTTTATATTTGTTACAATGTGTGTCTTGGTGTGGTCCTCTTTGGATTCCTTTTTTTGGGGTTCTCTGTGCTTCCTGGACTTGTAAGTCTATTTCTTTCACCAGGTAGGGAAGTTTTCTGTCATTATTTCTTCAAATAGATTTTCAATATCTTGCTCTCTCTCTTCTTCTGGCACCCCCATAATTCGGATGTTGGTACTCTTGAAGTTGTCCTAGAGGTTCCTTACACTAGCTTCATATTTTTGGATTCTTTTTGTTTTTTCTGACTGGGTGTTTTTTGCTTCTTCGTATTTCAAATCTTTGACTTGATTCTTGCGATCCTTTAGTCTACTGTTGGGAGTCTGTATAATATTCTTTATTTCAGTCAGTGTATGCTTAATTTCTAGTTGGTCTTTTTTTATATCCTCGAGGGTCTCACTAGATTTCTTGAGGGTCTCACTAAATTTATTGGCGGTTTCTAGAAAATTCTTGAAAAACCTTATAAGTGTGGTTTTGAACTCTATATCCAGTAGTTTGTTTTCCTCCATTTCTGTCATTTGTGACCAGTTTCTTTGTCTCCGCATTTTTTATGCTTCTCTGTGTTGATAGGGTGGCTTTCTGTGCAAGGTGTCCTATAGGGCCCAGTGGCTCAGCCTCCCTACTTACCTGAGGTGGACACTCTTGGTGTACCCCTTTGTGGGCTGTGTGCACAGTCTTATTGTAGTTAAGCCTTGATTGTTGTAGGTATCACTGGGAGGAATTGACCTCCAGGCCAATTGGCTGTGAGAATCAGCTGTGTCTGTGGTGGGAGAACTTCTGTGCTGGAGACACCCTTCTGGGGCAAGACTTGCTTCAGTGGGGCTTTGGTGCTCACTGAGTCTGCCCCTGAGTGTGTCCCTTATGGATCTGAGGAGTTGTAATCTGGATGGTCCCACTCTGACCACTGGGTACACTGGCTCTTGGATCTCTAAGGAGGTGCTAATTTAGCCTCTTCCTGAGGCTACCCAGCAGGAGCTATGGAGAGATCCCCAGATTCCTCTTCTTTGTTTGGGGTTTGGAGTAGCCCAGATGAGGCCCAGCTGTGAAGCAATGCAAGCTGCTGTGGGGCCTTGGGCCTTCTTTTGGAAGTTCTGGGTCTCTCTGACCCAGCTACAGTTTGTTAGGTAATTTTCAGATTGCAAAGGGCCAGGCATTTCATATGCAAAAGCCTCTGCTCACAGTTTGGGTGGGGCGGGGTCTCAGGGGATCAACAGGGCGGAGCAAACAGCTATGGCTGATCCTCAGTCCTACCCTAAGAAGCCCCGAGTCTCAGTGTCCTGGTAATCGCTGCAAGCACCTTCGAGAGAAAGCCGCCCTCGAGTTCCAACTGATGCCAGACAGTCCAGTTTCTCCCCGTATGAGTCTGGGTCCCCAGAGACTCGCCCACAACTGGAGTCAGGGCCGTTGGGAGCTTGTGACCCTCTCCCGATTGAAAAGGACAACCACGTCCTCAGTTGCCAGCCCTTTCCACATGCACCTCCGTACCTCTGCACTTGACTTCCGAACCTCCTCTGAGTCTCAGTTGCTTTTATCTTGCTTTTATCTTTCCTTCTAGTTGTAGAATTTCCACTCAGCCAGCCTTCCTGTGGTTCTGGATGATGTCTGTTTTGTCTTTTAGTTATATTTTTGAAGTAGTTGTGCGAGGCAACAATTTCCAGTGTTTACCTATGCCACCATCTTGGTTTCTCCTTGTCAGCCTTTTTAAGTTTTCGTCTGTCTAGTTAGTATGTTATTGTGGTTAAAACTTATTGCCAAAGCCGGTTTGGCTCAGTGGATAGAGCGTCGGCTTGCGGACTGAAGGGTCCCAGGTTCGATTCCGGTCAAGGGCATGTACCTGGGTTGCGGGCGCATCCCCAGTGGGGAGTGTGCAGGAGGCAGCTGATCGATGTTTCTCTCTCATCGAAGTTTCTAGCTCTCTATCTCTCTCCCTTCCTCTCTGTAAAAAATCAATAAAATATATTTTTAAAAAAAAAAAAACTTATATTTTTTTCTGGTAACTAATGAGTTGAATATCTTTTCATATATTTATTGTACATTCATAGATCTTCCTTTGTAGGTTGACTCTTCAAGATTTTTGCTTATGTTTTCTCTATTTGGAAACAAGTTTTGTTACACATATGTACTATAAATAGTTTTTCCCATTCGTGGCTTGTATATCATTTTCTTATCAGTGTCTTTTGATGAGCAAAGCAGAAAATTCATAAATTTTAAAGATTTCTAGTTTATCAATTTTTTTCTTTTGGAATTTGTTTTTGTTGCTGTTTTTTTGTCCCAGAACTCTTTTATCTTTCATTAGGTTGTGAAAATATTCCATTTTCTTTTAGAAACTATACATTTTATGCTTAGTTTAATCTTGATCAAATGTATGTGTATGGGAATAAGTGAGAATCAAAATCTGTTCCCCCACACAATATCAGTATCCAGTTGTTCTGGGAATACCTGTTAAACAGACTCCTTTACCTATTGCATGGACTTAAATCAGTTGTCCATGGTTTATTTCTGGAGTCTATTCCTTTTCACTGATCTCTTTGTCTATTTCTATGCCAACAAAACATACTATCTTTATTGTATAGCTAGTAGTAAGTCGCGATTGTCTTGGTTATTCAAATTGTTTTGGCTGTTTAATGTCTTTGTTCTTTCCATACATATCTATAATAATAAAAGTATAATATGATATTTAGACCGGACAGCTGAATGACCTTCCGGATGTTTTTCCAGACGACCTTCCAGATGAAGCCGGGGCTACAAGGGCTGAGGCAGCCACTGAGGCTGCGAGGGCCGAGCCCCTTGCATGAATTCCGTGCATCAGGCCTCTAGTATTTTATAATAGGTTTGCCAGTTTCTAGACAAAAAGAGAAGAATTTTCTCTGTGGTAGAAAAGTGAAATTGCTAGATTGTAAAGTTTGTGTGTCTTCAATTTTACTAGATTGTGACAATTTATTTTTAATATGCTTATACCACTTTATGCAACATAAGCAACAGGTGTGTTTCTGATTTCTTTTTGTTCTCACTAGCCCTTGGTATCAGGATTTACAATCTGAAGAGTTTCATCCATCTCACTTTTGTTTTTATTTGTATTTCTATAATGCAGTTGATAATCTTTTCATGCTTATTGGCAATTTAAACTTATTTCTATAAACTATCTACTCAAGTCTTTTGTCCCCTTATACTATTGTTTGTTTTTCTTATTAATTTGAAGATATTCTTTATATATTCTAGATATTATTCCTTTGGAATTGCTTTTTTTTTTCTATTGTGATTATCCAAATCTGTGGCTTAACATTATGCCTTGTTTTTAATATCTTCTTTAATACAGACATTTTTATTGTGGAAAAATTTGGTTTATAATTTTTTGATTATGTGTTTCAATCAGGAAATCATTTTCTGTCCTAAATTCATACAGACATGATTTTTATTCTAAACATTTCAAAGTGTAGCTTTCCAAACTTTATGTGGAAATTAATTACTTTTTGTACATCATATAAAAATAATCTGGTTTTACTTGTATTTAAGACAGATAACCATTGGTCTCTGACCATTCATTGAATAATATCCCTTTCCTTACTTATTTTAGTGCCATTTCTGTTAAATTCAAAGTGTGGGTATTCTCCATATGCATAGATTTATCTGTTTTCAATTTGTTAATATTTTATTTAAGATTTATATCTAAGTTTGTAGGATTTATATGAAATTTTCATTACTAAAACTTTTTTGTTTTGTTTTATTTGTTTTTGCTGGATGGACACAGTTTCAGAAAATAGGGATTAGGACCAAACTTAAGGGGTGGCAAAGCACTGATGGAGCAGAGCCACCACACAGCCCTGAAGTGTCTGAACTTTTATGAAAACGACCTAAAGTTCTACATTGCTTGAGCCCTATTTGGGAGATTTTTTTTTTCTACTTTTAGGTAAAAATCTAATCATAAATGATACTTAGATATATTCTATGTTTTCTTGAGCTTTGGTATTTTGAGTTTTGTGTAAAATATATGTATTTTTAAACTTTTCAGTTCATTGAATAAGGTTGTTCATAATAATCTCTAATGATCTTGAAAAAACTCTACAGTGACATGTCATTTTGCACACTTCATTTTATTTGTAACTTTATCTTTTTTCCTTAATCAGTTTTGTTTTTGTGTTGTTGGTTTTTTTTTTAAACAACCTTTACCTATCACTTCTGATTATTACATGGGATCATGGTAATTTTATTCTCAAAAATAAATTCTATAGAATAGAAAACTTTATTGCTATATGTATAAAAGCACATAACTCAGAATTCTTTTAGGATGCAAGTCATTGATAACTTGTTGTATTTCTTGTGTAGTTATTGGACTTCAGTTTTCCACAGCTTTGATTTGGGTAATTAATTCACTTAAAAAACATAGATTTTCATATTTATTTACTATAACTTTAAACATTATTCTCTTATTATAAAAGTCCTCCATACTGTTATAGTCCCATCCTCTTTCCAATTTTGTTTTTATTTTATTTATACTTTTTACTATGTGTCCTAGAGATCCATCTGCTTTTCTGGATTTCAAAAATTAATTCTAGCCTTTCTTTACATAGTATATTATTTTTTCAATCAGTTTATAATTTTTATTTATATTATGTGTTGTTTTGTTATTAGATAACCCCTTCAAAGACTGTTTGAAAGATTTCCCTAAATGTTTAGATTATTAGAGGAGTGCAGACTTTAGCAGAGGAAAGGGACAACTTTTTTATAGATTTTCCCAGAAAGATAGGTTTTATCTTGTCCCATATTTTGTATCTGTTTAAATGGCTTGTGTAGACTGTCTGGGTACTATTTCTGTAAAAACTCTCCCCTATGTATCTCTAATGAGATGAAAGTCATGTGATTTCACTAAGACATCTGCCTGGGGACAGGTTGCAATAATATTAAAGTACTGGTCAATGCATTAGATGTAATGGATCCCTGAGATCATCTATAATAATAAAAGGGTAATATGCTAATTAGACAGGACGTCATTCCAGACGTCCTTCCTGATGAAGCTGGGGCTGGAGGGAAGCCAGCCCGGGTCCCGGGTGCCTGCCGGCTGCTGGAGGATGGAAGCCCATATCCTGGGTGCCAGAGGGAGCCCAGTGCCAGCAGCCGGGGGAAGGAAGGCCGACTCTTGCACGAATTATCATGCATAGGGCCTAGTGAGAGATAATAATGAACCAGAAGCTTGCAGTGGAACCCCAAGGCTTCTTTTTTGCACATTTCCCTGGGTGGTTCTGATATATAGCTAGATATCATTCCCATTGCTTTGAAACAAATGTAATAGGTACGCATTTATATGGGGTAAATGGAGCTTAATTTTATATTAACCGTATGTAAATGGAGCTATGAAAATAAGTTTTATTCTCTAGTCTAAGCCATTAAATGAAGTCTTAAAAGATCCTGATTTTTACTTCATTACATTATCTGGCAACAAATATTTGGTAAGCCCTGTCTAGTCACAGAAAAGATGAGCTGTGCACATGTTCAGTTAATTTGCAAATATAATAAAATTTAAATTTACAAAGAAAAAACATTTTGGTATATTTGAATTTTAAATGTCTTCATTTTCAAGTTTCTATTTAAAAGTGATTTTGGCTTCATTAGCAATGTGGTAGTTTTTACTCTAGGCATGTAAGATTTGAATGACATTAGTGAGAAGCTTTCTTTTTCTGCTAAACTTTTAATAATCCATGCTATTTTCATTGGTCAATTATCTCCACCTCAGAGTCCTACAGGAGTGATGTACTTATTCTCGAGGGAAAGGTGTCACTTCCAGTTGATCATACTAATGAGATTTGACATGGCAGTGAGCAGCCCTTGCTAGTTTGGCAGAGATAACCCTTCTGATTAAATATCCATTAGAAGTACTCACTAAATTAAACCACGTATTGGTGCTACTGGTCATTGCAGCTCAGTGCTCCCACATTTATTTTTTGATGCCATAGAAGTCAAATATATTTTGTATTTTTCAGTTTCCATATGTCTGTGATTCAGAATTTAGAGAAGAATATGAAAATTATACATAACACACTTGAAATTATAATAACATTTAAATATCAAGCTTTTCTTTGTGACCTAGTGGGCATTTATCACATAGTTGATGAGGTGGCATCTTTTGAACACCCTTCAATGAGATATAATGAGCTCATTGTTCTCAAGTCAGAAGTTAGAACACCCTCTCTTAGACTTCCTATTATTTATGTGACATTGGCTCTATCAACCAAAAGTTGTGTGAGACTTTGGACTTGGAAGTGAGCCATAAGGGAGGGGGGGTACAGTGCACAATCTATTTTTTTGGTGGGAATGGTGGCAGAGTTGGAGAACCCTGTATCCAACCTTGAAGGTCTGACATTCTTGTGCTCAGCAGCCTAGGGAGTGATGTTCTCACTGAAGCAATCCCCTGTTATGCTGGTTCAAGCTGTAAGGACTAACTCTCCAGCTTTTTAAGATATCTTCTGAGCTTCCTAATTCCACATACTCATTTATTAAACTTACTTAGAATGGATTCTTATCTCTGCAGGAAAGAACTCTGAACTTGCACATTCTCACACACTCGTTAACCACGATGTCGTTTCAAAAACTGCCTTTTGTTCCCATCTCAGGGCTCTTCATTGATGCTCCCTCTGCCTCAAAAACAGATGTTCTCAGAGTTGAATCTTCCCATCTTTTGACCCGTCCTCTAAAACTCTCCTTCAAACCCTCACCATTCCTCACTTCTCCTATCCAGCGGTCTCTAGTATATCACTTGTTTACTAGTAGTTGGTTAGGTGATGTACGTTTACATCTTCCTCCCAATATGAGAACAGGACTGTTAGTTGTTTCATTTACTGGAATATTTTCACATCTGGAATAGTGCCTGGCAAATAGTTGACATTCACTCTTTATGACTGACTGAATGACTGAATAAATATGCCCACTGTATTGTTTAACTTCCAAGAGCTTTTGCAAAAAGCTTTAAAAATCATAGCTTTATATTTTGGCCTTAAAGGAGAAATAATTGAGAACTCAAAAAGAAGTTAGAGATAGAAAGAGAGGGTATGGAGAAAATTGAATATTTTCCAGTGGGAGAAATGGCAAAACAAAGAATAAACCCTAAATATAGTAATCTGAGGGGGTTATCAAATATACATTCCCAGCAATTATGTACTTAGAACCTTATAAGGAACCTCAAAGGGTAAAAGAAATTCTAAGAAATCTAAGATGTCCCTGCCATTTCAATTGCTCTGGAATAGGTAGGAAAGAAAAGGAAGATTTAAGGAAATGGAAAACAGAAAATGTGAATGCTGCAGCCTGACATTGTTGGAAATGTTTTACTAAAAGCTTGCATTGCTCAAGAGTGAAAAAAAATCTGAAACCATTTGTTGGGGATAAGTTCTTCATATACAGAAATAATTGTTTAGGATTTATGTTCTAAAGTTTATTCCCTTGAAACAGATGTTGGAACACTAATAACTTTTGAGAGAAAATGAATATCTGTAAGCTTTAGTATGAAATAGCGAAATACTAGTTAATTCCTAATACTGACAAACTTGCAAATTACACCTTTTCAATCACGTTTCTAATTAGTGGGTAGACACCTTGAAGTACTATGATCATTCTGATTTTAATTGTCAGCCAGTGCTGTCAACGGTTCCTCCATATGTTCCAACAACAGCAATAACAAAAAATGAGCAATTATGCCACGATAGCAACTATAGTTTTGATGATCACGGCTAATTAGGTAACGACATGATTCAGTTCTATTGCTTATCCAGTCAGAACATAATTATTATCACATTTTCCACGATCCCATGAGCATATTTATTTCTCTTCTGTCCAAAAATTTTAGGGTGTAATGTAAATAGGTAAATAAAGTTTCTCTCTAAAGAGAAAGTGGGGATTTCACTTTTAATTCACTTAAAAGATATTCAGGAATTATAACAACATGTTAAGTGAGTACATAGACACATATGTCCATAATAGAATATAGACAGTGTGTCTTGATAATAGTGGGCATTTATTGATTTTGTCTTATGTGCAGAGAACTCTTTCCAGGGCTTTTCATATATTATCACGTTGAATTCTCACAGTTGTTTTATAAGATAGCTTCTTTATTACTACCATGTTTTATATGAGAAACATAATTTTTAGGAAGGTCAAATCACCCAAGTTTAAACAATGAATGAGTGAATAGCAGGGCCAGGATTTCACCCAGGTATCCTGCCACCAAGTCTGTGGTCCTGATTCCTGGGCAATAATGCCTTCATATTGGCTTATCCTCCCTGATGTACCTACAGCTTCCTTTTGTGTCCAGTACACATTTGCTATGTGTCTGTGCACAATGCTTGTACTAAATCATTTCTTTCTTACAGTACCCATATGTGGTAAGCACCTTGATTTCTTCATTTAGCATAAGATGCAACTGAGACACAAAAGTTAACTAAGCAAGTGCCCTGACACTACACAGCTTATAAATAAAAGATGCAGCAGTAGAGTTTCAAATGCAGTTTGATGGCAGAGTGCCCCCTTGGTCACCACACTCTGAACCTCTTTCATATGTCCTTTCATCTTGCTACACTCTTTGCCTTTAAAACAGATGGGCTTAATATGTAAATTTCCCCTTATGCCACTTGCATTTCTTCAAAAGTGTCTTAACCCACAGGAATGTAAGGTGACCCTCAGACACTGACCAGCTAGTGGAGCAGGTGGTTTTATTCCCCCATCCAGTCTCTGCTACAAATTATTTATGGGTAACAGTTTCCTCTAACCATTAATTGAACATTAATTCATTTACTAAGCACTTAGTCTATACCAGAAACCCAGGTTGATCTGAGAGTTTAGATACACTCCTGAAACACAGTCTCAAATATCTGGAATTTCCGGAGGGGTAATAATCTTTAATGCCCCTTTGGGAGTGCTGCTAAATGTGTTCTTTTTTTTTATAGAATAAATATCTTTTTAGACTCCCCAAAAATGTTTCAAATGTCTTAAAAGGAAAATGACCTTCTGGAAATATTTGTAATTGCGCCAGAATATCTAGAAAATAGATATATTTTTAATTGTCTCATCTCTTTTCTCTCTCCCTCTTTCCTTTTTCCCTCCCACTCTGTCTGCCTGTCTCTATCCTCCAATCCCATCTCTCTTTAAAACACACATGCATGCAAACACAGCTACATTTTCTCTTATTATGAACAGCAAATGCACAATGATGAAGACAATATCTAGCTCAGAAATATATTTTGTTTGGTCTCAAATAGAAAGTACTCATACAAAGAGAAAAATATTTTTAAAAGTCCAGAGGATTGCTCGAGGGGTGTGAAACATCCTTCCCCGGAGAAATAATCTCATGGTTTAAGCTAAATTGATGGCAGGAATTTGATGGGTTGGCTCACTCCTCTGGTGCCTTTGGGGCATAAGGCAATGTTGCTGGACTTGGCAGATGAGTCAGAAGGCAGGAATTCACATGGAACTTGGGAGAAGGGAAAAACTCCCTCTTTAATGGGTGCTTTGGAAAGGTTCCTTGAGCTATCACCTTGGTAGATGTTGGATTCAGGATCATTAACCACCCAAGATAAACACAGTCCATGGGAGGTTGTGTTCTCTCCATGTGTGGGTTGCAAATGGAACTATTGTTTACAATAGCTGCAGTTAAATGAGAACAAAAGTTAAGTAGCGATGAGTCAACTATGCAAGCCTCTTTCTCTAAAAGTGCAAGGACAAATAAAATAACATCAATTTTCAAGTGTGAAAATTATTCCAAAATATTCATTTCTCCAGTTCAAAAAAATTACAGGTAAATTATTTAGAATGATTAGGAAACAGAAGGGAGGGTTGGATTTCCAAATCTACTCTTTGGTAGACAGTGACTTCACTGTGTTTCAGTTTCTCTACTTTTCAAATGAGGATAAAATCATTTGCCTAGCATACATTTCAGTGTTGTCATGAGGATTACAATAACCCCAAAGAATACTTGGGAAAGTACTTGCTATACTCTCAAGTAATAACATTCTGTAGCAGCTTTATTCAATAAGTATACTTGCAAACATTTATTATGATGCCTGACACATGAATTTATTATTATAAAATGATAATTTAAGATATGAAATAGTAACAAATGAAGCTTCAGATTTTTAATCTTTTTGGTCAACTTTGGGACAATGGCATCCATTTATAGTGTGTAAGTCAATGAGTTATGACAGAGGTAGACACCTGGAAACCATCCCCCCAATCAGGGTAACGAGCATTTCCTTACCCTTCAAACGTCCCTCATGCCTCTTAGCAATATCACCATAAATTATTTTGAAAGTTTTAGAATTTCATATAAATGGATTCATAAAGTTTATACTCTCTTTTGTCTAGCTTCTTTCACTCAGCATAAAATTTCTGACTTCATTCAGCATAATGGTGCATGGTTCATTAGTCTGTTCCTTTTTATAGCTGAGTAGCATTCCATTACACTGCATATTATATTATGCTTATCTATTTCCTTGTTGATCATTTGACTTGTTTTCAGTGTTTAGCTATTATAAATACAGTTGCTATGAGCATTTTATTATTTTAAATGTTTTAAATTGATTTTAGAGAGGAAGGGAGAGGGAGAGAGAGATAGAAACATAAATGATGAGAAAGAAGCATTGATTGGCTGCCTCCTTCACGCCCCCTCCTGGGGATTGAGCCTGCAACCTGGGCATGCACTCTTGACTGGAATCGAACATGGACCCTTCAGTCTGTAGGCTGACGCTGTATCCACTGAGCCAAAGCAGCTAGGGCTCGATGAGCAATTTAAATGTCTTGTGTGGATATGTTTTCATTTCTCTTGAGCACCTTGGAATAAAATTACTGGGTCATATGTAAATGTATGTTTACCTTTATAAGAAATTGCCAAACTGTTTTTGCAAAATGATTGTATCATTTTACTTCCCCACCAGCAATATTTATCCATATAATTGACAACATTCACTCTCACAGTTTTTAATCTCAACCATTTATATATGTGTACAGTTGTATCTAATTGAAGTTTTACTTTACTTTCCAACTACCGATATAATTTACTTTTCCAGATAATAATGTTAAACATATTTTCAATAATAATTGACATGTCATATATTTTAAGAAGTGTCTTTAAATTTTTACTAATTTGTAAAATTGCATTATTCTGAGTTGTAAAATTCTTTTATATATTCTAGATATAAGTAATCCCTAAATAAATACACATTGTGTATTGTCTCAATATATGTTATATATTATGAAACAATATATGTAAGCTATATATTCTCTCCTATTTTGTGTTTTGCATTTTTACTTCATTAATCATGTTTTTATAATAATTATTTTGATAAAGTTTAGTGTACTATTATTCATTTTTGGATTATGCTTCTGGTATCTCATCTGAGAGATCTTTGGCTACCTATTATCATTTTTCCCTAGAAATTTTGTACTTTTAGCTTTAAAATGTATTTCTATGACACATTTCAAAAAATTCTTCATGTATTGTGTGAGCATTAAGGATTGATTTTTTTTTTTTTTAATACAGATGTCCTGTTTTGAAGCCCCATTTTTTGAAATGATTTTCCTCCTTTTTGAATTACCTTGGCCCTTGGTTGTAGTGTACTGTTGATTCATTAACCCTGAACTCACAGCTATCAGTACTGTAACTCAGGCCTGAGTGAACCCTATCTGACATGTGCGTTTTCTCCAGAACGGACATTATGACCTGTTTATGTTGGGAACATGAGGCATGCTTTCATGCTGTGCTTGGGGACCATTTTTAACAGCTCAGTCACCAACAGAAAGCATGAAAATGAGAAAAACGTGGCAAAATAGGCCATGAGAAGGACACTGTTCACAGTGACTATGAGAGCTGACACAAGAAGGCAGGGTGTCATTTTGTTAGAACTCAGCTGAAGAATGTCAGTGACTCAAAACGTTTTGCCATTTTAGACATGTCTACCAATGACGGTGGGAGCACCATGTGTATTGAATTGGGGGTTTTGAATAAATTTTAGTAAGTAGGTGCATTTACAATTATGGAAACTTAGTATAATGAGAACTAACTTTTCTTAGAATCTTCTCTCCTTGTTAACAAATATATATTTAAAGGCAATTTATTTAATGGACTGTACATAATCAATATCATATCTCAGTAGCCAAAATCTATCTTGAAAAGTGTTTTCTATGAATCTATAAAACACTAGGTATAATAATTTCTCTAATATATTTGCAAGTTTCATAAGTGAAGAAAATGACTTGTTTCAGTTTATAATTAGTTGGTTACTTGTGCAGTGGACTTTTTTATGTTTAATATATTTGTCAGGCTTTTTGGGGGAAAAAAGGTTAGGGTTGGAAGAAATATTAACTAGCTACTTTGTCAAATACAAGACTAATTGTATAAACTATATTTTTACACTTTTGATTAAGGAACAAAAGGACAATAGAATTAAGTAAAAGAAACCTTCTCGGCTACCAACCATTCTCTCAACCAGGTTGCACATCACATTCACCTGGAGGACTTTCAGTAAACACTGACACCAGGTTCCCACAGGCGAAAGGTCATGTGTGAACTAGTCACTCATACTACAACTTCTCCGGTACGTTCAATGTGCTGTGAAGATTGAGAACTTCTGCTCAAGACAATAGCCAACTAACACAAACGCCAGTTATTTATCAACAGCATCTAAAACAGTTTTGTTAACCTTTATTCTGTAATTTTCTTCAGTGTGGTGACAAGTCTGTCACTTTTATTGTCATTAATTACCACATTAAATTATATCTTTTGTTGACATTTCAGACTTCGCTTCTTGCTCATTTTCATGTGAGAGGAAAACATTGAAAACACAAACATTTGTGTCCATCTCCTTCTTGGGCTTTTAAAGAGAGTGGAGCTCTTCTCACACCATCCTGCGGGAGTGGAAGGAGTTGACCGTTTTCTGCTTCTGCCCAATCTTAAGAGCTCAGAAAAAGGAGTCCCTAGGACTTCTAAGCTCCCTCTCTATCAATGCTTAATGTTTGCCTTTTACATTGTATTTACAGTGAGCACCTAGGAAGTGATTTTTCTCTCTTTAACTGGAGTGTATTATTAATACAGTCCGTATCCAAGTATAGATGAAAATTTTAAAAAGGATGTTTTTATTACACGCACCTCTTTGGTGACCTGAATAATTTGCAAGTGACTGTTTAGAATCACTTTGTAACTTCAAGACCAATCCATTAGACTGTATGAAAAGTGGAGCAATGTGCTTTTCAATCCATTGGTGTAATTTCTCAAGGGAAAATAAATTTTCTGCAGTAAAAATGACTGTTACATTTCCGTGTCTTAATCTGTTCCTGGCCTTCAGTGCTGTCACCTAGATTCTAATTAGGCCTTTGTGCAGGTTCCAGTCCATGCAGACAGATTGTTTTGATTTTCTCTGGCCTGTTAAGTATCACCAAGCAGATGTGTCCTGCTCAGACCCGCTTTCCTTTTTCGTTTTCAGAAAATGATATTTTTGCTTTTGCCATTTATACTGGCTCTGTTGGTAGTTATATACCTTGGGGTGTTTGTACTATTAATGGGTGTGGTCTCTGGTTACCCACCATAGCCTGTTAATGTTGCAAATTATTTCTTTAAAGAGAAGAAAAAAAAAGGCTTTTGTTATGTGGTTTTCTGTGTTTGGCTGGTATGAGTTTGCAACACTGAAAAATAAAAATAAATGTATAATTTTTTTTTCAAAGAATAAATGGATTGTGATCCCAGAGAGCTGAAATTTTAAAAAATGATTCTATATAAGATAACAATAATAGCTGATAGGAGTAATCAATGAGTATCTCTAAGGTGCCAACCACTGTGTTAACTTCTTTAAATACATTGTCCCACGCAGTCCTCAAAACCATCCAGATGTATCCTCAATGCCTAGAGTTGTGCCTGCCACTTAGCACATTGCGTACCGCTCAAAAGTTTTCTCGTGTTTCGCACGCCATCTGTTAAGGACCGCTCACGAGTGTTCTCGTTTGTCACGCGCCATCTGTTATGGACCTTAGATGTCAACACACTGTCTTGTCCACTGTGGGGCGCGGTTACAATGATAACGCCAAAATGGACAGTCCCTTGGGGAGACTTTTCAAGATCCAACCTGTGCTGGATTATTTCCTGCACAAATTTCGAACAATATACAAACCAAAGCAACAGTTGTCTTTGGACGAGGGAATGATTTCCATGGAGAGGACATTTCAAATTTTGCATGTACAACCCAGCGAAAATAACAAAATACGGTTTACTTGTTCGGATGGTGTGCGAGAGTGACACCGGCTATATGTGCAATATGGATATACACTGCTGAAGGAAGGAAATTGCAAGACACTGTTCTTTCAGTCTTTGGGCCCTATCTTGGCATATGGCACCATATTTACCAGGATAATTATTACAGTACTACATCTACTGCTGAATTGCTGCTACAGAACAAAACTAGAGTCTGTGGGATATTAGGGAGAGTAGAGGTTTACCGCCAAATTTGGAAATGAAAACATCAAGAATGAAGAAAGGTGGCATAATATTTTCCAGAAAAGGCGATATTCTTCTCCTAGAATGGAAAGACAAGCGGGTTGTCCGAATGATATCAACGATCCGTGACACACTGTCTCGACAACAGGAAAAATAAATAGAAAACGGGAGAGAATACTGTAAAACCTACCTGCATCAAGGAATACAATGCCCACATGAACGGCGTTGACCGTGCAGATCAATTCCTTTCGTGTTGTTCCATTCTAAGGAAAACGATGAAATGGACAAAAAAAGTAGTGCTGTACCTTATAAACTGTGGACTTTTCAATTAATTTAGAGTGTACAACGTCCTCAATCCACAAGCAAAAGTGAAGTATAAACAGTTTCTGCTATCGGTGGCGAGAGACTGGATAACGGATGACAATAATGAAGGCTCTCAGGAACCAGAGACAAATCTGTCCAGCCCTTCCCCTGGGGGTGCAAGGAGAGCACCTCGTAAAGATCCACCCAAAAGGTTGTCAGATGATATGAAACAGCATGAACCTACATGTATTCCAGCGAGTGGAAAGAAAAAATTTCCTACGAGAGCCTGCAGAGTTTGTGCAGCCCATGGAAAAAGGAGTGAATCTAGATACTTATGTAAATTTTGTTTGGCCCCTCTTCATAGAGGAAAATGTTTTACGCAGTACCATATGTTAAAAAAGTACTAGGAACTTTAATTGTTCAATTGTTTTTGTAAATAAAAATGTTATAATTATTGAAAAACAACACCTAAAGTGCATTATGATGATTTAAATAACGTGCAGTTTGCCCAAAACGTGTGGTCCCTGGCATATGTCTTAGAGATTTCTATGCGGTACGCAATGTGTTAAGTAGGCACTTAAGCATCTATAGTGAATGTACAACTTGGTGAAGGAATGATTATAACCCCAGTTTTCAGATGAGGACACTGAGGCTAAGAAAATGGAGTAGCCTGCTCAGTTTTATACAGTCAGCAGCAAGCAGAGGCAGGATCTGAGACAGCTCTGTCTGATTGACTCCAAAATATGTTTGGACCCTCCATACGCATAGCTTCACCTCAATTCTCTGAGCCTCAGTTTATTATTAGGAACATAAAGGTACTCATCAAGTGATTTCTAAGGTCCTTTTTAAATTAAATATAAATATATTTAAGAAATTCATGACCAACCTATGAAAAATTAACATTAAAAGAGACTTAAGAAGTGGATCTGGAAACTGAGAGTTGAACTGTGTTTTTGTTGTTGTTATTGTTGTTGTTCATTTTGGTGTGTGTGTGTTTCTACCTTGGAAAAGTTAGCAATTTGGAGGGACTGGAAGCTGAATATAAAAAGTGAACCTCAGGTCTTTTCTTCTATAGATCTCTCTTACCTGCTGTTCTGATAGCTGAACAATTGTGAAAACAACTTATTTGATTGCAAATTCTGGGCTGATGAACTGATTTTTCTTCAAATAAGCCAAACTTGTGTGAGACCACTTCCAGTCTTTATCACACTTGTGAATATCAATTTGCTTTGCTGCCACAATATTACTATATTTGGCCATAAGGTGCTATGTGCACTCATTCAGGTGGATATTAATGCATTATACAACTTGTGCAATATATACCTCTCTATAAGTAAAAAAAATTTCTAAATTATGAAGCATTTCTGGCTGAAAGGTTTTGGAAAAGAGGTGGGGGGCTTACTCGTGCTCCAATGATTAAGGCTGTAGTCATTGCAGGAAGAGTTAGGGACAAACACCCTTTCAGTGTTACAGGTGCTGATTTCAGGATATCAAGGCATCTATTCTATATAGAAATAAGGTTTTCATATTTGGAAAGAAAAAGACCATCAGAGATCATAATATAATGCAGTCAGAAATACTACTGACCAGGGTAGGTTTTCATGGCTTTCATAATTAAGTCTGGCATTTTAGAAGTCAGAAATGCAGGGTAGAGTCCTTAGGAGTGACAGGTTTATTCTAGCAACTGCTGAAACAGTAAAACTAAAGTAATTTTAAACCACTCAATATACACCCAGCTATTCTTTGTCATGTCTATCTTCTGTTTCTATTTTTTCCTGTATTTTCCCCATTTCTGTCCTAGTTTTAGAACAATCAGAGCATTTCAAGATAGCATCATAATAAGAGAGAGAGAGAGAGAGAGAGAGAGAGAGAGAGAGAGAGAGAGAGAAAGTACACCACCTTGCACCTATGTACTATCTCCTGGTTTTAATATTGTTTTACTAACATTATCCTACTGAATATTCACATAAAACAAGTAGAGAAGGAAGTAAAGGAAACTTATGGTCTCCAAGATTATTTGATAAAACATATGGCCTTAGAGGCTGTGACAGTCATTGTCATCCAGCGGTTAAGTGACAGCAGAGGGACCTATTTCCAGAGCCTCGATTCTTAGCTAACTGAGTTTTCCCCCATATGACAATGACTCTGCAACTTAACTTTGTCATTTGACCAGGGCTACCCCTCGGATATTTCTTTTTTTAAATAGATATTATATAAAAACCATGCTAGGCATTCTACAAATATCATGGTAACAAGTAAGGAAATATTATATAAATTATAGTGCAGTATGACTCACAAGATTTCCAGAATGCTTCCCAAAATGTGTTTCTTAGTTTTTCAAGATATAGGACAAAGCTCCTAAAATGTCACTGTTAAAGTTCCTATGTATATTCTTTGAGAATCTGGAGACCGGCCAGGCGTTAATTATGATACTGCTGGAACTAATGCTATCATTTGTAAAGTGGGTTACAGCATGCTCCCGAGATGTCTTAAAGATGCTGTGGGCTTTGACTAGGATGAGTGGCCCTGACTCCTGTGCACTGTCTGACTTCAGTGGTCTCCTGCCAGGCTTCACATGGGGATTCACAGCAGTCTGACTCTTCGGTGGTTGTGTGTCTATCCCTCAGAGTCCCTGATTTTTAACTGCTTTTAGCCTTCATTTGTAAATCATTAGTCTCCTTTCTTGTTTTTACTTACAATACAGAAATGCAGCCATTTCTGTATCTTTTGATTAGGCTAAGCTTTGAATGAATTGTGTTCTCCCAGTTTGTATGTTGAAGTCTTACCCCCGAATCTGATAGGATTTGAGATGGGGCCTTTGGGAGGTAATTAGGCTTAAATGGGGTTCTAAAGGTGGGGCTTTCATGATGTAATTAATGCCTTTTTAGAAGAGACATCAGAAAGTTCCCTGTGTCATGTGGCCACACAGAGAGGGTGGTCATCTGCAAGTGAGGAAGTGGGAACTCACCAGAGACCAACCGATGGGTACCCTGATCTTGAACTTCCCAGGCTCCAGAACTGTGAGAAAATAAGTTTCTGTTGTTTAAGCCACCCAGACTACTATGGTATTTTATTATGGAAGCCCAAGCTGACTAAGAAGGGTATTATAGCACCGTACCTGCCATCTCACTGGAGTCATTGACAATAATCAATGCCTCTGTGTGCTAACAAAATTGGAAATAGACTAAATTATTTAAGTACTTAATTCTAGTTTAATGGTAGTATGTATTTTCTAGGTACAATTAGAAAATAACATGAAGTGGGTTGAAAAGGAAGATATTACTAACTTGGACGCACAGGGAATTTAACTGAGAGCCCAAAGTCTTCTAATTGGTGTCATGTTGTAGAAGAATGACTTATATTTGTCTATTAAATTTTTTTCCCTTTGGGGATAAATATTCAATCAAGTAAAAGTCAAAATCCCCTCCAGTTGTTTCTTTCCTGCTGTACTTTCAAGATGACATCTGGACTCCAGTATCTCACTGTATCCCCATTGCCATTGAGGGAGGGATCCTTCAGCCTGTTTCTGGGAGATAGGTGCCCTCTGTTTTCCCTCATCACTCAGTGTCTTACACGCATTTGCTGCTAATGTCTGGCAGGTGTGCTTGTGCATCCACTCTCAATATGGTCAGGGTCAGTTGGTGACTCTTTGCTGACTTGGTCCCTTTTTAGTTTTCCCTGAGTCTTTGCTACATTCGTCACTGCCCTCATGCAATGATCCCATTCCAGACAACTGGCTGTCTGTTCCACAAGCGGCCTCTGGAGGGCACAGGCCAAGCCTGCCTGCTTTCATTCTGCTTGATGTGACAGGGACCTGATTCAGCCCTTCCAAAGAGGGACTGGGAAAGGGGAGCTCATTGGAAATGGTCTGGCTAAGGCATATTTAAAAATTGGTTTGATGATAGCCACACAGTTTTTATAATGCTGAAATACACAACGAAAACTCGAATGCAACTAAGTATTTAGTAATATGTAATATTTAGGACCTTCTATGTGGCTGCATGTTTTATTAGACATTAATATTTTCCTCTTACGAAGTGACTGTTACAACAAACCTCAAAAATATAAGATGATCAGAAATATGTTTTTGTACCCTCTTGTCAACTATGTATAATAAGATATAAGCAATTCTCAAGAAGCTGAAATAACCCTTGCCTCTATAACATCAGAAGCAGAAGCCTTTCATTTTTTTGAGTTATATCATTCCACTGGATCCACTTTGCTTTGACAGTTTGTCATGAATAAAAGTTGTCTAGGCTCTTAAAATCCTTTATTTATGAGTTTTCCCTAAATATGAAGATAGCAATAATAACCAAAATTATGTCTGGGTTTGCTAATGTGAGGCCAGTGTCTTTGGTTGTGCTCATGTTCCTTTTCTTGGTTTCCAGTAATTTGCTCTTGATATAAACATTAACCTTTAAGTGTCCTATCTCAATAATTACTTCAGAGTAATCTTAATTTTTTTCTCTTTTTCGCTTGATTTTTATCAGTATTATATCTGTTAAGGTATTTATTTTCAACAACAGCAGCAGCAAGAAAGCTTTGCCTCAACAAGAAATACTAGAGCTGACACAGATCCTGAGCTGGTCCATTCTGTCTTAGGAGATGAGGAAACTGTTAATTACGTCAATCAGATACCAGGAGAAATTGGATTAGAACTAACTTTCTTAATTCTTGGTCCAATGCTGTTGCTTTATAATCTTAAAACATAAACATACAGATATTTATAAATCCTTTTCAGAATGATATTTCCATGTTTTTATTTTTATTTTTTTATTTTTATTATTTTCATGTTTTTAGATTTGAGAACTACTAAAGGCTATAATTCATCTTATTTATTGAGTATTGATCATGTTATATTTCAGATACTGTGCAAAATGCTTGTCATAAACTAACTCATTTAATTCTCAGTACAACCTAATAATAGCATTGTTACTATTATGATTTCTATGTGAGAGATGTAGAATCAGAGGTACAGATAGGTATGGTAACATGTCTGAAGTTCCATGGTTTCTGAGTAACCTCGCAAAATTGCAACTCGGAGTGCTGACTTCCAAAGCATGTTGACTGTGTGGCTTTCTCTTGAGAGGTCAACTTAGCCACAGCTGCCCCACTTGTTTGCTGTGACCCTGAAAACACTGGGAATTATGCAATTAACTCTATTCCTCTTCTGCACTGCTTATTAAGTAAACCTAGAACTGTAATTGTGATTATCTTTACCAAATTAAATTACTTTCAGGAATTATTTCACCATGTTAATTCATGGTTCAATATTGTTTTCCTGTTTTTACTACCACTACCTCTTTTCCCCATCATTCTCTTGTTTTAATATATTTCATTTTGTAATGTGTTCACTTTACATATATGTACACATGTGTAATATATATATAATATACACATATATAAATATATATATACATTATTACATAATGCATCTTTATACTTACTGTATAAACTAATTTTTTTTTAGAACAAAGAAGGACACAAACTAATCACCTACAAGTCATTGTACTAGAAAGCTAGAATAATGCAGGTTAATTAATTATGGATGTGGGGTTAACGCCAGTTACAAACATATTTGGAAAAAACCCAAATATATGCAACCACAAAGTTCTACAAGGTGGACAGATAAATAGGGTTATTGCAGAAGGAACAAGGCAGTTCAGGGTGCTTGATAGAGGTCATTCTAACAGGTATGAGCTGGATACTTTCTATCTCAGAGCAGCATGAATTAGACATCATTTGATCACTTTCCTGTTTATGGACTCCAAGGGCTCCTATATCAGAAATGCAAATGAAAACACTGCTCAAGTAAAAACAAAAACAAAAACATTGAAATTTCTCATTGCGATGTGCAGAGAGAACTATGTCAAATGAATGTTTATGTTCCTGTTGTTTGGGATCTCTTATGGGCTCTGTCAGAATTTGTGCTCCTAAAAATATTCTGGCAGAAATCCTTAGAAATATAGAAGAGCAGAATAAATTATTGCATGGGTTTTACTATAGCATGTTTTATTATAAAAAACAGCTTATAATTTTAATGCCATCTGTATATATTTAGTTTTTTATATATATATACTAGAGGCCTGGTGCACGAAAAGATTCGTGCAATAGGCCTTCCCTTCCCCTGGCTGCTGGCACCGGTTTTCCTCTGGCACCGGGACCCAGGCCTTCGCTCCGGCCGGAGCCGCCTTCAAGCCTTCACTGCTCCAGCCAGAGCCGCCTTCAGTTTTCGCTCTGCCACTTCATGCCTATGTATGCAAATTAACCGCCATCTTTGTTGGCGGTTAATTTGCATATCTTGCTGATTAGCCAATGGGAGGCGTAGTGAAGGTATGGTCAATTACCATGTTTGTCTATTATTAGATAGGATTTTATTGATCTCAGAGAGGATGGGAGAGAGAGATAGAAGCATCAATGATGAGAGGGAATCATCCATTGGCTGCCTCCTGCACCCCCACACTGGGGATCCAGCCTGCAATCCAGGCATGTGTCCTGACCAGGAATTGAACCATGATCTCCTGGCTCATAGATGGATGCTCAACCAGTGAGCCACGCCGACTGAGCTGTAGATACTTATTTTGAGAAAACTAACTTTTCAGTATTTTATTTACCCAAATGATGCTAAAAAATGGATTTTTATAAACCATTTTATTCTCTCTCATTTTTTTTCATGCTAAGATTCTATTTCAAATAACCGGATAAATAAGCAACTCTTCAGGGTGAAATCAGCTTCTCTAGATTCCTGTTATGAAATATCTACAGGAAATTTCATTCCTCATTTGAGCAATTGATATTTTTAGAGCTTCTGAGTCAATTTTGAAATTCAGTGGTATTCATGAGACTAAAATATTTCATTGGTGCTTGTTTTTTAAATCGTCACAACCAAAAAGCAAACTTAAGCCTACAATCACAGTTTTCTGTGTAGAAATAGAAATTGTTTTAGTCCAAATTCTATTAAAATTATTTATAAAGAATGATTTAACTCTGTCTTTGAAAACAAACACTTCCTAATTTGACTAATATGTAAGTTGAATCAAATAAGTCAGACAACGCTATATCTTTGCTAGTACTTCAATTTTAGTTGGGAGAAGAATGAATATGCTTTAGCATTCAAATGCCCCATCAGGTTTAAATTGATTGCTGTGCTGAGGAAAGAGAAACAACAGAAGCAGCTGTCTGCTTCCTACACATTGAGCAGGGAATTCAATAACTCCCAGAGTAGGCAGCATTACATACTCACTGTCAAACACAGTTGCCCAATTCTATGCTGCAGATTTCTTTTTAATATTTTGACTTTGGAATATTAAAATATTGAGATTTGTAAAATATGCAATATAGGAGATAAACAGGCTTTCTTTAGCATGGTAGCTGTACTGATCAAACTCATTTACTAAAGATATCATCTTTATTAATAACTGAAACAATTTATTAACCAAAACATTTCCAATCATAGTACTTATTTTTAACCAGTGAGAACATTTTACTAATCATACCTTTATTATTTGGACATTGTGCCTTCTCATTTAAATTGTGCCTCTGACTACAATAATCCAGACAGTGAATAAAAACTGATTTTGCAGTTAAACCTTTAGCAGAGCTACCCCAGGAGCATGCTTAAAAATATTACATATGGTGGCTGATGAAGTATATGACTGTCTAACCACTATCCTCTGTTCCTAAGGCTAAACAATAAAAAACGTGGAAAAAAATTGCATTAGAAACATCCTGACAGTCATAACTTCAGGGGAATTTGGGTACTATTTTTTAGCTCAGCTCTAATATAAAAATTAGCCTTCTAACGAGAAAGTTCAAGTTTAGAAAATTGTTTCCACCAGGTGAACATGGGTAAAAAAAAAAACCACACAGAGGAAGCAGAGAGAGGACCCAGAAGGATAGACAGAAAGAACCATATACACAAGAAAGGGAGGTTGTAGTAGGCTAGAGGCCCCATATAAATACCATTGCTCAGTGCAAATATCATTTATGAATGTTAGGACACATAGAGCATACATCATTTTTCCTGGCATGTGTCACTATGTATGCACTAGAGGCCTGGTGCACGAAATTCGTGCATGGGGGTGGGGGGTCCCCTGAACCCAGCCTGCATCCTCTCCAATCCGGGACCCCTCGGGGGATGTCGACTGCCAGTTTAAGCCTGATCCTGGGGAATGGGCCTAAACCGGCAGTTGGACATCCCTCTCACAATCCTGGAATGCTGGCTCCTAATTGCTCACCTGCCTGCCTGCCTGGTCACCCCTAACTTCCCCCCCTCCACCGCTGACCTGATCGCCCCTCACTGCCTCTGCGTGCCAGCCTAATTGCCCCTAACTGCCCCCACTGCTGGCCTGGCCACCCCTAACCGCCCCCCCCCCCAACCTGGTCACTCCTAACTGCCCCCACTGCCAGCCTGGTCACCCCTCATGGCCCCCCTGCCAGCCTGGTTGCCCCACACAGCCTGCTGTTCAGTCATTTGGTCGTCCCTCACTAACCCCCCTGCCCACCTGGTCTTAGGCAGCCATCTTGCAAGGGTGTGACAATCAATTTGCATATTACCTCTTTATTATATAGGATGTTTTAAAGCAGTGGTTCTCAACCTTGGCTGCACATTAGAATCACCTGGGAATCTTTTTAAAATCCTGATTTCTGGGCCTCATCCTCCAGAAATTCTGTTTCTTTGTTATGGGGTGGGGCCACAACATTAGTAACAAAGAAACAGAATTTTCGGAGAATGAGGCCCTGAAATCAGTATTTTAAAAAGATTCCCAGGTGATTCTAATGTGCAGCCTAGGTTGAGAACCACTGTTTTAAAGGGACACAAAACTTGAAAAGGGTACCGTACAATAGTCTGTGCAGTGAGCAGTGTAGAGGTTAGAGCAATGGTGTAATCTTCTGCAGTGATATCCCATTGCACAGAAACAGAGGGAGCAGGCCTGTCCTCTTATTTTTTTAATATTTCAAGAACAACTCTTTAAAATATAATAATGTATAGTAATGTTACATGCAATAAACATTAATCTTCAAGAAAAATGATTTAAATATAATATGACATGCAATAAAATCAATATTTAAAGAAAAAAGATTTTAAATATAATATTATTACCAAAATTATACTAACATTGTATAATATCACAAATGTTGTAGGAAATATTAAAAATCTGCAAATAACAGGATTACTTCTATGATATTCTAGAATATTTTTTTTCTTCTGGCTCTATTTTAGTTCATCAGTTTATGTTGTTCATTATATTCCACAAATGAGGGAGGTCATGCGATATTTATCTTTCTCCAGCTGGCTTATTTTGTGTAGCATAATGCTCTCCAGGTCCATCCATGCTGTTGCAAATGGTAAGAGTCCCTTCTTTTTTTACAGCAGCTTAGTATTCCATTGTATAGATGTACCACAGTTTTCTAATCCACTGTTCTGCTGATGGGCACTTAGGCTGTTTCCAAATCTTAGTTATTATAAATTGTGCTGCTATGAACATAGGGATGCATATATCCTTTCTGATTGGTGTGTCTGTTTTCTTGAGATATATTCCTAGAAGTGGGATTACTGGGTTAAATGGGAGGTCCATTTTTAATTTTTTGAGGAAACTCCATACTGTTCTCCATAGTGGTTGCACCAGTCTGCCTTCCTACCAGAAGTGCAAGAGGGTTCCTTTTTCTCCGCATCCTCGCCAGCACTTGTCATTTGTGGATTTGTTGATAGCCATTCTGACAGGTGTGAGATGGTACCTCATTGTCGTTTTGATTTGCATCTTCTGATAATTAGTGACTTTGAGCATGTTTTCATGTGTCTCTTGGCCTTTTGTATGTCCTCTTTTGAAAAGTGTCTATTTAGGTCCTTTGCCCATTTTTTTTGATTGGATTATTCATTTTCCTTTTGTTAAGTAGTATGAATTTTCTGTAAATTTTGGGGATTAAGCCCTTATAACATTGGTGAATATATTCTCCCATGCGGTGGGCTTTCTTCTTGTTTTGTTGATGGTTTCTTTTGCTGTGCAGAAGCTTTATATTTTGTTGTAGTCCCACTTGTTTATTTTCTCCTTAGTTTCCATTGCCCTAGGAGCTGTATCAGTAAAGATATTGCTACGACATATGTGTAATGTTTTGCTGCAATGGATTCTTCTAAGATTTTTATGATTTTTATGATTTCCTGTCTTACATTTAAGTCCTTTATCGATTTTGAGTTTATTTTTGTGTAATTTGGTGGTGTAGTTTCAATTTTTTGCATGTATCTGTCCAATTTTTGAAACATCATTTATTGAAGAGACTGTCTTGACTCCATTGTCAAATATTAATTGAACATAATGGCTTGGATCGATTTCTGGGTTCTCTCTTTGGTTCCGTTGGTCTACATGTCTATTCTTGTGCCAATACAAGGCAGTTTTGAGAACAGTGGCTTTGTAATATAGCTTGGTATCTGGTATTGTGATCCCTCCAACTTTGTTATTCTTTCTCAGGATTGCTGTGGCTATCCAGGGTTTTTTTTTATTCATATGAAATTTTGGAGAGTTTGTTCTAGGTCTGTGAAATATTCTGTTAGTATCTTAATGGGGATTCCATTGAATCTATAGATTGCTTTGTGTAGTATGGACATTTTAATTATGTTGATTCTACCAATCCATGAACACGGTATATTATTTCATTTGCTTATGTCTTCCTCTATCTCTTTTTTCAACATCCTTTTGTTTTCTGAGTATAGGTCTTTTACTTCCTTAGTTAAGTTTATTCTTAGGTATCTTAATTTTTTTGTTGCAATCGTAAATGGGATTTTTTTTTTTTTAGTTTCTCTTTCTGTAAGTTCATTATTGGTGTATAAAAAAGCCATTGATTTCTGCATGTTAATTTTGCATCCTGCTACATTGCTGAGCTCATTTATCAAGTCTAGTACTTTTTTGATGGAGTCTGGGGTTTTCTATGTACAATATCATGTCATCTGCAAATAATGACAATTTTACTTCTTCTTTTCCAATTTGGATGCCTTTTATTTCTTCTTGTTGTCTGATCGCTATGGTTAGCACTTCCAGTACTATGGCGAACAGAAGTGGTGAAAGTGGGCATCCCTGTCTTGTTCCTGTTCTTAAGGGAAATGGTTTTAGTTATTACCTAAAATGGGTGTTGGATTTTGTCAAATGCTTTTTCTGCGTCTATTGATATGATCATGTGATTTTTGTCTTTCAGTTTGTTTATGTGATGTATCATGTTTATTGATTTGCAAATATTGTACTAGCCTTGAATCCCTGAAATAAATCCCACTTGATCATGGTGTATGATCTTTCTAACACATTTCGTACCGCTCAGGAGTTTTCTTGTGTTTCGCGCGCCATCTGTTAAGGACCGCTCATGAGTGTTCTTGTTTTTCACGTCCATGAAAAAAAGGAGCGAATCTAGATACTTATGTAAATTTTGTTTGGTCCCTCTTCATAGAGGAAAATGTTTTACGCAGTACCATACGTTAAAAAAGTACTAGGAACTTTAATTGTTTGTTTTTGTAAATAAAAATGTTATAATTATTGAAAAACAACACCTAAAGTGCATTATGATCTGTAGTTATGATGATTTAAATAACGTGCAGTTTGCCCAAAAACGTGCGGTCCCTGGCGTATGTCTTAGAGATTTCTATGCGGTACACAATGTGTTAATAAATTGCTGGATGCGATTTGCTAATATTTTGTTGTGGATTTTAGCATGAATGTTCATCAGGGATATTGGCCTATAATTCTCTTTCTTTGTAATGTCTTTATCTGGTTTTGGAATTAGGATAATGCTGGCCTCATTAAAAGAGTCTGGAAGTGTTCTTACCTTTCGGATTTTCTGAAACAGTGGAGGAGTATAGGTGTTAGTTCTTTAAATGTTTGGTAAACTTTCCCCGTGAAGCTGTCTGGACCTGGGCTTTTGTTTGGTGGGAGTTTTTTTGATTACTGCTTCTATTTCATCATTGTCATTGGCTTATTCAGGTTTTTTTATTCTTCCTGATTCTGTTTTGGGGTATTGTATTTTTTTCTAGGAATTTGTTTCATCCACATTGTCCAGCTTGTTGGCATATACTTTTGTTCATAGAATTTTCTTACAATCCTTTGTATTTCTGTGGTGTCAGTGGTTACTCCTCCACTTTCATTTTTGATTTTATTTATTTGGGTCTTCTCTCTTTGTTTATTGATGAGTCTGGCTAATGATTTATCCTTTCAAAGAACCAGCTCTTGGTTTCATTGATTTTTTTGTATTGTTTTTTCAGCCTCTGTTATTTATTTCTGCTCTAATCTTTCCATCCTTCTACTTACTCTGGGCTTTATTGTTGTTCTCTTTCTAGTTCTTTAAATTGTAGAGTTAAATAGTTTATTGCTGATTTTTCTTGTTTGTTGAGGTATGCTTGTAGTGTTATGAACTTCCCTCCCAGGACTGCTTTTGCTGTGTCCCAGAGATTTTGGGTTGTTGTGTGTTCATTTTCATTTGTTTCCAGGAAGTTTTTTATTTTTTTCTTGATCTCCTTGGTAACCCATTCATTGTTTAATAATATGCTATTTAACCTCCATGTTTTTGGGTGTTTTTACTGTAGTTGATTTTTAATTTCATTCCACTGTGATCTGAGAAGATGCTTGATATGATTTAAATCTTCTTGAACTTGTGGAGACTTGTTTTGTGTCATAACATGTGGTTTATCTTTGTGAATGATCCATGTGCACTTGAGAAGAATGTATATTCTGCTGCATTGGGGTGAAATGTTCTATAAACATCAATTAAATCCACCTGATCCAGTGTGTCCTTTAGAGTCTCTGTTTCCTTGTTAAGTTTTTGTCTGGAAGATCTATTGAGTGAAGTCAGAGGGGTGTTAAAGTCCCCTACTATGACTGTATTGTTGTTGAACTCTCCATTAAAGTCCACTAGAAGATTTTTTTATATATTTAGGTGCTCATATGTTTACCAGGGTTATATCTTCTCGATGGATTGATCCCTTTAGTATTATGTAGTGACCTTTGTTGTCTCTTGTGATGGACTTCATTTTGTAGTCTATTTTGGTGGATATGAGTATTGCTACTCCAGCTTTTTTTTTCTTTTCCATTTGCATGGAACATTTTTTTCCATCTCTTCACTCTCATCCTGTGTGTGTGTTTTGTTTTGAAGTGGGTCTCTTGTAGACAGCATATAGTTGGTTCATGTTTTTTTATCCATCCTGCTACTCTACACCTTTTGATTGGAGCATTTAGTTCATTTACATTTAAGGTTATTATTAAGAGGTACTTATTTATTGCCATTATATTTCTGTATGGCTAGGTTTCTCTCTCTGTTTCTCCTCTCATTACATCAATCCCTTCAGCATTTCTTGTAATACTGGCTTGGTGGTGATGTACTCCTTTAGCCTTTTTTTGGCCTGGAAAGCTCTTTATTTGACCTATTTTGAATGATAGCCTTGCTGGATATAGTAATCTTGGTCTCAGATCCTTGATTTCCATTACCTTGAGTACTTCATGCCATTCCCTTCTGGCCTATAGAGTTTCTGATGAGAAATCAGGTGTCAGCCTTATGGGAACTCCTTTGTAGGTAACAATTTTCTTTTTCCTTGCTGCCTTTAAGATTCTTTTTGTCTTTAATTTTTGGCATTATAATTATGATGTGTCTGGGTGTGGGCCTGTTTGGGTTCTTCTTGTTTGGAGTTCTCTGTGCCTCCTGAACTTGTGTGACTTTTTCTTTTACCAGGTTAGGGAAGTTTTCTGCCATTATTTCTTCAAACACCTTCTCTATGCCTTTCTCCCCTTCTGCCTCTTCTGGCATAGCTGCTATTCTAATATTGTTATGTTTCACATTGTCCCACAGCTCCCTTAAGCTGTTCTCCTGTTTTATTAATTGTGTTTTCTTCTTAGTTTTCTGCTTGATATTTTCAACTCTGTCTTCTAATTCACTGATTTGATCCTCAGCTTCCCCTAATCAGCTGTGTATTCCTTCCAATGTATGCTTTATTTGTGTTATGTCATTCTTTATCTCAGACTGTTCTTTTTTCGTAGTTACTATATCTTTTCCCATGCTGTTGAGCACCTTTATCATTGCTATGAACTTTGTTTCAGATAAATTTCTTATCTCTGCTTCATTTATCTTTTCTTCTGGAGAATTCTCTAGTTCTTTCATTTGGGGGTTGTTTCTTTGTTTCCTCATGTTGACTTTCTATTTGGGTTTGTGACTATGTATTAGTTATACCAGTGGTTCTCAACCTTGGCTGCACATTAGAATCACCTGGGAATCTTTCTAAAATCCTGAGTTCTGGGCCTCATCCTCCAGAAATTCTATTTCTTTGTTACTAATGTTGTGGCCCCCCCCCCCCCCCATAACAAAGAAACAGAATTTCTGGAGGATGAGGCCCAGAAATCAGGATTTTAAAGATTCCTAGGTGATTCTAATGTGCAGCCAAGGTTGAGAACCACTGCCTTAGGGAATTTCAGGAGGATGAGGCCCAGAAATCAGGATTTTAAAGATTCCTAGGTGATTCTAATGTGCAGCCAAGGTTGAGAACCACTGCCTTAGGGCAAGGTGTTTCCCAATAGGGTGTGTCAACTGTCTTCCCGCCTTGGCAAGGGAAATGTCTATGTGGGAAAGATGTCCTCCACTGTGTGAGGGAATGACTCAGCTCAGGAAACTTAAAGTGTCTCCCTTCTGAGCTCTATCGCCTGAGTCCCCAGTCCTGGTTTCTGCCCCCACAGTTCCAGTCTACTCCACCCTCCCTCTGCTGGAGCACAAGGTGGGTGGCTCCACAGGGAATTTTGTGTGTTGGTCCTTTAAGAGAGTGCCTGAATTTTCAGCTGTTATGCTCTGGCAGACAGCACCCCACTGCTTTTCATGGCCAGATGTTATGTGGGTACCCTTCTCAGTTCTGGTGCTCTCTGCTGGGGGGGGGTCCTAGCTTGGGGATTAGATCCCAGAGTTCTCAGTATCACCCCCCCTTCTCCCCCGCCACAGCTGAGATATCTCTCTGGAACTTCAGTTGCTGTCTGTGGGCGCCCGGGCAGCCCTTTCTGCCCCTCCTACCAGTCTCTATGTGACCTCCACTTTTGGTCCTCGGGTGTCAGGGTTCTCTCCTGCTAGTTTTCCGTTGATTATTAAGGAAGTTTTCTGTATTTTAGTTGTAATACCAGTTTGTTCCTGGGAGCATGTTCTTACTCTGCCTCCATTTTTTTTCCTGTCCTCTTCTTGCAGCCTCAGGTGGCAGCTGGGGAAAGAGAGCTGTAAATGTTCTCCTAGACATAAAGGCAAGGAATAGATCGACGCAAAAAGAAAACCTGCTCTTTCTGCTTAATGAGCTTCAAATATTTTAGACCTTATAGGAAGCCATGTGATAAATGTATGACAGTAAGAGGGAAATGTTAGGAAGTTTAGCAGAGTACAGCATCAGCTATTATTAAACTGATGAACTTTTCATGGGTAACCTTTGCAAGTTCTATTACCATGGAAAAAAGTCCTGTAGAAGACATTTTTAGAATTTTAAAGTGTGTAAAGATGGGCAATATTAACTGAAAAGTTGAATCCCTCTTACATTTTTATGGTTCAGAATTTGTAATGAATTATAGTTAGGTTGACACATATCCAGTTACTTTTCAAAATAGAGAAAATGTGTGATCCCGAAAGTTTTAAAAATTATATTTTAAAAATACTTTGCTCTATTGAGGAAATCTATAAGGATCACCTTTTTAAGGCACTTAACTCCTATTCATTTATTTTCAGCCTCTACACCTTATTTTATCATTTGTTTACATAGGCTAACATTTGTATAAGCAAAAGATATTCTAACTATAATATATACATTATCTGAGGGAGAATGAAGCTGGTTCATGATTCCTGGAAGGTTTCTGTTTCTGGCAATGGTGGAATAATTGGGACCAGACTTGCCATTCTCCCATAAACATTTTCAAAACCAAGCATCGCAGCTGACACATCTGTGCCCAAGTATGGAACAACAGGTAGCATGAACCACGGCCCCTGAGAGAAGGTAAACAAATGAGGTGAGTTCTGTAATTACCTCAACTGTCTGCCCTGAGGCCCTCTCCATATCATGGTGCCAGAAGGGAAAGCAGAGCTTAACTAAAGTAAAACTAAGTGAAGGAGACAGAGGGCAGAGCTCAGGAAGGCGGAGGTGGCTGCAATCCAGAGGTCATAGTATCAGAGAGAATGGAGTTATGCAGAGACAGGGCTCCTAAAATCTGTCCCCTTGAGCCTGTTGCTATGTACTAAGCAAAACTTGTGGAGGTATTAGTTCATGAGGTCAGGCAGAGTGTTCAGGAACCTGTAAACTAACAATTCCCAGAGCTCATTCCAGTCTGGGAGATGCTGGAATATGACTGCCCAGATCTTTGTTGATCATAGGGCCCATTACAGATATACCTAGACTGATAGAGAACAAAACAGTGAGAGCATAAATGCTTAATGCCAGGGGTGAGAGAGCTCCAGATTTTACAGATATTAAGACATAAAGGTAATATTATGAATCACTTTATGCCAATAAATTTGACAATTATATAAACTTGAAAATATTAGAAAGACAAATTGTCATAACCAATTAACCTCTAAGTTATTTATTAATACAAAGTGATTATTATATTTTGTATTATATTACATCATGGAAAAAACAGTAGATGGCTAAAATTTTGGGGGTTACTGATACCCATGATATAGTTAATTGCCATACCCTTGTGTTATTATTTTAAGATTGTATTTTCTAATTTTCTAGGAAGAATAATGTGTATACAAAATTGATATTTAACATAATTATTTATTAGGAAATATTAGGTACAACCATTATGGGATATCAATACATAGTCAGTAGAATGGTTGCAATTTAAAAGACTGACAATACTGTGTTGGAGAGAACATGGAATAGTTGCAACTCTCATGCATTGCTGGTGGAAGATAATATGGTGCAACCACTATGGAGAACAATTTGGCAAAATATGTTTACCGTACAATCCAGCCATTTCACTCCTAGGTATTGACCCAAGTAAAATGACAACATATGTTCCAGCCTAGAATTGGAAACCAACAATTTTATTCATATTAACCCCCAAATAGAAACAAGCCAAATAGCCACCAAGAAGTGCATGGATAAACAGACTGTGGGATATGTAACTGTATACTACCCATGGATATAAATATACATACAACAACATGCACACATCTCAAACACATTATGCTAAGAGAAAGGAGGCTGACACAAGAGTGCATGGCATATAATTTCATTTATGTGAAATTCTGTAACATGTAAAATAAATCTATAGTGACAGAAAACCATGCTTACCTAGAGTCTGGGTGGCAGCGTGTGGAGATTTGTTGCCAAAAGGTACACGGGACATGCCCTGTACCTTGATTGCTGTGTATCCAGTGTCAAAACCCATCAGTCTGTACACTTAAACTGCGTGCCCTTTATTGTGTATAAAGTATAATGTAAATACATTTTTAAAGAAAGAAACAAAATTCCTGGAAGATTTTCTGTTTTCAAGTGTTTTGATATATCAAAAAATAATGTGTCAACTTCAAGAATAAAGAATATGAAACATTCCAGAAACAAGACCACCAAACCTAAATTTGAGTTTACACTATATTAGATATAAAGATAAGCAGATGTTTCCATTGCCATAGTAAAAAAACCACATAGAAAAATGAAAATTTAGTAAACATGATTTTCTCTTCTGCCCCCACATGTAGCAAGGAATAAAGGAAATAAAGAGACAGTAGTGAGATAAATGAGTGAGAAAAAGAAATAAGGTTGTGTTATGTGTGTGGGCCACAGGTGATGTTCTGCTCAAAAATCCCTGAATTGAGGGAGATAAGAAAGGAGCATTGTTGGGTCAGTGGCCTGAAGTAAAATACTGACTTTCAAATTGTGAGGCCCAAACTTGAAAATGCCTATATTAGTCTCTCTTTGGGGCTGAGTTCTCCCACGTGGGCTATGCACACACTGGGAAGTGAAGCTGGCATACTTGGGTTTGAAAGGAATGATGGAAGCATTTCTATCTGTCTTACCTAAAATTTTCTTTCACTTAAGGTTTTTTAAGAATGACTGTGCCGATTAACAGTTTTTATACTTTTCCAAATATGAATTATACCTGCCTGCTTCTCATTTTCTTTACCTGCCTAGTCTCTGGGGCCACTTGACTTTCACTATGGAGACACAGTCAGTGATGATGCCTTCATGTTCTGGAAGGAACAAGCAGTTTTTATAGCCTCAAAAAGAAAGAAGGGATTCCCCCCCCCCCCCCCTCAGATATGAAGATTTTCCTTAATGGAGCTGTCACTCAAAAGCCAAACACAGCTCTTTGAGCCAGAACTGCAAGATGAGGAACGCCCTCCCATGCTGGTCATTTGATTGGGAAGAGTCTCCTCACTAATTTTTAAGGTTAATATAGAAGATTCTTCCCATGGGGCTTCAGCTTTCTCAGTAACTCCTTTATTTTCCCCAGTTGGGAGGTACATCTTTTTGTCCCTAATGAACAAGGAATGACCTGTACAAAGGCTTTTCACACAAGAAAACAAACCAAAAAATGAGCTCATTCTCTAGAATTTTTTTCCCCCAAAACTGTGGCAAATCAAAAAAATATATTTTTTAAATGACAGTGAATTATTAGATTATAATCTGTACATTCTGTATAAAATTCCACTTGCTACCTTAGTTTATTCTATATTGCAATCAATGTTCTTAAGCATAGCAGCATCCTGATATTAGAGTTTCTAGAACGAAATCATTTAGTAGAATCCGAAAAGCACATTTCTGTGTTCAGGAGCTGTTTACTTAAATGCACATTGCAGTTTTCGGAAGTGGTTTCCCCTCATTGCCTGTATTTGCATAATGCTTATTGCCAGGCAGGTTATTTAAGAGCAGTGAAAGTTTTAAGTCTGGGGTGTGTTTAATGAAGGCTGTGGTTACTGTGTCTGGCATCATTTGGTGATTCAGAAAAGTCTAATATGGTGTATTACGTTCTGTAACTTTTACCAATGAGTTATTAAAAAAAATAACACAGGTTTTGGAATGATGCTGCTTTTAATTTGTAAGGCGTATGCCCTCATAACCCATTGCTGATTTGAAATGATGAGAGCTATATAATCGGAATACGATTTTCAGCAGAAGGAGGCTGTCATCTTGTCAAGCAGAGGAAGTAAGAGATTTGGAACCACGAATAAAAGACATTTTATTCCTGGCTCTTCATTTACTCTTTGGAAAACCTTAGGCAAATATACTTTTCCTTTTCCATCTGTAATCCAAAATGCAAATAGAGTGATAATATTATCCATCAGACATGAAAGAGATTTATCTTGCGTTATTTTAATTATCTGGAAATGAAAACACCATGCAAGGTTTTAAATAGACCCCTGTGATTTCTAATCTACATATAGAGAATTCAACAACTGTTTCCTTTTTTTTTTTTTTTACATATTTTCACTCACTTTTAGTTGAAAAGATACAAAATCTTACATTATACTACATTGATGATAAAGTCCTAAAATTGTGCGTTTGTCAAAATATCATTAAGCTTGTTTCCAGAATCTGGGCAATAGAGTGATTTATTCCATGATTCTCACAATTGTTCATTACATTTACTTCTTTCTTGTGCATGTTATGCAGTATTCAAATCGGGGCCAAGGACTGCAGACTCTGTCAGAAAGGAAGCTAATTGACCATATTTTAAGAAGAGTTTTTCCTTTTGATAAATGATGAAAAGATTAGTGATTGTAAATAGCAACCTTTAGCCCAGTGGTTCTCAACCTTGGGTGCACATTAGAATCACCTGGGAATCTTTCTAAAATCCTGATTTCTGGGCCTCGTCCTCCAGAAATTCTGTTTGTTACTATGTTGTGGTCCCACCCCATAATAGAAAACAGAATTTCTGGAGGATGAGGCCCAGAAATCAGGATTTTAAAGAGATTCCCAGGTGATTCTAATGTGCGGCCAAGGTTGAGAACCACTGCTTTAGCCTTTATTTTTACTTTCGGGATTCTCATGTCTCTATCTGGAAACTTTTAATTTTCTTGTTCACTGTGGCCTTCATGAAATGTTTCAGTAGAGATCATAATCATATTCTATAAGGCTTTTGTTTTGTATCTATTTTGTTTTTAGAAAATAAAAATGTCATATAGATGATTTCTTACTTTCAAACTAAGAACCCTTTGAATCCCAAGTCTAATTTGGTATATTCTAAGATTATAAATTAGACTTCAAAATATATCTGAATTTTGAAATGTATCTGACTTTGAAATATATCTGAATTTACCTGATTACCATAATTTACTAAATAAAGCATGTTTCTCAACATTCTTGTTAGAGTAACATAGGAAGCTTCAGAGCTATTGATGTTTTGCCTTTCAATCATTCTGGATTTGGGGCTAAATGGTTCTTTGAGTTTCCGAGGTGATCCCAATATAAACCCAGAATCAAGAACTAGTGAAATAGTAAACTCACTGGTCCCTCTATTGTGGGCAAGAAGGCAATCATTGGATTGCAGTTCAGCTCCCTTAATGTAACTGCTGAGGTTCAATAAGTCCATATGACATTTATTGATCATCTCCCAAATTGGAACCACTGTGCTCAGGAATGAAGAGGCAAAAGTAAGCAAGGCATGGTTTCTAGCAACTAAGAAAGGACATTCTCAATGCTGCCGTGAAAATGATTTTTTTCTGCTTTTATTTTGTCCCCAGTACACATGGACCCCCAGCTTCATTTTTTTGTATTTTCTTCTATATGAATTCTAAGGGCAAGCAACTATATTCCAGAGGAATTGTAGCATTCTGAGAAGATGTTTACCATTCATTTTTTAAAAATACTATTTACCTACAGTTTTCTTTACAAAATTTCTTAAATCAAGTAATAAAAATAATTTGAACTATTTTATGTTCGACAAATCCAGTTTTAAGTTTGGTGAGAATGAAACCCAGGAACCATTGGACTCTAGTGTCACCTGCAGTAAATAGGTGAAATAAGTAATTACAGTGGACAGCAGACTCCAAAGATAATGTCAGAAATCATCTCTCTAACAGGTGAATAACAAATGAGGGCTTAGGTTAGAGTCTCTGCAAAATGATTTCAACACTAAAGTTCTGTGATTCTAAGTTTTGTTATGCATGAACTAGACCTGACAGTCCAATGTGGTAGTCACTAGCCCCATGTAGATGTTTAAGTCAATTAAAATTAATATAATTTAAAAATAATTTTCTCAGTTGTACTTGCCAGACTTCAGGTGTTCATTAGGCACATATGGCCAGTGGCTGTATATTGGATTATGCAAAATTATAGAACTTTTTCATCACTACAGAAAGCTATATTGGACAACAATGGTCTGGATATTTTTATTTTTATTTTAAGCAGTAAGTGAAATGACTAGCAGAACAAAAGATATAGTCAAGTTGAAGACTCAATAATCCACTTCACATGACAACATATGTAATGAGGAATATATGACCAGTAGTATGTCCTAATCTTTTAAATTACTGTTATTTGTATTCCTTTTGATGGAATTTTCTAGAATATATTTACCTTTAATAACAAAGTAGTTATTGTAAAATGTCACAGATCTGCTAATATAAGGGAGGCGCATAACTTAATTTTACTTGTTACCTAGACCTTACTGATGTTGGTTTCAACTTTACTAAAATCATCTGCCAAAAAAATTGGTATTGGTGCCAGAGGCCATGGCTCAGGAGGTGACAAACTGCTTTTGCTAGGTTTGACCCATAGAAAAGAGATTTTAGTAATCATTTAAAATCTATTTACATTGTGCCTAACATCTCCATTTAGTCGGTATATAGGCATTTAATATTTAGCTGTTCTAATTGCAGAAGCAGCACCCTTGTTAACAAAGTTGTTCAGGTCAGTCAGAGCCTGGGCAGTGGTAAACAGCAGGACATGTCTGATAAAGAGTGAGCAATGACTGTTCAATTAGAAAATCAATACGCTACTTCCTGTATACATAAATGGTTGCAAATGAGAAATTCGCAGTGGCTTGTCTTGTTTTGTAACAGATTTCAACTGGAAAAAAAAAAATCAATGGGTACAAGGTAAGCCAAACAGACGGAATTTAAAATAAGATAGCATCTATCAGGTCATCTTTCTAAATAAAGTACATGCCCGTCCTTAGGTCTGGAGGTAGTTGCATATCTAGAGCAGAGGATTTTGGCTTACCTGTCCTTTTTGATTCAAGTACATTGTTGGGAAGCTGCTGACTATGGGTATAAAAATGTAAATGCAAAAGCAATTGATTATTTTCATTACGAATTCCTGTCATTCTATGCCATGGAAAAGGCCAAGAGGTTAAAAACTAGATGAATCACTCTGTAATCTTTACAATAAAAGCATCAGGTGGCAGTAGGTGTAAATACCACTTTAAAGAGTGTAGTTTTGAGTGGGAGAGCAATATTTTACTGAAGATGAAACAGTCCTTGGAGCTGCACCTGTCAACAGAATCTGTTTTAAAATATGCTTGCAGACAGAGCTTAAATGGTTTAGCCAGAACCAAGAGAGGTGTTATTAACAGTGGATGATGCAAAATAATCTCCGGAAACTATTTGCTTTTCTACTTGATATGCCCATCACGCAGCATCCAATCAGAGTTGGTATTTTATAACTCTCATGTCCTCATAATTTAATTATGTTGTAGATTTGCAGAGTTTGCCAAAGGACTTCATGATGTATTCAGAACGTTTTGCAGGGAGGGAAATTTTGATTCTAGTTTATTTGCCGGAAAGAAAAATATTTACATTACAAATAAATTTTTCTACATAGATGGAGGAATAAGCAAACAGAGGTACAGACAGAATAGTATAGGTATCAGTAAAGCCAGGCTCAATTGTGCTGTAACAGAAAATGACCTGTAGGTCTCATTGGCCATAACAGTGAATATTTAGTGTCATATTCATCACCTTTGGGGGCACTGCTCAGTGTTACCATCACCTGAGGCCTAGACTCTAGGAACAGCCCCACTGGGGACACTGCTAAGCTCCAGCGAATGGGGAAACAAGAAGGTGGAGAATCATGTGATGGTTTATAAAACTTCTGCTTGGAAATGGCAGGTTGCAATTCTCATCTTCCATTTGCCAAAGCCAGTCACATGACCAACCCTGAAGTCAGTGAAGGGGGAAGGTATAGTCCTCCATAGCAAGGGGCCCTGTAAGAAGAGCAGCAGATATTTCGAGCAGATAAATACCATCTACCACTCTTGTCAAAACCTTAGCTGCTGGAATCAGACAAACTTGAATTCAAATCTCGGATCGGCAACTAACTATTGAGCTCTCTAAGTCTTAGTCTTTATTCTTTTCTACGGTACTTATTTCATGGAGTTACTATACTATTTGAACAAGATAATGCATTTAAAAAGACTTAGAATAATGTCTGCCACTTATAAACACTGCATTTTATTATTATAGATAGTATTATAGTCAAGCTCTGTTTAAAGGCTTTTTGATGCACTGGTTTCTTTAATATTATAATAAAATTATTTAATATATTTGAAAAGCAATTGTAGTTCTAAATATTCTCAGTTGGCTAGTAGAAACTAATACACAATAGCAATTCATATAATACTTCTTTACTCTTCATATTTTAGCAGGGGCAGAGGAAGAGATTTGAAAAGAGATAGCATGTATTTTAATAACAAAATAAAAATTCTAATTTATTATAATAAATTCTAATTCTGAATTTATTTTTGGCAATACACCTTTATTTCATACCTCTATAAGAATTTTGTGATTAAGATTCTTCTTTCTATTTTTCTATGTCCACCAACTTGAGATGATTTTTAACCTAGATTTTTGTTCTCATCAAAATGCATTCCTTATATGCCCTGGTGGTGTAGCTCAGCTGGTTGAGCATCCTCCCATGAACTGAAAGGTTGCTGGTTTGGTTTCCAGCTGGTACACATACCCGGGGTGCAGGCTCAGGCCCTGGTGGGGGTCGTGCAGGAGGCAGCTGATGAATGTGTCACTCTCACCTCAGTGTTTTTCTCTCTCTCCTCCTTACTTCCTCTCTCTCTAAAAATCAATTTTAAAAATCTTTTTAAAACCCCCCACAAAAACAGCTTTATAAAAAAATTCATTCCTTATAATACTACATTAATAATTATAACTGTTAATAAAACAACATAGAAAAGTATTCCAAAGAGAGTATAACAGAAAGCACAGAGTGTGCTTGAAATTTTGTTAAATGTCACAGAATTATTTCAAAATTATTTTAGTGCGGGGAAAGTAATAACACTTTAACAATCAATATTCATAAGGACTCTGAATTTAACTAACTAAAGAGTCTTTGTCTGAAAAATTAAAGGCTATAGTAATAATAAAGGTGAAAGAGAATGGAATATTTTTAAAAACCAAATAACAGGATTCTCACATTTAAAATTCATAAGTAAAATTTTCATAAAAACTGGCATTTGTTTCTACTGACATTTGAGGAAGTTGGGGTTCATTCCAAGGTCACTCGCTAAATGTTTAATGTGAAAAAGTTTTATAGATCAAAAATGGCAAATACAAGACTAATGAATAAAATGATCTTTCTTAAAACAAGCTTTCAGTGTCTCATGAAGCCCTTTCCAAATGGAGCATCAATCAAAGAAGTGAAGGTTTTATCTTACCTTTTAGAAAAGCAGGAATTTAGAATCGCACTATTTCAAAACAGAGCCAATTAGCATGCAGAAAAGAAAAAAATGGGACAGTCTTAACCAAACCATCACTATTCATTATCTTATGCCTCTTAATATTTAGGATGATGTGAATTAATCTCCCTGCTTTTCAGTATATCTCTTCTCTAAGGTACACCTCCCTCTGATTCTCTGCATCTGTTTCAGTGTGATCACCTTCCAGGGTTTACTGCTGACTGATTTCCTTGCTTCTGCAAAGTTGTGGGATGTAACTGCCTATTCAGGTTCCACAGGTCCAGGTTTTCCTGCTTCCCCTTCTGCCCTGGACTCCCCTCCCTCTATATCTCTTTTCTTACTTAAATCTGCTCTGCTTTTTTCTCTTATTCCCATCTGTATCTCTCTTTTCCATACATCTTTTGATAGGAGAAATGGAGTGAAGTCTGAAAGGCCTGTAGGAAGATGGAGGAATTGCCAATCATAGTCATAGGTACACAAGAGAAGAAAGAACAGAAACAGTCTTTTCACTGAGTGGTGTGTGTGTGTGTGTGTGTAATCAGCACAGTACCAGGAGCTTGACTTCATCCAACTTTCCTGTACTGCATGGTGGTGGTACCTTTGAACATTTACTTTGTAAAGCTTACTTTCTTCCCCCAAGATAAAAATAAACCATAGAACTTATATACTTACTAGGGGCCCAGTGCATGAATTCATGCACCTTGAAAGGAACTGTGGGCCATGAGGCTGCTGTGGGCACAGGGGCGGGTCTTGGTCCATCCTCTGTGTCTCGGCCCAGCCCCTCCCACTACGGCCCCTGGTCCCCTGTCTGCCAGCAGCCCTGCTCCTGCTGCAGTCCCATGTGCTGACGGCGCCAGCCCCGCTTGCACCCACTGATGGCGCAGAGTGATTGGGGCCAGCGCCGTCAGTGGGTGCGAGCCATGGCTGCTGTCCTGATCGCCCCTCAGGAGCGATCGGGACCAGCAGCCCCTGCTCGCACTCGCTGATGGCGCTAAGTGATCGGGACTGGCACAGGGCACTGGCAGTGGGTGCGAGCAGGGCCGGTGCTGGCAGCAGGTGCGAGCGCTGGGCAGGACTCTGGCGAGTGGGAGCAAAGAATTTTCAGTAATCGCCAGAGGCTCGCCCTGATGACAGTGACCAGCACCCCCCTTGTTCTGGACCCCCTGCTCACCTGGTCCACCATCCCCCTGAGGCCAACGCCCATCATGTTCTGCACTCTGCTGCCTGCTGCTGACTAACGCCTGCCATGTTCCGCGTGTGACCCCTGGTGGTCAGTACACGTCATAGCGACCGGTCGTTCGGTTGTTCAGTTGTTCTGCTGTTCGGTCTATTTGCATATTAGGAGATTATATATATATATATATATATATATATATATATATATATATATATATGCATAGCCCATGGACATGGACAATAAGGTAGTGAAGACCTAGGGGGGATGAGTAGGGACTGGGGAGAGGGGGGTAAAGTGGGGTATAGGAGACATCTGTAATACCATCAACAATTAAAAAATAAATAAAGTCACAAAAGAACCCTCAAACATCTTACTTATTAAATATCAAGTTCTATGCTAGGATCTGACCACACAAATGTGAGTAAAGCATGATTGTACACTCAGAGTCCTCTTATTGAAGCAGGGAAGTTAAATATAACACAACTACTATAATGAATGGCCAAGGATGTTACCTACTCTGACAGCTTGTGATAGAAGCCTTTTAAGTGCTCTTTAAAATAGTAATGAGGAAGTGTGAAGGAAAAAGACTAACTTTAAGATTTTTGGACTGATCTAATAAAAGAATGGAGTTACTGAGATAGTAAGAGGAGCAGGCTTGGGAATTATACTAGGAGCTCAGTTTTAGACCTGCAAAGTTTAAGATACTGATTTGACACCCAATTGAAGAAGCTGAGTAGACAGTTGGATATTGGAGTCAGAGGAGAAATATTGGGGCTGGAGACAAGCTTTGATGTTTTTAGCATATGGTGGTTCTTCTTCCTTCTTCTTTCTTCTTCCTTCCTCCTCCCTCCTCTGCCTGTTCCTCCTCTTCCCCCTCCTTTTCATCTCCTAGTTTTTATATGATTTTGCTTTCTTGCCGTTTTACTCTGTGTTTACACTTATTTTAGTTAGAATGTTATTTCTATAATAAAATAATACTAGGCTATTTTTATTTTGAAAAAGACTTGAAATAACTACTGCAAAATGATAAACAATGATTATTAGAGTGTTATTATATATGATAATATATCCTAAAATAGCAGTTGTGTTCTCTTTTTCCTATTTTTTAAAATATTCTAATGTATACTTTTTAGTGGATGACATCATTAAGGTACTACTTATATGTAAGAAACAGAAGAGAGAACTCTAATCAGGGCTCCCCTGTTTAAGAGCCAGATAAGCAATTACAAACAAAGGAGAAAACCCCCTAAAAACAACCAGGAGGAAGGAGGAAACCAGAAGAGGGTGTGTTCTGGCAAGGATAGGAAGAGTTTCACAAGGATAGGGTAATCCATTGTGACACAGTTGCTTATAGAAATGAGGCCTGAAGGACTGAACATTGAATTTGGCAATTGAAAGATCATTGTGATGTTGGTTAACAGTTTCCTAATAGAAGTGAAAGTGAAAGCCTGCTTGCATGCATTCAAAGGAAATGGGTTCAGCAACCACAGACAAATATTGTGGGAGATCTTCCTTTGAAGCCTGAGAAAATTAAAAGGTGGGTTTGGAGGGCAAAATGGACTCAACCTGTTAAGGTGAGAGCAATCAGAGCATAGTTCAGATGTTAGGATAGAACCTGAGAGGGAAACATTAGTAAGTGATTATTGTGAGACTAAGTCTTTGAGAAGAAGAGACAAGATGTGATCTAGTTCAGGTAAAGGATTGACCTACACTATTGATCACAGCAGCAAGAGCGAAGGAGGTGAGAGATGCGGGAGTGTGAGTAGTGGAGGTGTTTATAAGAGGTTGTTTTGAAAATTTCTTCTGGTTGCTTCAGGAAATAGAAAGTGAGCCCAATCTGCTCTGAGTGAAAATGAAGAGGTTTTGGAAGTTTGAAGAAAAAGAGTCATGAGGGAAAGTAGGAGAATGAAAGAACCAAGGAAATTCACCGTGATCTATTTGAGGTCAGTTAACCTTGAATTCAAAGTGAGGTCAGCCAGCTGGGTGACTAGTGCTACCCAGACACTCTCAGCTGTTTAGGTTGAGAGTTGAATGTACCCAGGATCTACTTAGGCCAAGTGAGAATGGGGAGGAAAGAGAAGACCTACAGGTAGGACACACACCAGGAAACACGATTGCTCAGTGAGTTTGAGCGGAATTCGGCGAAGGGAGAAACCCTGTGGTTTGGGTTCAGAAAGCTTTCATGGTGGAGATCAAACTTAACCTGGATCTTTGTTTTACTGATGCCATATGGTTTTTCTCCCTTCATTTGATAAATCTATAAGCCATTTCACCACTTACAAGTCTGACTTCTTTTAGCTATAATTGAAGTGATATCTTGCTTTAAGATATTTTGCTTTTCATTAGAAAATTTCAATTGTACCCAGAAGTAGAGAAAATAGAAAAACAAAACCCAAGGACAGATACAACAATCACCAACTTAGGACAACTCTCCATCACTAAGGTTGCCATTTCCAAAATATTTTCTATTTTGATCCCATTTCCCTAACAGTGAAAAAAATAAAGAACACCTGCAAGTATAGAAAAGTATATATGTATATATATATACTTTATGTACATAATAATAAACATTTCTATTTATAGAATATAATAATAAAAATGTAATATACTAATTAGACTGGACAGCCAAACAGCCTTCCAGATGTCCTTCTGGATGACCTTCCTGATGAAGCTGTGGCTGCGAGGGCCGAGCCCCTTGCATGAATTATGTGCATCAGGCCTATAGTATGTAAATAATACACAATTAGAGATATTACACAAATGTTATAGAATAATATAAAACTAATATATAGTATTCATAAAATAAGCTCTATTATATGTCTCTATCGTTCACTTATAAAGGTATGTTCACTACTTTGTCCTACTTCCTGACCTCCTATTGGTTACTCTCACTGGTGAACTCAGAGAAGCCAGTGGACATGATTACTGGTTGATGCTGTCTGCAGAGTTTAACTTCTTTGAGGATAGAAAAGATTGCAGAATGGCTATAATGAATGCATAGGGGCCGATAGAGAATTTCCCATCCCAATGGTCACATTACCATTTTAGGAAGATAATATTTTACCATTGACTAGGAATATTGTAGAAGAGAGATTACAGTTAGAGATTGGGTGAATATTTCAACAGCCTGGGTAAGAGAGAATATGAATTTGCACTGGGTGGTAGGAATGGTAAGAAAGTGGAATTTAAAAACATGTCTATAAGAAAACTGAAACAAAAAGAGATGACTTAGCTGCTGATTGGATATGGTGAGCGTCATAAAGAGACAGAAGTCTAGAAAATTCTCTTTAAATTATTTGCCTTGAAGTACCACCCACAGGGAGAGATAAAGTAGGAAAGTACACAGTCAATGCTCATGTGATGGGGGCGAGGATGGCAAGAGCCCAGTTAAGTAACCACAAAATCATTTATAAATCAGCAAATGCTATTTGATGCTGCAGGTGCTCTTGGGTTTCTGCACTGATTTGTCAATAACAGTATACAATATCAACTCATCGTCCTAAATCAAAGACCCTGGCTGTGATTTTTCCTAGCCCAGTTCTTTGAGACTACACCCAACCTGATTCCATTTAGCAAAATGTGTTATGATATTTTCTACAAATAACTCTTTTCCTAAGGAATGTTGATGGTACCCACTAAAATAACAAATAGCATAAAATGAATATCCAGTCTTATATTGTAGACTCATTCTAAATTTTCTTTCTTTTTTTTTTTTTTTAAATCATTTTAACTACAAGAGTGGTTTCCTACCTAAACTTTGATGGCTCCATTTTGCAAGTTTACTCTTGCTCTTGTATTAAACATCTCTTAAGTGTGAAGTACTATATCAATGAGCTTTATATACACTGAATGGCCAGATTATTATGACCACTTGACGTTTGTAGGCAAATTAACTATAATTTTGCGCTGAAGTTGCTAGAGGGCCAGACCATTATAAACGTCTGAATAGCACAACATACCTAAGTATCATTGCTGATCAAGTTCATCCTATCATGTTGATGGCGTATCCCAATGGAGATGGCTTCTTCCAACAAGACAATGCGCCATGCCATGGTGCTCGTATTGTGCAGGAGCGGTTTAAAGAACATGAGGGAGTCTTTACCTTGCTTAGGTGGCCCCCACAATCACCAGATCTCAATCCAATTGAGCATTTGTGGGACAAAGTTAAAAGAGCCATCAGGCAGCTTGTTCCACAACCATCAAATCTCACAGAACTGGGCAGTGCTATTCATCAGGCATGGTGTCAAATTCCTCGCATCACCTTTCAACATCTCATGGAGTCAATGCCAAGAATCGCTGTAGTATTGAAGGCAAAAGGTGGCCCAACGAAGTACTGATGGGGTGGTCATAATAATCTGGCCACTTGGTGTATATGGGTTATGGTGAGGATGGGGAAGGTTGTTTTATAGCTCTGAATACTTTGTCCAGTATCCTAATTTCTCTTTTCCATTCTCACAAAAAATCTTTTCGACATCACTGACAAATACGTCCAGTCAAAACTGTTTTTCTTCTCTTACAATAGTTCCAAGAGAATTGAGTTTATTTTGGTACCTTTCCTTACACTTTGCACAATTGCATCCACAAGGTGAAGTTATCTTTCAAAACCGGCTAGGTAGCAGCTGGGAGGAAGGTTAGGGCATCATCACATGCTGTTGAATGTCACTTGGGCGATGTGGGAAGGAGAGCCCTTTTGATCTTTTGGGGACTTTTGAAATGCGGTCTAAATTTCATTAAATTCTCCCTTACAGAAACATCATTAAACCTAAATTAAAGGCTCCATACATTCCAATAATAGCTGGATGGTTCAGAATAACACATTTGCCAGCTGAACAGTACTTCTGAATAGCTCGTGGCTCTGCTGGAAGTCTTGTTCTCCAAGCCCATTAAGCTTATGCATTAGAGCACACAGACAGTGGCAGCTGCCTGACATATCCCATTGTGCTCAAGGACTAGAAAGTGATAAGGTTAATGAGACTTTGTATTGATGTTGAACCATTTAGAGTAGAGCAGGGCTGTGTAAGCACTGCCTTACAGGTTCTCCAGTGATTTCTAAAGTGTTAATAAGCTTACAGCAGTACTTAAGGGGAAAGGGTCTAATTTTGATAGAAATAGCACCCTTACAGAGAGAACGTGCCCTTTATAGTCAAACTTTGAATGCTATCAATCATTCACACTATTTGGTAAGGTTCTCTAAGTAGTCTTGTTTTTCAACCTGGAGAGTGTGAGGATATTCTGATTGTTGGATAGAGGCATTTTTCTCTCTCCAGAAGCTGGAGAGCTACAGTGTATGTTTGCTTATTACCTGTTGTTAGTGCATAGAACTGAGTCTTTGTCATTTCCTGGGATAAATACAACCAGTCCAACTTTTTCATTACCCTTAAATGGATGATACTTAGAATGTTAGTTATAAAATATTTGGGCCCTAACCGGTTTGGCTCAATGGATAGAGCATCGGCCTGTGGACTCAAGGGTCCCAGGTTCAGTTCTGGTCAAGGGCATGTACCTTGATTGCGGGCACATTCCCAGTAGGGAGTGTGCAGGAGGCAGCTGATCAATGTTTTTCTCTCATCAAAGTTTCTAACTCTCAATCCCTCTCCCTTCCTCTCTGTAAAAAATAAATAAAATATATATTTTTTTAAAAAGAAAGTATTCAGTTTGGGAGTTGCCTCAGGTCCTCTGTTAGGAGTTTGACACTCATTATTTCATTAGATCACACATGAACATTTTAATTGTGTGATTCTCAACCCTGCCTATATGTACACCTAAAGCTTATATATATATATATAATTTTTTTTTTACAATATCTTAGTCTCATCCTTTAAGATTCAGCAGGTCCAGGCATCTGTATTTGCATTTGTGATGCTGGTATGGTCTTTGCACCATGTAGATGAGAAATACAAAGCATAACCAATGGACACAAGACACTGGGAGGTAGGGGAGGCCGGGGGAATGTCAAGGAGGCAGGGAAGGAGACATATGTAATACTCGTTGTAATACTTTAAGCAATAAAACAAAATTTTAAAAAAATTAAAAAAAATGCTGGTAAAGGTACACTGAGCTGCTCTAAGCCACATTGCTTGGGGAAGAGATAGAATTCATCCCGAGCCTGCATGGTTCCAAAGCTCATGTGGTTCCACCACATACTGATTCTCCCCTCTAACAACTCCTTGTGTCCTGGGGTGAGTTCAAGAGAAGTTTAATTGGCTTTGCAACAGGGGCTTGGAATTTAGAAGGTATATAAATTGTAAATTATGACTGTCAAGAAATGGGCAACTTTTAAAATTGCACATTTCCAAGTGGATAGCATATGCACTCCTCTACAGTCATCCAGACTCAGCAACAAGTAAACCCAGCACTAGTCAATTCTAATAAGAGCCTGGGCATTTTTCTAGGTGTTGTATATGTATTACGTTCACTCTTTGCAGCCACCCTATAAGGTAGTCAATGAATTTGTTACCATTTCACAGATGGAGATACTGGGGTCCTCAGAATTTAAGACACTTGCTGGTATCCTGGCCACTAGAGGCAGATCTGGCATTCAAACCCAGTGTTTCTTGTTCAGGGGCCCACGCTTATAAATGTGTTATTTGTTGTGCTGTTGGAACTCTGCCATGCTTGTTCTTTCACCTATTGCCTCTGATTTTGCACTATATACTATATGGCAGAGTTACCCTGTAACTCCCCCTTTTGCTCCCTTACCTTTAAATTTTGGCTACAGATACCTCAGATGGCCATTTACTTTACTGTATCTTGTTAATATCTTATTACAATTAGTAGAGTCGTGGAGATTTCCCCTCCTAGGATAACTTAAGCTGCACAGCCACCTCTCTCTTATGAACATTTGGTTAAACTATGGCCTTACAATCCACCACACCATTAAACCTGTTTCTACCATTTCTGCTGATCACTCTCTTGGTTATAACATATTTCTTGTTTTTCAGGCTTAACTTGGCTCACTCATAACTCTTCCTGTCCTGTTCCATCACATAGTTACTGAACAACAAATCTCTGTTATTATGTGTATTCTTAATTAAAACAAATAAAACCCTAAGATTGGCACTCTCACATAGGTCATGTCACTCCCTCATTAAAACTAACATAAAACATGGCATTGAATTTACTCTTCTTTGCACGTAACTGCCTTATTTCATTTATGTAGTTTTCCCCCTTTTGGAATCTACTTATGACTGAATGTTTCGACTAAAGTTTCTTAATCTCAGCACCACTGACATTTGCACCATAAATTCTCGTGTGTGTGTGTGTGTGTGTGTGTGTGTGTGTGTGTGTCGGGGATGGGGGCATTGTTCTGTGTATTGTGGGATGTTTAGCAGCACCCCTAGCCTCTACCCATTGGATGCCAATAGCACTCTCCCAAGATGTGACAACCAAACATGTCTTCAGACCTGGCAATGTCTTTTGGGTGGCTAAATTGTCCCTGGTTCAGAAACATCCATAGCTCCTTTGTTTGCCTCCACTGATCTTTTAGCACTATCATGGGCATTTTTGAAATAATACCTATTTTAAAAAGATTCTATCATATTTCCCTGCTCTTCTCTCTTACTGATTCCCAAATCTGGTGCTAAAATACACATCATATTTGGGGAAGGAGTAGGTTGACCCACTACCAGTGAGTCTATTTGCATGTCAAATTTGGAAAATATATTTAAAGTCCTATGTGCATAATAATGTTTACAAAATAAACTCTAATCCAACTTTTAGCACATTTATTATAACATAACATTTTAAATTTACTTTTCTCTATATACCTACTTGTAGAAATAATTAACCTCTCCCAAATCATAATCGACCCACCCTTTTTCATATGCCTCCATTCTTTAGTCACTGGACAAACAACAGAAAAATAAATGGTTACCAGATGGCCTACTCATCATGAATGGAGCAAGGATTCTCAACCCTGGTCCTATATTTTAGGAGAGCAGGTGGTTAAAGCACATCCTTCTGTATTTAAAAAATGCTGCCCATCTATCAACCAGAGTTATTTCTGATTAACAAGTAATTTGCAGCAACTTGTTTGGTATCGCTTGCCTTTGGAAGCAAACTTGCTGATTAAGGTTCTGCATAACCTTGTTTTCTTCAGCTTCATTACAAGTAAAAACTGGACAAAAATAACTCTACCTATTTTTCAATGTGGCTCATCAATGTGAACATGTTGCTCCTTAGTTTAAAAACAATCTTTCATGGTATCACATTGCTCATTGTAAGGGAGCCAATCTTTAGTGTGTATAATAAGTATATAAAATGTTTTCTGTATTTTTAAAAATATATTTTCCTGGGTTTTTACCTCCCAAAACTCTAATTGAGTTGATTTGGAAACTCAATTTCTGGTAAGAACTTCATATTTAAGGCATTTCATCTGGGATCTGAGAAGTGCAGAAAAATAAAAGCATTGGCTAGCAGAATAACTTAGTATAAATACGTTAACCTGGCATTTAAGAAACTCCATGATCTGTGTCCAGCTGTCTGTCTAATTCCATCAAAGAAAAATGACAACTTGACAGATCTTACTGAGCTCTAAGCCATGCTAAGGTTTTTTTGTTCATTAATAGCAGTGAGGATTAGCTGAACCTGAGCAGAACTAGGTGAAAGCCTTGCCTTTCAAAACAGATCGTAATATTAAATTCACACCTAGCAGGTCAGAATCAGGTCCATGTTACACTCCAGGAATAATTGGCATCATTATTTTCTTTACTTTCTTAACTTTTAAAAATATAGCATGTAGAGAGATGTATACAAAAACATAAATGTATGGGCCAAGGAATTATCACAAAGGAAATACCAGTGTAGCTTCTACCCAGGTCAAGATGCTGAACTTTGACATCATCTCAGAAACCTTGGTCACACCCCTCTGAGTCAGTGCTTCGTGTCGCCCCTCAAAAGTAAGCACTACTCCAGCTGTTATGAAATTTACATTCTTGTTATTCTTCATATCTTTATGATGTAATCATGCATCCCTGAATAATACAGTTTAATTTCTGTTGTTTTTTGAAATTTATACAGCTCTTTTAAAATCACATTTGTAAGTTTCATTTATGTTTTGCTACGGTCCGTTTATATTCGGTGTTATATGGTATTTTATAATATAGGTATTTCATAATTTACTTATGCCTTTTACTGTTAATGGGCAGTAGTTTTTTGGGACCACCTCCCCTCAGTCATACCCCCAGATTCTGGCTATTACCTATTACCATAATAGTGCCTGAACATTCTTACATGTGTACTATGTACTACTGCTCAAACCCTGCTATTGTTTATATCTTGAAGTGGAAATGCTGAATCATATGGTCTTTTTCCAACTTCAGTAGATGATTTCAAACTACTTTCCAAAGTGGTTTTACCAACTTACCCTCCTAATACCAGTTTGTTAGCTTTTTCATTACTCCACATCCTCACTGCACTTGATATTGAGAGTTGCATTTTATTTAAGCCACCCTGGGTTTTAATTGACTTTCCCAGATGACCAACGTACTTGAGAATCTTTTATTACTAGTATAAGTTTTTGGCCAGTTGAATATGGCTCATATTTGAGGGTATAATAATAAGACCAATGTCACCTGTTTAAGTCTTTTGCCTATTTTTCTTGAGTTTTGTGAGAGGTGTTCATATTGTTTGAATTTCAATCATTTTAGTTATATGTTATAAATATCTTTCTCTGGTTTTTGGCTTACCTTTTGAAGGGACAGAACGGAACTGATAGCTGTGTCCCTAATGAAAGGACAGAACGGAACTGATAGTAGAAGAACAGAACGGAACTGATAGCTGTGTCTCTAACTCCTCTCCCAGGAAAGCCACAGAATGTATCAGTTACTCAGCCTGCCCTTACCTCAGCCAATGGGAAAGCAAGGAAAACTAGCCCCCGGCCCTCACTCAACCAACCGGAATCGACCAAGTGCCTCCACCCCCCAACCCCAAGCCCTATAAATTCTTTGTTCTCTTGGGACTCAGGGCTCTCTTGCATCCAGTAATGGAGGCAGAGAGACCAAGCTAGCTTGAATAAAAGACTCTATGCTTTTGCATCGGACTCGGTGCTCCCTGGTGGTTCTGAGGGGGGGCTGGAAATCTGGGCATAACACTTTCACTCATTTATGCTTTCTTTTGAAACTACGGGGTTTCTTAATTTCAGTGTACAATTTAAATTCTTTTTCCCCTTTATGGCTAATGCTTTATATGACTTATTTAACAGATCTTTCCTTATACCACATCATAAATATATTCTTCTATATGTATTATCTTCCTGAAGTTTTACCACCTGTCTTTTAAATGTAGATCAATAATGTACCTGGGATAGATTTTGTATATGACTTATATCATGTTTCAATGTTTTTCCTTATGGATTTCTTTTTAGCCCAGCACCATTTCTCCCTTTTTGTCAGTTATATCTTTCCTTAAATAAGTGTCCCTATATGTGTTTTTTTCCCCCTCTGGTCTCTTCTTTCCATTGGTCTTTGTTCATCCTTACACCAACACCCTCTATTTTATTATAATAGTTTTAGGACAAGACTTTATTTTTAGTGAAGCAAGTTTTTCACTTTTTCTTCACTATTCTTCATAATTTTATATAAATGTAGAGTTTGCTTATTAATTTCCTCCAATAATAAATCTACTAAGTGTGCTGAGCCAGCTCAGCCAAGGGTTCTCAAGCCTGAGGGAGGGCTGCGAAGGATGAAGAAAAGACAAAGAGAATAAGCTGGGTCTAGGTCAGCCATGGGCAAACTATGGCCTGTGGGCCAGATCCGGCCCGTTTGAAATGAATAAAACTATTGAAATAAAAGACCGTACCCTTTTATGTAATGATGTTTACTTTGAATTTATATTAGTTCACACAAACACTCCATCCATGCTTTTGTTCCGGCCCTCCGGTCCAGTTTAAGAACCCATTGTGGCCCTTGAGTCAAAAAGTTTGCCCACCCCTGGTCTAGGTGGATCTTCCTGTGCCTGGCTGAGGCCACAGAGACCCAGAGGCAAGCTGAGCCTTTATTTTATAGCCAGCGGTAAACAAGGTAGTAGTCACCATAGTTACAATGTTCTTGTGAGTTTCACTTGTTTTGGCAGCACTTGCTACATCTCCCTCAGCCCATTAGCTTCCCAGATAAGAGCGTGATAAGGTCAAGCCTAATTATGCTAAGAGGACTGTGCCCTCTAAGCTGGGACTTGTTTGTGGCTTTGTCAACAGGTCAGTCCAAGGCTTAACCCTATAGCCGCGCCCTACAACTAAGATTTTGATTAAATCATAAGTCATTATGAGGAAAAAGTCAATGAGGAAAAAAATGGAAACCTTTGTAAATTTTTCTTCCAACCCATGAACATGGATTACTTATTTGTTTATTTAGGTCTTTAATTTCTCTCAATAATTCCTTATTGTTTTCTACAGTAGAGATCTTGCATAACTTCTATGATATTTATATTTTGGCATTTAGTAGTTTAGAGGTTATTGTTACATTTTTAAAATTACATTTAATTTATACTATTTAGTGTTTTCTCCTCGTATACAGAAATAAAACTGACTCTTGTAAATGACAACCAGCAAATTTGCTAAACTTATTAATTGTAATAATATATAAGGGTTTTATTTTCTTAAACACAATATTATGAATAATGAGTTTTATTTATTTGTTTCTAATTTTTAAAATTTTATTTTGTTTTCTTGCCATATCCTAATGGCAAGAGCCTTCAAAGTGATGCAGGATAGCAATAGTGATAGCAGGCATCCTTTCCTTATTTCTGCTTGCAGAGGGAAAGCTCTCAACATTCACCATTGAGTGTGATAAATAGAGCAGGTTTGCCCTGGCTGGTTTGGCTCAGTGGATGGACTGTCGGCCTACAGACTCGGAGGTCCCAAGTTTGATTCCGGTCAGGGGCACATGCCCAGGTAGTGGGCTCTGTCCCCAGTGGGGGGCATGCAGGAGGCAGGTGATCAGTGATTCTCTATCATTGTTAATGTTTTTTTTTTTCTCTCTCTCCTCCTCCCTTCCTTTCTAAAATCAATATATATATATCCTATCTAATAAAGAGGGTATGTGCAAATTGACCATCACGCCATCACAAAGATGGAGACGCCCACAGCGGAGGCTGAGTTCCTCTAACATGCCTTAACGAGCAATCAGCAGGGACCTGAGGCTGCACCCCCCGCCCTGGTGCCGGGCCAGGTGACCTGAGGCCATGCCCCCCCGCCCGGTGGGGCTTGACGGGATCTCAGGCTGTGCTCCCTGCCCGGCGGGGCTCGACGGGGGATCTCAAGGTGCTCCCCTTTTCCTGGTGCTGGGTTGGGGAACCTTAGGCTGCTCCCCCAGCCCTGGGCCAGGGGACCTCAGGTTATGCCCCCCACCCTGGTGCCAGGCCGGGGGACCTCAGGCCATGTCCCCCACCTGGCAGGGCTTGACAGGGTACCTCAGGCCGCACTCCCAGCCTGGTGGGGCTTTATGGGGACTTCAGGTCGTGCCCCTCGCTCCAGTGCTGGGCCAGGGGACCTGAGGGTGTGCCCCCTGCCTGGCACCGGGCCAGGGGACCTGAGGCTACTCCCCCACCCCAGCGCTGGGCCAGGGGACCTGAGGGTGCACTGGGGGACCTGAAGCTGTCCCCCCCCCCCACCTGGCACCAGGCCGGGGGACCTCAGGCTGTGTCCCCCACCTGACAGGTCTTGACGGGGAACCTGAGGCTGTAACCCCTGCCTGGCACCGGGCCAGGGGACCTGAGGCTACTCCCCCACCCCAGCGCTGGGCCAGGGGACCTGAGGATGCACTGGGGGACCTGAAGCTGTCCCCCCCCACCTGGCACCAGGCCGGGGGACCTCAGGCTGTGTCCCCCACCTGACAGGTCTTGACGGGGAACCTGAGGCTGTAACCCCTGCCTGGCACCGGGCCAGGGGACCTGAGGCTACTCCCCCACCCCAGCGCTGGGCCAGGGGACCTGAGGGTGCACTGGGGGACCTGAAGCTGTCCCCCCCCCACCTGGCACCAGGCCGGGGGACCTCAGGCTGTGTCCCCCACCTGACAGGACTTGATGGGGAACCTGAGGCTGTGACCCCTGCCTGGCACCGGGCCAGGGGACCTGAGGCTACACACCTTGCCTGGTGGAGCTTGACAAGGATGGGGCCGGCCGGGTCTGGATCTTGCCCAATGGGGGTGGGGCCGGCTGGGTCTGGGTCTCACACGATTTTGAGGCGCTGTGGGTAGGTGGGGACTTGACTCTGGGTCCCATGGCATGCCCCAGACTCTGACAGGAGGAAGATTTTCATATACAATTTACTAATTTTCTTTCATTTCTGACACTTCTATTATAGAGAAAGGGCAAATATTGAAATATTTCCTCTAATTAATCCGCTTTTAATGTGCATGAATTTCATGCACCGGGTCACTAGTATGTGTGTATGTGTATAAAATAGAGCATGTTCTGTGGCAATAACTTCTATGATATTAACCAATTTACCTTCTATTTTTACATTACAAAGCATTTTTATCAAGGAGCAATGCCCTCTTCTTCAAGAAGCCCTTTTTGTAGTTGGTAATTCTTTTTTCTTGCCCTTATTATTTATACCTATACATTTGTGAATATATCCTACCTTATTCTCATTTTTAAAGTATGTAAGTCCTCTGTTATTATTAAACATTCAAGTGCTTTCACACTAGAATTATGTCTTATTTTTTAACAATACACTGAATCTCTTAGCAGAGTATTAAATATATATTGGATACCCATTAAAATAGCTTTTAATATATTTCTGGGATACGGAGCACAAATTTACATATTTATTTTACATTTCCCCCCTTTATTTATAAAATATACTTTTATTGATTTCAGAGAGGAAGGGAAAGGGAAAGAGAGATAGCAACATCAGTGATGAGAGAGAATCATTGCTGGACTGCCTCCTGCACGCCCCACACTGGGGATTGACCAGGGACCTCCTGTTTAGGTTGACACTAAACCACTGAGCCACGCCAGTCGGGCTAAATTTTTCCCATTTTAAAGTGATAATACAAGCAATATAACCATAGTTATGATTCTATTATACTTGCCATAATTATATGCATAATTTTTCTTTCAGATTATTGTTAGGAGAGCAATGCTAATTTTATGAAACATGTTTTGCAAAATTTACAGGTATATTGTTGACATAGTCAAAATTTTTGGACAGACTAAAACTTACTTGGTAAACTGGATCCTTTAAAGAAGCCACAGAGAGACAATGGGACTCCTGGGTATGCAAACACCCTAGGAGAATTCTGGGCAGGTGCGGGTAAAGAGCAAAAGGCCTATGTTTTAGAGGACTTAATGGCTCTTGTATAAAAACATGGTGTGGGGTTTAGCCTTAGTTTCTGAAACTGTGTTTCCCAAGCCTTAATTCCCCAATTGCTTCTGGGAGTCTCTACTCTGAGGAGATGGTTGCATTCTATAAGACAGATGGGGTCTTTAGGCTCTCAGCAGCTCCATTTTGGGAACCCCCCAAATAGTTTTGAAAAGCAGAACAAATTTATCTTCAGGCCAAAGAAGGAGAAATTTATTGAAGGTTAGCATTTCAAATGAGATCTATGGAGGTGCCTGTAGCAACCACAGGCAGCTACGTCTCCTGGCAACCTAGTAACCACGGGCAGAGAGGAGAAGCCCAGGCTTACACATTCAGTCAGACATCAGCTAAAATTATAAATAAAATGCTCCGTTCCTCAGGCATGCCTGGAGGGAATAACAGAGTTGTGTATCGAAGAAAAGCAGGTTTCATGCTAATTAAGCAGGTGGGAGAGAGAGAACCTGAAGCACTCTTAAAGAGACCTACATACTACATGCTGAGAACTCCTCAGTTATTCCCTTTCCACTTTATGGGGCATTTTCATCATTATCACATCATTTGATTCTCTTCACTAATTCAAAAATCAGGAAGAGATACAATGTTATTCCCATTTTACAGGTGAGGAAACAAGCCTAGCTAGTTAATTAGATTCTTTGCAGCTAGTAAATGATACACCTTGAATGAGAATCTAGGTTTTGTTGATTCTTAGGGTAGTGTTTTTTCCCATTGTTTAAATGGTCTGTGATCTTGGAGAAGTTACTTTGCAATTCTATTCCTCTCCTGTTTGGTATTACGTGTAATAATAATAATTATTATAAACCCTTAGATTGTGAAAAATATCAAATGAGATTTATGCTTATATATGTGTGTCTGTGTGAGTGTATGACACTTGGCACAATGCCTGTCTTCAATCAGTTAGCAATAACCATTACACAGTAAGATCACGTAACAAACAAAAACTGATTAATTTAGAACACACAGAAAAATGAGTCTTCACTAAAGTCATAAGCCCTAATAATAGCTAGCATTTATTGAGTGTTTAAAATATATCAGGGATTTTTCTATGAGCGTTATAATAACCAGCTCATTTTATTGTTAGAGCAAACTTTGAACTCAGTACTATTTTAATATTCACAGTGCAATTGAGGGAATGAGGTAGAGAGTTGGTAGCTTAAGGTTGGTGGTGAAGCTGGGAGTCAAGCCCAGGCAGCTTCGTTCCAAAGCATGTGCACTTGAACTGTTCTTTCTCTGTTTTGGTATGAATGTGTATACATCATTTTTTACTAATCTGTGCAGTTTAAAGCATTAGATAATTATATTTGTTAATGTTTTAATCTTAGACAATATATGTATTATGCATATTTTAGAGATATAAATATTAAAATATCTATGGACCATTATTTATAAGCATTATATTTGAGGTTTATTAGCTTGAGTAATAAAGTATTAGTATCTACTTATAATGTTTCATCATCCTAGTTAAATATACCTTTAACATGTGGTGATGCATGTAAATTATTATATCCTGTCATTATGTCATAATACCTAGCTAAACTCTAGGGCTGTGTTTCTTGTGTACATCACATTGTAATCTAGGAATTTTTCCAACTAAATCAGTATTTTTGTAAGCTAAAATCAGGTTTAAGTAGATAGTAGGAGCACACTGAATTAGGAGTATTAATCACAAAGGGCAGCTTAAAATTTAAGGGCTAATTATAGAGAACTAGAGGACCGGTGCACAAAATGTGTGTACTTGTGGTGGTGGTGGTGGTGGGGGGGGGTTTGTCCCTCAGCCCAGTCTGCGCCCTCTCACAGTCCAGGAGCCCTCAGGGGATGTCCAACTGACAGTTCAGGCTCACTTCCCACCATCAGTTGGACATCCTTAGCGCTGACACGGAGGTGGGAGAGCCCAGCTTCTGGCTGAGCAGTGCTTCCCCTGTGGGAGCACACTGACCACCAGGGGGCAGCTCCTGCATTGAGCATCTGTCCCCTGGTGGTCAGTGTGCGTCATAGCAACAGGTCATTATGCCCTTTGGTCAATTTGCATATTAGCCTTTTATTATATAGTATACTTTCTTTAAAAATGTGTGACTATCTAAATAGTGATTATTAAAATAATAATAGTTCCATTTGACACCTATGAAAGTAGGTTTAATTATTTTTTAGCACCAGTTGTTGGAATACTGTTTTCCTCAGTCATGAGAATCACTGAACTAAAGGTCCATTTAGTCTTGTTATAATTCCACCTGTTCTGGCCTCATACAAGTAGTGTCTTGCTTCAACCTATCTTTCCTTTGCTGTATTATACAACTCCATGCCTCTTTATGAAGTCTAATAGAGAAAGTCCATTTCTACCAGTGGACTAGTGTGCATCTATAGTGTGAAGTTTACCAGATTTCCCATGGAGGAAGCATGGAGAAACAGCCAGATGAGAGCATGGGCATCTGATGTGAAGCTTGTGGAAATGGTCCAATTACTCTACAGATTGTGTCATTTATGTTTTAAATGATGATAATGATAAGGAAAGGGGGTAGGAGAAGGTACAGAGACATTTTTAAGATAATTATTGAAGTTAGATTGTTTCTTAAATGGAAATGCTTAAGAATCTGTTTTTTAAGAATGATAAATTTGAACCAGAAGCTTCAAGTCATACATCAACTTTGAAAATAGCCAAGGAGTTGTTACTCTTGAAGATTTAAAATTAGGTATGAATGATGCATTCAGTCCATATTTGGCAACCCAGCACACAGTGTAGTACTTAGAACATAATACTCCTAATATAAGGTGAGAGAAGAAGATTTGACTTTGGGTGTTGGGCACACAGTACAATATACAGATCTTGCTACATAGAAACCCACACCTGAAACATATATGTTTATGTTGACCAATGTCACCCCAATAAATAAATAAATATTTATTTATAATAAATAAATGTTTAAGAAACAAGAACATAATACGTAACAGCAATTTCTTTTATAGGGAAAAAAATCTTTACTCTGAGTTCAATTAATAGTTCAGATATAAGATTCCATGAATCTGAAATTGACTGCCAGGGTCATCTTGTTGTATATCGCATCCTCTGGCTGAATCCATATTCAGTGGCCTTGACAAAATGGGTGTTTCAGTGATGGGACAATAGACATCTCTGTATGGCTCCTTCCCAAGTGCAGTCTCCCTCTCTGTGAGGGCAGCTCTTTCTACTCTGCCCTTACCCATCACATCTGCTTCTCCTATTTCACCACCCCACTTCATCCTCAAGAGATGATATTCCTAGATCAATAAGGAATTAGTTTCTGTCTATGAAGGATGCACAATGAGGTAGCAATACAAATGCATGTGGTATGTTATGGTGACATGTGGAAAACTTGTAACAATGTGGACTCTTATCAGAGTCCTCCAAGCCTGGAAAACAGTAAAGGATCAGCAATCCCCCTTTTTGCATTGTAGGGTACCACTTACTGCAAAGTACCACTCTTCCCCCATATAACTTAGATGCAACTCATGGATGACCTTTGTTTACCTGTGATATGGCCAGACACAGACTCACCAAATTCCTACTCTTCATCTCATAAATGATTACCATATTTTTCCGTGTATAAGATACCTCTATGTATAAGACACCCCCCACTTTTCCAAAATTAAGAAATCAATATATTAAACATAAAACAGAACACAATTTTATTTACCACAGGTAATGTTTACATACCAGTACTATGATATTATGCAGCATATCACTTTATTCAGCCTCTGCTGCACCATTGCTCTCTTCTTCATCACTATTAGTTCCAGACATATCAATTTCTCCAACTTCTATTGTATCACTGCTGTCTTCTGAATCACTGTCTATATATGTGAGATCATCCTCATAAACTGGTGGCAACTTCTGAGCTAACTTTGTTCGTGTTCTCATGGCCAACCCTCCTCTCCTTATGAAATTGAAGCACCATTTTGCCTTTTCTGTAAAATCAACAGTGTTCATTTCGTTGCAAACATTCTTGCCTGACATTGAATAAGCTTGGTTGACACACCTAAGCCTCTCTGGCGCTGCTCCATAATCCAAGTCTTCAGCCTCTGCTCCAAGTTTGCCCGTTTTGCTGGTTGTCCTCTTAAGGCATTCTTTTTTGGCATCTTAAGGAGTTGTTCTTCCTGTTTTCTCCACTGTCTGATCATACACTCAGTGGGAGGAGATCCAAATTGTCTCTCTGCAGCTCTACTTCCATGCTCTTTTGCATAGCTGATTGCATTCAGTTTGAATTTTGCAGAGTAAGACAATCGCTTACCAGTATTTATCTTTTTATTTTTTGACATCTTTATGGGCTCAGAACGCTAGGGTCCCTGTTGCATCTGTGCACTCTCCACCTCTACCTCCAATTAAGGCATCAGCTGACGTCAGTAACAATAAGGCTTGTGATTGGAGGAAGCCTGTTTGACAAGGTTTGGGCAGTTATACATCCCTATGGCTCCCTCCTTGGCTGACTTCCATGTATAAGATGCCCCTTGGTGTTCAGTCTAATGATTTTAGAAAAAAATAGCATCTTAATACACAGAAAAATATGGTAGATGACCTGTTAGTCCCCAGTGGCCATTTAGAATAATACACTGGTTAATTAAACTTTGGTTAAGCTTCTCTCCATCCCCCAGGACTCTCCCCTTTGGCCCATCCTCAGCCTGAACCAACATACAACCTCTTCTGAAGAGCCCCACCTGAGAATGCTCTGACCTAGGGTAAAGCATTTTCAACTCTACTGTGTTATCCCTTTCATGCCATTTCTTCACACCCTGCTCTTACCTTATTTTCCCTTCTCTAGAAAAGAACACTCTTTTGGTCTAATCCCTGAGATGTTTGCAGATCATACAGTAAGAGCTTCCTCTCTGCTGAAAAAGTCTTCTTTTCTCCATGGCCACAGTGTTTCTACTGCTTTGCAGTTATAGGTCTCCCCTTACTATGTCCAGATTTGTTCTTTACTTGATGTATGATTCCTTTCTAGGACTAGGGTTAGAGGACAGCAGTTTATTTTCTTTTTTAAAGAAAAAGTCCTAATTTGCTACAACTTAATTTATAAGGCTTAATGAGAATATTTATGGTTTTTTAAATTCCTCATTTTTCAACCTGACAGTAGTGTTTAAGAGGTAAACTACATGAATTTTCTATTGTGTTGCAGTCATTTCCCTCAGCTTTTAGCTAATAGCTTCTAGACAAAGTAGAAATTTCCATTTCTTATCATCAATAACTAGAAATATAAACTATATCCAGTGTTGTCTCATGACCCTCTGAAAATTCTCCAGGTTACTTCATTGACTTTAAAGGACATGACTTTGTAGACATGATAAGCAATGGAATAAAGAAATTTAAAAGTAATAGCTTTGGTTCCCTAGTGACTTGATTGCCTTTTTAGTTCCCTTTATATGTAAACCTCTGTAGAATTAAAATCAATGCAGAAAATGGCCCCTTAATAAGAACATTTGATCTTTCCAATTTAGAATAATGCAAAAGGATAGAACTAGCACAACTATATTAATTCCGTAGGGGTAGGGGTGGTGTGGGCCCATGGAACTTCAATCTTACTCTAGCTAATATTTTGCTTTCTTAAATGTCTAATCTTTTTGTCAGTCATTCTACATGGATTTAAATCTACTCATTGAGCTTCACCTCCATTTTTCTCCTGCTTGTAAAATTATAGAGAGCAGAGCCTCCTTAATGAGAGTCAGCATATGAACAAAAGGTATTTAAAGGACTTGAATTTTCAGAAAACTGGTTATGCTAATCAGTACAAACAAAATAATATTTAGTTTTATCTTTTTGAAAACTTTGAACAACTTTTTTTGTTATTGCATCTACTGTGGGTCCTATGGCATATAACAGTGTTTCTTACATAGGCTTGACCCCAGCCCTCCTGAATGGTGTAGTCCAATGGTCCATATATTCAACAGCCTTCATTGATTATTATTATGCACTCCAGCTAGTAAACCACTGATAGACCATCAGGGCACTAGTAGAATATTAGGGAGGCCAATAAGCATGTACTCTGCTATTTTAGCTGGTGTGTCTCAGTGGCTGAGTGTCCACCTATAAACCAGAAGGTCATGGTTCCATTCCCAGTCAGGGTACATGCCTGGGTTGAGGGTGCAGGAAGCAGCCGACCAGTAATTCTCTCTCCCCCTCTTCCTCTCTGAAATCAATAAAAACATATTTTAAAAAATGCAATCTGCTTTATGTAGAGTCCAATGGAACTTAACTGATTTTCTCTTCAGAACAATGCACCGGGAAACTATACATAATTTTGCATAAAATTCTGGGAAATTCAGATATTATTTTTGAGGCTGAAATCCATATGTAGTTTCTTAAAAAAAAAAAAAGATTTGTTGATCCCAAGGTAAAATAACTATTTTGGTCTATCTTATATTCATTCATCTTATAGACGAGGAAACTGTCACCTAGAGGTTAATATTTTCACTAAAGTCACTCATACAGACAACATGTATTTTTAGTTTTCAACAATTTAAAAGTCAAATTTGACTAGGTTCTAGGCAAGCAGGCAATGCGATTTTCAAATAATTTCTTCTAAGATAGTTTTTTACTCTAATGCAAATATAAAGATCAGTCAGTGAATTTAGTTTGTGAATTCAATTTGAGACTAAATTAACTTTTTCCCTAGACACCGTTTTTACTTATGGAGCTACTTAATACTGACTTTGAAGCCGTTACAATTAATTCTGCTAGTTGCATTCTATTTTAGTCTCAACATAAAGTCCATTAACTCATATTGATGAAAATTGTATTTTTTTATTCAGGGTGCAGTAGGAATTAACTTATCATGCTAAATTCAGTTTTCTGGAATTAAAGAGCAAAATGGGAATGATACTTCTAGACATTCTTATAGTCATACTTTTCCCTATCCTCCTCAATTTTAGTAAGACATGTACTGGTGAATATCCTTTTAGTCATGTTAATGCAACTCAGTTCTAAAAATCCAGGAGGAAGAAAATGTAATGACTTCCTAAATGTAGAGGATGTATGAACACATATGGAATAACTTTCAAGGGAGGAAGGCCAATGTAGGGCACATCAATGAATCACAGAAAGTACTAGATAGTTTCTAATAGGAAGAGAGAAGAGAGAAATGGGGGGGGGAGAAAGAGAGATATTAGGGAACAGAGTTCAGCACAAAGTAGAAGTTTCAACCTGGTACTGCAGTTTCTTCTATCATTATTTGGCTGGGAGATCCTCTCATGCCTGCACCCCCCCCCTAAATTATCCTAAATTATATTCCAAATTTAAATGATGCTAAATATTGGTAGTAACTGTGTACACCTGTGCTTCACTGTTGGATGTTCCTGCTCTGATGTACTTTATAAGCATTTACAACTTTAATGAGGCTGTTTATTTGTAATTGGTCCCTCTAGGAACTATTGCTGCATTTCATCCAATTTGAGTTATTTTCATCCAATCTCTAGAGATGTCATTTGGAATAAAAGATATGAAGCTGCTTGTGATCCGGAAGAAAGATAGACATTTAACAATGACAAATAAATGACCGTACTCTAATCCAGCCTTCAAGATTTTACATTTATTTTCCCCACCACTGATCTTTGTCTTAACTGGCTACTTCCAATCAATCAGAATAAAAGAGGGAGTGGGGGTCTCCAAGTCAAGAATATCTAAGTTATTACCTTTTTTCCTTGACTTCCTTGAAAAAGAAGGAAAAACGTTAGATCGAACCTCATGTGATTATTAGTGAGGGTGCAATGAGATGAGGGACGTTAACAAAGCTTTATATTTTGGAAATGGATATATAAGCATATTCTGACATCTGAGCATAGTTTTGGTTTTCAAAGGTGCTCAGTAACTCCTCTCCTTTTTTGAAGGCACAGGAACAGATACATCTATGGGCTCTGATTTCCTTCATCTTTTTATTTTCTGGGTTCACTCAGATGAGCACAAGTCCTTCTTTTGGACAGTGATCAAGTTTTCATCCGCGTTTGTTCTGTTATGGGGCTGTAATGCATTTCTCTCAAATAGTTGTTTGGATTCTTGTTTTATTTCCCGAGTCCTTCCTTTTCAGACAAGAATACTTTTTAATCTCATCATGTGGTCCTACATTTTTGGTTTTGTGTTCTACTTTTCTTTTTTATTTTTTTAAAATATATTTTATTGATTTTTTACAGAGAGGAAGGGAGAGAGATAGAGAGCCAGAAACATCAATGAGAGAGAAACACTGATCAGCCACCTCCCGCACATCCCCCACTGGGGAAATGCCTGCAACCCAGGCACATGCCCCTGGCCAGAATCAAACCCGGGACCCCTCAGTCCGCAGGCCGACGCTCCATCCACTGAGCCAAACCGGTCTCGGCTTGTGTTCTACTTTTATTATCTTTTCAGTTTCTTCTGATCATTCCATTATGTTTTATTCCAAAATGAGCTCATTTTTTTTTATTTTGGCTATATTTCTTTCTTCTGTTTCTCTCTACCTTCGGTTCTTTCCTCCTTTCTTTTTTTATACACTGTAGTCTTTCTTACAGATGTCATGTTTCTGTGCTGCACTATTTGTCACTTGCTCATATGCCAGTTGGCCAGCCCTTGACTTACTCTATCTTGAAAGCAATTTTCCTTTGTAACAAGTACTTTCCTACTTACCTGGGACTGTTTGTCCCCCCTCCGAGCTCTAGAGTGAGGGACGTTTTATTCTGTTTTTTTTGCAGTCTGAGTGCATGGGAGCGGCTCAGTTTGGTATTCTGGTCTTTCTTCTAAGATTCTGGCAAATGTCCCCGGCCAGGATTTATGGTACCAGTTATTTTTAAAAGAAGAATAACTTTAGGCTTCTAGTTATCACCACATTTCTGAGAGGGACACTGGAAAATGTCAGAATTTGACACTTGTCTTGCCTCTGCTAGAATCTTGTGTCTTATGTAAAGGCTCCTACTCTCCATAATTTATTTTTTTACTTTTCCCCAGTGCCTACTTGTTTCCTTAGTTCACATCTTAACAAATGCAAGTGTAATAATGGGAAGTCTCAAAGTTTTGTCACTTATCTTTCTTGGTGTTAATTCTGAAAGTGGTGTGTCTGTATGCGTGTTGTGTGTGTCTAACTGTATATTTTGGATGTGGTGTGAAAGCTGGATTAAGGTACCAGAATCTTCATTATTATTATTTTTTTTTTGGAATGAGGTTGTGTTCTTCTTAATTACCATAATGAATTTTTCCCTTTATGACTTGTTGCTTTATACTCATTTCATTAAACATTGGGGATAATAATTCAATAGTTGGAGTTCTCTCTATCACCTTTCCTACACTCCTGTGTATTTCTTAGTTATTTATAAATAAACCCAATGATGTCAGGAATGACATCTATATTCTTTTTATAACTTCACCAGTGGAATTCTGTGGCTTCCCTGACCCCACATAGAGCCTTTTACCTGTAGAATGGAAAGTTCACATTATGCTTGCATGTCCTTTTGTTGATATATTCAGTCATTTCATACTCTCCTGCTAATCACCATAGTAAAATATTTCACAAAGGTAGAAGCTCTGACACTGGCGGGGTGTCGGTAAGGAACACCCTTTGGCATGATGAGCTAACTTAAGGTGAAAGCCGAATGCAAAGATGGGGAAGTGAGAAGAATATCTTCTCCTTTACAGTGGGGAAGGATGGATTATTAAAACCTCATCTGAGGCAGAAAGAACAACTAAACTTGTCAGTAAATCAAGCATTTTCTTTCATTTATTATCCTGACTAATATGGAAACAGAATCACCTAGGTAAATATGTAAGAACGCAGGAAGTTTAGAAAGGGGGATCTTTTGGCATCTGGAATCAATTTCCATCCACATTTGATTTGCAGTATCACTTAAGGTCAAATGAACCAAGCTCTCTAATATTTAAAGTAAAAGGTAAAAGAAAATTGTCAATATCCCAGCATGGAGTGGTGTCTACCTATTGGGCTTGTACTTACCTTCAGACATGGTTAAATGCCTTCATTGTATTCTTTGCACTCTGTATCTTCTTTTGATTTACTCAGAAAATTTGATTCCATAAGAGAAAAATGTCATTCCTTCCAAATAAAACTTCCATGCAGGTGTTTTTAAAAAAACAACAACTATGTCAGTTTGACAAATGCTATAAAATAATAAACCTCTCATTTATTATACAGTCGTTCTCTTCCTCTGAATAACAGTAAATTGATGCGAGGCAGGGAGGAGGGGTTGAATAATAGATCCAGAGCAGATGCATTTCACATTGTTCTCTGAAGAATGGCTCTGCAGTTGAGAATAACACCTCTCTCTCCAAAAGTATGATTGAGGCGAGGCAGTATTTTACCCAGACAGCAATTAGCCGGGAGAGTGATTCCTAAGTGATTTTTTATACTGAGGGAATCCTTTAATACTCCTTACCAAATCCACTTATTGATTAAAAAATCTCTCACATCACTTCTGTGTGTGAAGTATTTCAATATAGATTTTATTAAGTATACTACAATGCGTACATAGGGTGGCTGCTCAATGTCTCCAACTGAAAGCTTAACATGAAGGCTGCTTCCATGTTCTATAATAGTATTTATGGCAGCAAGAAGATTGAAAATGGGAGCTATCTCTATATCTATATCTATATCTATATCTATATATCTATATACTTTTTAAGTGTTCAAGTACTGAGGAAATGGGCTTTTGGAGATTTTGTTGCTTTTGTCATCTAGATTTCACCCTCACTGTCAACCAATTTATTACATGCAGAAAATAAAACTTTATTAAACTTCATTTTCTCTAAGAGTACTAAATGTGTATGTATATATTTGCATATATGCACACTTTATATAATTAAGCATGACATGACATTTTATTTTTTTATAGTAAAAAGAATGAATTTAATTATACTTTAGAGGAAAAAGAGGTTTTAAGAGAGCAATATACTGAATATTTGAAGAAATAGCATATTAGAAAAGGCTAATTCAGTAGTTCTTAGTAGTATTCTCCTTGTGCAAGGCTAGAGGCTGTTTGCAAGGGTATATATTCATGTGAATCAATTGTTTTCCACAGGAGGAAGATGGATGCAGGATGCTTGTCAGTGACCTACGAGAAATGTCACAGGTATGTTCCTCCCTTCCTATTTCCTTAAGGAAATGGACCATTAGAATTGGGCTTCACAATTCTATATCTATGTCTATACCTATACCTATGTCTCCTTTCTCGACTTTAAACGCAACCTCAGGAGAGAGGAATGCGTGTGTGTGTGTATCATCTTTCATCTATCATCTATCAATCATTTATCACTTACCTACTTCTAATGGTAATCTGGAAAATCTGGAAACGACGTATTGTAAGTTCTTGTCTGTACGCGGTTAGTAAATACTGCTCAGATTTTGTTATCAGGAGCACCTTCCACTTAGTCACTTGGAAATTCTATTATTATTCTCAGTGGACAGTTTTCATCACGTTTAGTGATCTGAGGGCTCATGTTTTACATTAGCATCAGAAATTCATTATGGGAGTAGATTCAAAACACAGTAAAAATAATTCTGATGCCACAGAAATGGGATTTGAAGGCAGTACAAATACAAAATCTAATTGTTCTGGAAAATTCCATTTCTTACTTATGTAATATATAATATATTTATCTCAGGCCAATCTGTATAATCTTTTAAAACCTCATCCTCACTGCTTTTTAGTTGTTAATGGCATACAAAATGCTGGTTATGTGACAGACACTGTTCTAAGCAGTTTACAATTGGTAACTCATTTAATCCTTATGCCAATCGGGTAAATATTATCATTGCTACCCTAATCCTGTAAAGACACCCAGGAGTAGATGTTAAATTACTTGCTTGATAGCATGTAACCAAACTGCTTGACCCTTCTGAGGAGCTGTGCAATTGTCTGCCTGATGAGTGAAATGGAAGATTTACCCATCAGCTTCATCCTCCCATTTCTTGAGATCTGGCCCTTATAACGTAAATTCCTCAAACTCATGTGATGTTTGTATACAAATCCAAGCGTGCTCTTTAGGTGTCCCATGTCTCTGCATCAGAGAAGTGTCCATGCTCAGGTATAGCACACACGTCACTTTCGTCACCATGAATGTCAAGTAGGTTGAAGCCAGCTCATCCCCCATGGCTGGACTCAGAGGATATGAGTCAGTAAAAAGAACCACCCAATATTTATATGATCCATTCTAGCTTCACTTGAATCCACTCACAATGTTCACAGACCTAAAAACTTAACATATATACCAGTCCCCTGAACCTGCATATTTGTCCTCTTATCTTCATCATACATGTATTTTAAAAGCACTTATAGTACTTTCCACTTCCTATGCATCTGGTCTGTCACACTTTGCTGGGATATGATGGGCAAATGTGATCATAAAATTGCTGGAAGTATATTGTAAGTAATTGAATATTTCTTTCCTATACCATTTAGTTACTAACAAAATATCCCTTTATTTAAAAATAGTTGTTTTTACAAGTGGATTATTCTCTCCTAGTGAATTATAAATTGCTTGAGTACAAAGAACATATGCATTGTATTATTTTTATAGCTGCAGATATTAGTAAAATGTCTTGCTTATAATTTATATAAAAGTGGTGAGTTAAATTAAATCAGTTTACTAATTATAAAGATAATTACAAATACGACCTTGGGAAGTATAAAAATGAATTAATGAAGGGACAAAAGGATAATAATATATGCATCAAGAGTGAGAAGGAATGAGGAATTTAAAAAAATCAAATATTTTTAGTTAGCCTGTTTTATGTGGACTACCTGTGCTTTGTCTCACATGGAGTCTAAAGTGATAACCTTGTTTAAGGAGCAAATACCATTACTGAGACTCAGAAACTGGGACTACGACATTGAGGCCTGGACAAGTCTTTATGCCTTGATCACTTTCTATTAGCACCAGAAAAACACAGGTCATCATTTTTAAGTGTATTTTTAGCAAGTTATATGGCTTTTCCATGGAAACAGCACAATTTAATTAAATATTTAAAGAAACAAAGAAAATAGACATCCTGAGATTATTTCTACATAAAATATTGATTATTTCCTTTCATTTCAATAGCTGCTACAGTTATTAAGCAAACAATCCCATTTACATTATTATATGCTCAAGAAATCCTTTCCTACATTCTTAATTCAGACTCTGGAATCGGTATACATTACTGGTACGCATCACATCACAGCATCTATTTAAAGTGTGGGATGGCCCATCTGGTGTGGTTCAGTGGTTAAGTGTCAACCTATGAACCAGGAGATCTCTGGTTTGATTCCCCATCAGGGCACATGTCCGGGTTGTGAGCTCGATCCCCAGTGGGAGGCATGTAGGAGGCAGCAGATCAATGATTTTCTCTCATCATTGACATTTCTATCTCCCTCTCCCTCTCCCTCTCCCTTCCTCTCTGAAATTAATAAAAGTGTATTTTAAGAAATAGTTATTCTTTACTATCATAGGTTTCATGAAAGTCATATAAAGATATGTTCATGGCAGGTGATTTGTCCAAAGTTACCAATTAAGTGCTATATAAAAGGATTTATTAAATACTTTAAGTTCTTCATTATGTTTTAAAGTATATATTTAAATATGTTCCCTTGAACTGAGAAAAATCCTCTATTGGGGCTTAAAGACATATCAAGTAATCAACATTGAAAATGCAAAAATTGACATATACTAGCCCTATAAACATCCTGTCTGATTTTGAGCCAAGTATAGAATATAGATAATTTCTAAGTGCCAATATTTTTTTGTATGATGAACTATTTGATCTTTTTGTTTGTTTGTTTTGTTAATTGCAAAATTTGGATTTGGAAGTATAAGTAACTATGGTGACAAAATTATCGCTCTCTCTTTTTAATTAAACTGTATATTTCTTGAGAAAAAATGATGTTTGATAGATAATATTGTATTTTATAAAAATATATGCATTCTTAAATCATAAATATTCAGGAGTTTTAATTATATTACTAGTTAAATATTACTAGTTAAAATAGAAGGTGACTAATGTTTTAAGCTATCAGACAAGCATTTTTGGGTAATATATTTTTTAGTAATAAATCTAAACCACATATAGTAAATTAAAGCATCCTTCTGAGAATTTTCTTTAAGTAATAATTCTGTCAAAAGTACACAGATTTTTTGACCTGAGGTTATGCTTTCATTGAAGCACTTTTCAACTGAGAACATAATTTTCAGAATAAAAGTGTTTAAAGAAAATAGCATAGACCTTTTTTTTAAAATCCTCACCTTAGGACATGTTTATTGATTTTAGAGAGGGAGGAGGGGGAGAGAGAGAAGGAGGTAGGGAGAGAGAGAGAGAGAAAGAGAGAGAGAGAGAGATCCATTGATGTGAGAAAAAACATCAATTGGTTGTCTCCATATGAGTCCTGACTGGTCATTGAACCTGAAGCTCCGGTTTGTGCCCTGACTGGTATCAAACCTGCAACCTTTTGGTATAGGGGATGGTGCTCCAGCCAACTGAGCCAACCGGCCAGTGCATAGACCTTTAAAAAAAAATCTTTAGCACACAGAACAACATAAAATAATGTATCCTATGCCCAATTTTGTCAAATATTAACTTCTGATTTCAATTGTACATATTCATAAACTCAGTAAAGCATTCTTTTGAGATTTTTAAGTTTTAACTGAATGCTGTCATATTTTATACATACACACACACACACACACACACAAAACTAGGGATCCAGTGCACGAATTTGTACACCTTGAAAAGAACTGTGGGCTGCTAGACTGCAGTTGGCACAGGGGTGGGTCTCAGCCCATCCTCTGTGCCCCCACCCAGCCCCTCCTGCCACAGTCCCTGGTACCCTCTCTGCCGGCAGCGCCACTCCTACTGCTGTCGCTCCCACGCGCTGATGGTGCCAGCCCCACTCGCACCCACTGATGGGTGCAAGTGGTGGCTGTTGGTCTGATCACCCCTCAGGGGCAGGGGGAAGTGGAGAAGCCCTCAGGGGTGATTGGGGCTGGCAGCTGCCGCTCGCACCTGCTGACAGCACCAGGTGATTGGGGCCAGCACCAGGCACCAACAGTGGGTGCGAATGGGACCATTGCCAGCTGCAGGTGTGAGTGGCGGCTGCTGGCCATGATCGCCCCTCAGGAGCAGGGGGAGGTAGAGAAGCCCTGAGAGGCGATCAGGGCCGGCTGCCGCCCCTCACACCTGCTGACGGCGCCGAGTGATCAGGGCCAGCGCCGGCAGTGGGTGTGAGCAGTGGCTCTGGCGCTGGCAGCAGGTGTGAGTGCTGGGCGGGATCGTGATGAGTAGGGGCAAAGAATTTTCAGTAACCACCAGAGGCTCTCCCTGATGACAGCCACTGGTGCCTCACCTTGGTTTGGCACCTTTGCTCACCTGCTCCACCATCCTGCCATGGCTAATGTCTGCCATGTTCCCCGCACACCCCCTGGTGGTCAGTGCATGTCATAGCGACCAGTTATTCAGTTGTTCTGTCTATTTGCATATTAGGGTTTTATATATATAGATGTGTGTATATATTTTTACAACTTGGTTTTTTTTCTAAATTTTTTTAGACTAACCAATGTTGATATACTTGTGTGCTCTTCTACATCATTCAAAATTCAGAATAGTATCACTACAGATTAATTTTCTTTATCATTGAACTTCATGTAACTGAAATCTTATAGCATGTATTATTCTGTGTCTAGCTTCTTCCACTCAACTTTGCCTGTGAGATCCACCTATATAGTTGCATCTAGCGGTAGTTTTTGTTACTATGACAGTTTAGGGCTCAGGCAATGACAAGTGTATTAGAATGCAGAGTTTTGGGTTTCCTTCTGTGCAGTCCCTTATGTGCAGCACTTTGTCCCTTAGCCTCTAAGATCTCTGACCTTTGTCTTCCTGCCAGTGAGATCACACCTTCATGGGTTCTGGACCCGTGCAAGAGAATCTGTAAATGGCCTCAAAGAAAAAGAGAGGGTCTATGTGGATTTTACCTCTTGTGCTTCTCTTGTCTCATGAATAGTATTCTTTTAGATACTTCCTTTATTTTTTCAATTCCTTCACACAATTTCATTTTGTCCCATTTTAACAATTGTTTTACAAAGAAAGTTATTTTGATACCAAATATTCTATCATGCCTAAGTTACAGGGGGAAAAAAATTGTATAGATATTTTTAAATCTACTGTGGGTAAATTTAAGTTTCTTTTTTATTTTGTGTGTGTCTTTTTAAGAGGAAATTTAATCTAACTATGCATCATAAAGACATTTTACTATATTTTCTAGTATATATGTATTTTTAAAGTTGTGTTTTGATTTTAAATGTATAATGGAACTAAAATTGATTCTTGTATATGTTATCTATTTAGATGTATTTTTTTTTCCTCACATAGAGTTGTTTGAGCAAAGTATTTATTAAATAATGCACAGAGTGTTTACTTATGCAATTCTGCTTAAATATGTATAGGAAGTATTACATATTTAATGGAGTCTTTTTAAATATTTATGTAGATTACATTTGTGGGGATGCCTATTTTGCCAGTCACCATGCAGACTACAGCAGAGAAAACAATTACATTTCTGAGCAGCATTGTGCTCATTCAGAACACTCAAATTCTAAAGCAACGCCACATGACTAAGGTTCAGCTCTTTAAAGACATTCTTAACCAAGAAGTCACTTCGGTTATATTTGCACAATGGCTCTGTATTAGAACAAATGGGGAGATGAACCTCTATATCTAACTATCTATCATCAAAAGATTTATTATAAGTTATTGGCTCATGCGATTATGGAGGTGGACAAGTTTCAATATCTGTAGAGTAAGTCAGCAAGCTAGAAACCCAGGATAGTCAATGGTTTAGTTCCAGTCCCAGTCCAAAGGCTTGAGACCCAGGAGAGCTGATGGTGTAGTTCCCACCTTAAGGTTAGCAGGCTTAAGACCTAAGAAGAGTTGATGTCTTAGTTTGAGTCTGAAGAGAAGAAAAAGCCAATATCTCAGTTGAAGACAGTCAGGCAAGAAAGAACTCTCTTATTCAGGGGAGGGTGAGCTTTTTGTTCTATTCAAGTTTTTACTGATTAAAGAAGCCCACCCACATTAGAAAGCACAATCTGCTTTACACAGTCTGTCAGTGCACATGCTAACCTCATTCAGAAACACCCTCAGAGAAACAACCAGAATTTACTGTTTGAGAAAATATCTGGGCACCCTGTGGCCCACTCAAGTTGGCACATAGAAGTAACTGTCTCAGCCTTCCAGTGGATGGTAACCATTAGTCACAGCAATTTGTTTTTGTTTTCTGTGCTCGTTGCTTGCCATAATAAGTAGCAAAGAATCATTTAAGAGCTATTCATTTATTATTAGAAAACATTTTATGAGCCCCATTAAGTCCCAAGCTTTGTGATTGGTACTGGAAAGTTACAAAATACTGTGTGATATTAAAGAGTCAGTCATGGGATATGAATAGACATGACTAAGCCAGGAAGAAACTTGCAGGCAGAGGGAATGGCCTGTCAACATCTCCTGGGTAGGCAAAGAGCTTGATCATTCAAGAAACAGAAAGAAAGCCAATGTGGTGAATCATAGTATAGATAAAAGTAAAGATTTGGGTCTACACTGGGAAAATGAGAAGAGATTGAGATTTTTTTTTATATGTTTCTATTGATTTCAGGGAGAGGGAGAGAGAGATAGAAATATCAGTGACGAGAGAGAATCATCAATCAGCTGCCTCCTGCACACCCCCTACTGGGGATAGAGCCCGCAACCCAGGCATGTGCCCTGACTGGGAATCTAACCACGGCCTCGTGGTTCATAGATTGATGCTCATCCACTGCGCCACACCTGCCAGGCAGATCGACAGCTTTTAAGCAATAAAATAACATATCCCATTTTTATTTTTGAAAGATCATTCTGTCCTCTATGTAGAAAACAGATTATATAGAGATAAGGTAAACACTGGAGGAATGAAGTACAGTTATGAAAGACAATGGTGATCTGGACAACAGCAGAGATATAGGGAACTGAATAAATATAGAAATGGAGGGAAAACTGATAGTATTTAACAATTGGTTGGATTTAGGGTAAGAAAAAGAAAGGTGTCAATAATTATTCTTGTGCTTTTGCTCTAAGGAACTGTTTGAGGAATTCTAAGGAATTTCCACTTGCTGAGATGTAGAAGCCCCATAGGAGAAACTGAAAAGAATGAGAGAGGTTGCAGAAGTGATATAATGAAAAAGTTCAAGTTCACTGTGGGACAAAATAGAAGCTTCTTTAGATATAAATGTATGAGTCTTGTACTCAGTAGAGTGCTGAACAATATTTAATGTCATGGGAATATATGAGGTAACCTAGGAAGAGAGCGTAGCGTTTGATTAGAAGGGAAGATGGACTGAGCCCTGAGAAATATCAATATGCAGTTTCAATTTTGGATAAACTCTAAAGGAATTGAGAAGAAGCAATCAGGTCACAGGAAAAGCACCAGAATGTGGAGCAAGAAAGGCAAAATGAAGAGAGTGCTTTAAGCAGAAGGGAAAAATAATAAAATAATAATTGCAGCAATATTAGCAAAAATATATATATTATTTATTATGTCCCAGGCCATTTATTATGAATTTTATTAGTGTTACCTTATTTAATACTCACAAATACTATGAGATTAGGTTCATTAGTATCAGTATTTTATTTATTTATTTATTTTTTAAATATATTTTATTGATTTTTTACAGAGAGGAAGGGAGAAGGGATAGAGAGTTAGAAACATCGATGAGAGGGAAACATCGATCAGCTGCCTCCTGTACACCCCCTACTGGGGATGTGCCCGCAACCAAGGTACATGCCCTTGACCGGAATCGAACCTGGGACCCTTCATTCCACAGGCCGATGCTCTATCCACTGAGCTAAACTGGTTAGGGCCATTAGTATCAGTATTTTACATATGCTGTAATTTAACTTCAAAAAGTTAACCATCTTACCAAAAGTTACATTGAAAGTTGTACTTCCCAATTCTCATTCTCATGTACTTAACTAAGCTAACTCTCAAATGTGATGCATGGTTATATTCTAAAGGAATTTTCATTTGTTAATTAGAATTCAAAAACATAAAATAGATTTATTCGGAAATATGTGTCTTATACTTTCAAGTATGGTGGTATCTAAAGACTTAAAAAAACGAAACATTACAAACCAAAGAACCAGAATCTAGTAAGTAAATCTGCAGTGGGACACACAAGGCAGAAGACAAGTTAATGATCTTATTGAAATTCTTTCCCTTTATTATTTGGCCCATTCTCCAGGTTTACATTCCCCTTTCCCTAAGTGCATGGGAAAGGGATCATCTTCTGCCTGGTTACTAGATCAAACTTCTTGGAATTAGTTGTGATGTCACTCGGTTGGTTCATGTGTCAATCCCATGAACTAATTTTTGATGCTAAGAATATTATAATTGCACACAGACTTTGACTAATCAGGCCTTAGCTACATGTCTTCTCCTAGGATTGAGCAGTCCCAGTCTAATTCCATATAGACTAAGAAAGGCAGATCATGCTACCAGAGAATATGTAGTAAATTGTCAACCACCATGTTTCTGAGGCATCAAGTCAGATGGGTATTAAACAGTGTCTTAAATTTAGTGTCAGTGAGTTTATGTCCTTAATCAGAGCAATTTCAGTCAAGCAGATGTAGAAGGTTAACTGGAGTGGGGTGAAGAATTAATGGTAGATGAAGAAGATGCATGTGTGGACAAAGGCAAACGTACATTTGACTGATGCAGAATAGAGAAATCAAACATCTGTTTGTTGATTACTTTTGTGTTGGGAATCACCCGGTTAATAATGAAGACGGGATGATCCAATACCTTACTGATCATTTCATAACTCCCAAGAAAATATCTTGAAATTCCAATTTGAATAATAAACACATTTCTCTTACAACCACACGCACATTCAAACACAAGGTTTTATTGTAAACCATTCTAATTGTTTAATTAAAACATGCTCTTTATTGGCTTGTCATTTTCAGTTTCTTTTATGTAATTTTATATTCTAATCATTCCATACCTGGTTTATCACACGTGCCAATATTTCCTCATCTTCATTCCATCCTCTGAAGTGAAAGAGCCTGCAAGTTGGCCATTTTGATTGTAATGCAAAGCCTGACATTAACTATTGATTGCCTAGGCATCCACTTCAAAGACAACTATCTCCAATAAATACAATGTCAGCTCTAAGACCAGATAAAGAGCCCCACCCCTCAAGTGCCCTTTGTTTTAGAGATCTGTGGTTGACCCAGATGACTGACCATTTGGCTGCTTGTGTTTCCCTTCCTACAAGTTAATTCCTCCAAGATCTTGTGTTTTAAATCCATCAATAAAGAGTGAATCTGCAAAGCTTAGGCACCCCACCTTTGACCCCAATAAAAGCAGAATTCAGGCGCTCTCTCTCTCTCTCTCTCCCTCTCCCTCTCCCTCTCCCTCTCCTTGCAGCCTCATCTCTCTCTACTTGCAGCCTCACTGTGTGGCCCCAGGCATGCTGAATTCTTTTCAGGCCTTATAAGTAATAAGGCTTCTTATTGTTTTCAAAGTGTCCAGATGGTTGTTGCTGAGTTGCATCTGGCCATTTCAGCCCAGCAGGGGCTCCCAAAGGAAAATGTCTGTGGGGCCCAGGTGAGTGTCCCCAGACATTAGTAGCCTATAGCATTACTATCAATAAGCTAAGATGGATACAAAGCAGTCCTCCCAGCACCTGGTTTGTATTTGTTATCTTGACTTAGACTCTCCCTTAATGGCCATTCTGATATTTCTGTCATGTGTCCATTACATTGTAGTCCCTATTTAGTTGGTTCTCTGTCCTCATGGTTGGTTGTCTATTGAAATCACCATAAGAGCAAATCTTCCAGTAGCTTCTTTGAGTTCAATATATGGGAGAGTTAATTAAAATATTTTTAATATATATTTTTTATTGATTTCAGAGAGGAATGGAGAGGGAGAGAGAGAGAAAAAAAAACATCAATGATGAGTCATTGATCAACTGCTTTCTGCATGCCCCACACTGGGGATCAAGCCTGCAACCTGGGCATATGTCCTGACCTGGAATTAAATTGTGACCTCCTGGTTCATAGGTCGATGCTCAGCCACTGAGCTATGCCTGATGGGTGGGAGAGTTAATTTTTTGAGACTGTCTAAAAATGTCTTTATTCTACCCTTACACTTTATTTATAGACTGGCTTACAGTGAAATTCAAAATTGGAAATAATTTTTCATAAGTATTTTAAAGGCTTTACTCTAGTATCTTATAGCATCTTGGAAGCCTGGAGCCATTTTGCCATTTGAATGTTGATTTGTTGCACACAAGCATGCTTTTTTTTTTGGTCTCTTAATTTATGGAACTTAATGAAACTTCTCTGGTATTCCATGTGCTAAAATATCACATGATATGCCTCAGTATTGGTCTGTTTCATCCAATATTTTGGACACTGTATTGGCTACTTTAATTTAGAAGGTTATCTCTCAATTACATTAAATTTTATTGAATAACATATTTGATTATTGCATTTTCCTTCAGTTATTTCTGCTATTTCTCTCTCATTATTAAATTTAAAAAAATTTCCCCAAAAATATTTGGCCAAGCAAGCAATAAGAAGTAGGCCAAATGGTTTCTTTTCATAGAACTTTGAGATTCTACTGCAGTGAAAGAGATGATGTGTGCCCTCATTACAAAATAAGCAGATACTACTACCAGTGTCTGCCCTTCCTTGCCCTACAAAGGTAGGAAGGGAGTAAGATATCAATCAGAAACTCTGCAGGGAATTCCACAAACAGCACTAAAAAGATCCCAGAACAAGTGATAAGACAGTTTAGAGAAAAAGAACATTTGTTTTATTATGAATTTGTTGTCAATCAGTGGAATTTGGAGTTCATACAAAAGAAACACTGGCTCTCAGCAAATATAAAAATACCAAAATTAAAATATCAGATTGAGTCAGTTGTCTTAACTGGATAGAATTATGAGTGTTATGTATACATTCACTCATTTACTCTCCTGACATTAGTTAAAAGAGAGAGCACATCTCACACAGTGGATAAAATAATCTATAATGTCAATACAAAGGCAGATTTCCTCTTAGAATGTTTTTTTAAAATCTGTCCAATAAATAAAACTAAATAATTACGAATTCAGGTTTTCTTTTGATTGAGTTTATTGAAGAAGATCCCCCAACTTTCTCTTTCAAATTACAGAAGCAAAGCTTGTTTTTAGGGTTTTGCTAGGCACATAAACATTAAAATATGAGGTCAGTAAGTGGTGGTCACCCAGGCTAGCTCTTAGTGACATATTCAAATAAAAAAATGATTGAGAAATTCCAGAAAAAAGATCTGGAATCACCAAGACAATAGAGTCTGGTGTTCTTACTAGTATATATTCCCAAGAACTCAGGATGAAGCCACTCCTTTAGCTTCCAGTCAGGATCCAAAAGTAAACCTTAATGAGAAATTATGTTTTAAGTCTCTGAGAAGAAGAATTCACTAACGCTGCTTTGGAGAGTGAATGTTAAATATTAACAAGGGATTTGATGATAAATCAGTCTAATTGTTTAATTTAAATATATGCTTTGATGGCTCTTGTCATTTTCATTTTTAGTTTCCTTCATATATTAATACATGTTAATCATTCCACAGCTTATTTATCACCCCATCTTCATTTCATCCTCTGTAGTGTAAGAGCCTAATACTTGGTCTTTTCTATTGTAATGCAAATGCCCGATATTAAGTTTTTTATTGGATTTAGCCTGATTTAATAGTTTTTCTCCTCTTGTTTTGGAAATAACAGTTTCCTCAATAGCACTGTGAAGTTTATTTTAAAGTTAACTATATCATAGCACATGTTCATTCAAAACATTTGTTGATTAAATAAGTTTCTGAAAAATTGTATAATCCTCTAAAGCAGTGGTTCTCAACCTGTGGGTCCTGACCCCTTTGGGGGTCGAATGACCCTTTCACAGGGGTCGCCTAAGACCATCGGAAAACACATATATAATTACATATTGTTTTTGTGATTAATCACTATGTTTTAATTATGTTCAATTTGTAACAATGAAAATACATCCTGCATATCAGATATTTACATTAAAATTCATAACAGTAGCAAAATTACAGTTATGAAGTAGCAACGAAAATAATTTTATGGTTGGGGGTCACCACAACATGAGGAAATGTATTAAAGGGTTGCGGCATTAGGAAGGTTAAGAAGCTAAAGGCTCACATTTTACTTGATTAATTCACAGCAACCAATGTCTGTATCTCTTTTTTTAGGTCACTGCATAGCCATATTAATTTGCCTTTAACTTACAGTTTAAAATACTGCAGATTTAGGTCAGCAGTTCAAGTATTTTTAGTTTAGTCCTTATTACTGAGGTCCTAGTGGTATTATCTATGAAGCTTGTATGTGTTTTCATTACTTAACAATTAAGATTATTTTAGTATGTTTATTTTTAACTTTTATATGTCAACTTTTATCAAATTGGGCTTTTCCTACCCTCATCTGTATTTATTATCTCAAGAACAAAAACCACTGAACTGACTGGAAAACATGCATAAAGGCGGAAATTTGTTCACAATAATTTTTATTTCTGGTCTATTTTGTATTACTGTCTTCTATTTAATGTCACTGTAATCCTGGAATGTATGTCTGTGGCTCTGTCCTCAGTTTAGTTGATAATACCTGATATCTCATTCAGAGACTAGGGGATTTGAAATCAACAGATTCTGTGTTAATAACACATAATGGGCCATATTTGAATGCAGCAGTTAGCAGCTGTAAAGCCAATTAAGGGAAAACTCAATCCCACTAGCCAATTTACAATTATAAGTGAGAATAAAGGGGCAAATGAGGCTTAGAAATAATAAATGACTTAGCTGTCCATCGTCCCACAAAATGTTGACACAAATAAGAACGATTTCCACTTATTTTACCTAATTCATATTCATCTGTGTCATTATTGTGATGCGGCTCTTATCAATGTCAGATCTCTTATTGGAATTATTGGACAGTTTTTCTACTCACACAACCAATTACTAATTCTTAACCTTTCTAACTTTCAGGCCGTGCTCTACGGCACTGTCCTAAATTCTAGACGCACATGGAGGCACGTGGGCAGGATTTAAAATAGTATGATCATCCAGACTGTCCCTCGAGGTTGCGCTTTAATTAGTCTGTAGTTGTACTTAAGCACTGATGTTTTAAAAGCTCTCTAAGGGAATCGAATAAGCAGTCAGGAATCTCTGCTCTGTGTTATGCAACACTGTGGCTTCAACCTTGTACATTGTCAGGTGCTCCAGAACATATAGATCTAGAATCAAGATTAAAACAGGAATCTGTCTTACTACACTTCTGATGGGTAATCATCCAGTGTTCATAAAGTTTCATTACTATTACATTTCCAATGCCAAATTTCTTAGTCTGGGCCAAAATAGTCTTCATTTTCATTCACAATTACTTTTTGTAATCCTGTTTTTTGAAGATGCTTGGGATTAAGTAATTTTTTATTCTTATGTCTTCATAACTTCCTTGTGAATACTTAGTGGCTTTAACCACTGAATCAATATTAACTATTTTTTGGTGGACATGCATTTTGAATTGGGTCATTGCTATTCATAATAAACTTGCCTGTCCCTTTTTGCATTTAAACAATTCTGATTGTTCTGCTGTTCAAATTGTGTAAGATAAAAAGCTTTCTTTTACCAGGCTTCTAGTTCCAAGGGCTTGTAGCTGGTTGAAATGTTCAATTTCATTCAACTGAATTAGAAAATCAAAAGTCTGTGTTTAAGTTACTACCCTGCACTTAATAAATGAAAATGGATCTCAATGAGTACCCATTTATATGTCCAGGATACTGGTACCAGCAAAGTATACAGGATGTAAAATAGAAATAATCATGACAACTTACATTTATATAGCACCAGTGCATTATAGAGAACTACAAGTTCCTTGCCTTGAAGGAACTCTAAATAAGTTGTAGAAATAAGAATACAAAAAGATGAATAGTACCAGGCAAACTGTATTCTAATTTATATGAGAAACTATGGGTCTGTAAGAGTTGAAAACATAGGGAAATTAATACTGATAAGAATTTATGAAAGCCTTCATAAAGAGGAGCACTTGAAAATGATTTGAACTTTGTTTTGAAATATTTAGATAAAGAATATGAAGAATACTGAAGGTGTTCTATGTAAGGATGATGGTATAAGATATGTGAATGTGTGTTTGTGTGTGTGTAGATAGTGAGGGGAGAGTAGGGGAGTTAGGTGGAGAGAGAGAGGAGGAGAGAAATGGAGATAAATGAGCGAGAGGATAGAGAGAGAGATTCTAAACCAGTGGTTCTCAACCTGTGGGTCGCGACCCTTTGGCAGTCGAATGACCCTTTCACAGGGGTTGCCTAAGTCCATCCTGCATATCAGATATTTACATTACGATTCATAACAGTAGCAACATTACAGTTATGAAGTAGCAACGAAAATAATTTTATGGTTGGGTCACAACATGAGGAACTGTATTTAAAGGGCCAGAAGGTTGAGAACCACTGTTCTAAATGGAAAGAAAATTGTGTTGACCCTAGGAAGAATTGAAGCTAAGTGGTGTGGAAATAATATAGCTGAGTGATTAAATGCACCAGCTTTGAAGTCAGGTTGATATGGGGGTATTTTTTGTTATTTTTAAAATTAATAATTGTAATTAACATATAACATTGTATTAGTTTAAAATATACAACGTATTTATTTAATACATTTATATATTGCAATAAGAGTACCATGATAATATTAACTAACACTGATAACACTGCTATCACATCACATAATTATCTTATTTTTTTGGATAAGGTTTTAAATTCCAACTCTATTCTTACTAGTTATGACTGATCATGATTAAGTAATTTAAATCAGTAAACCTCATGTTTCACTTTATGAAAATAGAAATGTTACTATATGCACCACATTCTAGGTAGTAAATAAGATAATCAAGTACTTAGCTCAGTATCTGTGCCCAATAAGTATTACCTAAAACTTAAATGAAAAGCATAGAAATAATACATTTAATATGGTTGGCAATGATCACCCCTTAAAGGCTGCAAATCAGGGAATCATATTTGAGTTAATTTAGCTGTAAAACACGGAATAAAGGTAGAGATAATTTAACATTTGAAAGACCATTGAATTGAATATTTCAGCAATTCAGGCTTGAAGAAGTAGAGTACAATACTAGTAGCAAATACAAATAACAGGACAGATGAAAGGATTTAAAAAAAAATGTGAAAGTCTTTCAGACTCATCTAGGCCTTGGTTCTTTGGAGGACAAAAGAAGCTTTGGTTAATATTGAGTTTCAAAAGGCAGGAAGATATCTGAATAAAGGGTTGAAAGATAATTGCAAAAGCTGGAGTTTGAATAGGACAACTGGACCGAGCTCACAGATATGCAAACCATCAATAATAGAATAAAAGGTGAAGTTGTAATATAGAGTGAACTCTCTTGAGTAAGGAAGTATAGTTGTTGAGCCTTTAGGTGCCGCGACCTGCAAGGTGGGGTTCAGGATCTGAAGGAGGGGCCGACGCATAAATGAAAATGCTAGACAAAAATATGAATTATTAAGGGGTGGGGGCCAGGTGGAGTCTCTTTCTGGAGGAGGCACCCTGAGTCCTGGCATTGTCTGCTTTTTATCCCATTTTAGATACACATCTTGCCCTCAGCTAAGCATGGCAAGCACGTAGCAGACAGACAGTCTCAAAGGTCAGCAAAGATCAGTGCGGTCCAGTAAACATTTACTTGGAGGCTATCAGGTTGGGAAATTGCTTCGAGCCACTTCGATCTCAACATGAACAATCTGTGCTTAGCGGAAGCCCTGCTAACCCTCAAGGTCCATGGCCTCCCGCGCTCCTTGGTGCACATTCATGAGAGTGCTGGTATGCGGTGGCTTCCCGCATTTGGAAAGAGCTTGTGATGGACCTGTCTGCTGGTTAATGGGCTCCTCTCTACTGCAGACCCTCAAGAGCGATGTACCAGAGCGTTAGCTATTTTTGTTATTTCTATCCGCTATTGTCTCCCTTTTTATTCTCTTCTGGATGGTCTTTCCCTCGCCATCTTTAGTTTCACATTAGCTGAGATGATACAGGCAGTTTCTCTTAAGCAGAGATGGAAGCTATCAACTTTTGTTTTCATTTTCTCATTTCATCACTTAATCAGGTGATCTTTCAGAGTGCAAATGAACATGAATCAAGTCAGACTGAATTGGACCTCTTACTGTTGCTTTTAGCATTTGATTGTGAACGACTTTTTATTATCAGACACATATTGAAATTGTATGGCTTAGTTCTTACATGAATGTATGTCAACTATGTTCATTTTTTTCCACATTGAGTTAAATGTCCTTCTTTTATTAAATACTAACTCAGTTTCTCCTCTACTGGGAAACATGGAGAAAGGGAATTTACATGCATGGCTGTTTTTCTCAATGTAAAATGAAAATAACTTAAGCTCCAGTGATGGTTAAAGGGACAGTTTTCTTTCCCTGATATGCCATTACTAGAGGCCCGGTGCACAAAAATTTGTGCACTCGGGTGGGGAGAGGAGGTCCCTCAGCCCGGCCTGTGCCCTCTCGCAGTCTGGGACCCCTCGGGAGATAACGACCTGCTGGCTTAGGCCTGCTCCCGGGTGGCAGAGGGCAGGCCTAATCCCTAGGTGCAGCCCATGGTCGGGCTCAGAGCAGGGCCAATTGGGGAGTTGGGGCACCGCCCCCTGTCATGCACAGAGCAGGGCGGATCGGGAGGTTGTGATGCCACCCTCAGTCACGCTCAGGGTAGGGCCAATTGGGGGGTTGGGGCACCGCCCCCTGTCACACTCAAGGCAGGGTCAATAGGGAGGTTGCGGCGCCACCCCCTGTCACGCACAGAGCAGGGCCCATCAGGGGGGTTGGGGCTCCGTACCCTGTCACACACACAGCAGGGCCCATCAGGGGGTTGGGGAGCTCCCCCCTGTCACACACAGAGCCCGCAGGACGATGAGGGGTTTGGTTGCTGCCCCCTGTCACACTGATCCCGGTGCTGGGAGGCCTCGCGGCTCCGCTGATCCAGGGGCCAGGGCGCCTCTTGGCTTCGCTGATCCGGGGGTCCTGAGGCCTCGAGGGTCCGCTGATCCCGGGCCGGGAGGCCTCTCGGCTGCTGATAACTGGGGCTGGGAGTCCTCGTGGCTCCGCTGATCCCAGGTCCCTGAGGCCTCTCTGCCCTGCCGCTTCAGGGCTGTTTGGCTTCGCTCTGCTTGGAGCCTGAGTATGCAAATTAACCCCCATCTTTTAGCTTCTATAATTGAAACATTGTATCTTTTGGAGTTGTTGCTTCAGGAGCTCAGAGCCCCGCAGCTGCAGATGGGGAACCTTGGCTTCCTCCATCGCTGGGGCAACCAAGCCTCCTGTTCTCAGCTGCCTGGCTGCCGGCCGCCATCTTGGCTGACAGTTAATTTGCATATCTCGCTGATTAGCCAATGGGAAGGGTAGCGGTCGTACACCAATTACCATGTTTCTCTTTTATTAGTGTAGATCTAATACAGTGTCTCTCTTCATCTTCATGCTTTGCTTCTGTGGTTGTGCTTAAAGAATATGACCACCACCCATACGGCTCAATGTAGTGGTGATATTCTTTAAACACCACCACAGTGTGGGGATCACTGGTTGAGCGTTGACCTATGAACCAGGAGATCATGGCTTGATTCCCAGTCAGGGCACATGCCTGGGTTGTGGGTTGGCTCCCCTGCAGTAGGGGGTGTACATGAGGCAGCCAATCAGTGATTCCCTCTCATAATTGATGTTTCTATCTCTCTCTCCCTCTCCCTTCCTCTCTGAAATCAATAAAAATATATTTTAAAAAAGGATATGACCACTGAATTTCTGCAGTATATATGTCCCAGATCAGCAGAGCCTGCAACATTATTTCCTCTCACATTTTTATTCTTTATTATTTTTATTGTGCTTAATTAAACTTGCTCCATGCTATCTTATTCCATTTTGCTTTGAGAATATTGGTGATAGAAGAAGAAAACAGTGAGAGAATTTGCTTTTTCACTTTGTCCTACATGGGCCTTCTGGAAGAATATGCTTGATGATAAATTAATGTTTATGTAGTTACAAAAAGGAGGAGGTAACAACAAAGATGACTAGCAGATGGTGTGCTTCAAAGGCTGTGTGGTTGTTAAGCCAATTTAATGACTGTTACTTGGGCCCTGGGCCAGATAGAGAGTCTGCATGGTCATTTTTATTACCGAAGTGATGAGATTCACAACCTGTCTAATTCACAATTGACTTTTGCCAACCTGTGTGATGCACAGCCTATATTATGCTGTGCCCTGAGTGGTATGCAACAGATGCAAATGTGGAGTCATTATGGAAATGAACCTTCACTCTTATTAACTCACACAAGGTGTTTATGAGGGTCATCACGCCTTTCATTTGGCACCTATGTGAGTCCTGAGTCTTTCAGAAATGGTGCTAATTCATTTTCACCTCGATTTTTACTTTGTTCACAGACCAGCATTCCGAAAACATCCCAAAGGAAGTGAGAAAAGCAGACTGTTTCTTAAATATTTAATAAATGACAAATGGGAACAGAATCGTTTCTCATATGCATAGCAGAAAGAGTGTCCATTGTATATATACGCTCTCATTATTCAGGACAACTATTAAGTTATTATTTATATAATTTAGTAGTTCATATGTGTATATTGATATATATCTATTAAGTTTACAATTGTAACTAGCATTTAAATTTTTTCTTTCTTGAAGGAAAATGCATTTTGGCTTGACCTCTTTATGCCTACTTCAGATAGGGATAAACTAATGATCTAAACCTGCTTCAAGTGAAAAAAATATATATCTAGAGGGTTTTAAAAATAAATAATATGCAGTTGACTGTTCATAACTGTTAGGGATTAATATCTAAAGTTTAAAGCAGGGGTCCTCAAACTACGGCCTGCGGGCCACATGCAAATACAAATATTATATTTGTTCCCGTTTTGTTTTTTCACTTCAAAATAAGATATGTGCAGTGTGCATAGGAATTTGTTCATAGTTTTTTTTTAAACTATAGTACGGCCCTCCAATGGTCTGAGGGACAGTGAACTGGCCCCTGGTTTAAAAAGTTTGAGGACCCCTGCTTTAAAGTGTAGGTGGGGGAGGGTGGGAAGAGATCAAGGAAAGAACTTGTATGAATATATACATAATCAATGGATACAGACAATAGGGTGGTAAAGGCATGAGGTGGGGGGCAGGGATGGGCTCAAAGAGGTCAGTGGGAGGAAAAAGGGGACATACCTAATACTTTCAATAATAAAGATTAAAAAAACACACAAGTGTATGGAAACAGCATTTTCAGAACACAAAAGAACTAGGCTACTTTATTTTGAGCAATACATTTTAAAGACATAGCTTTCCTTTTGACTTAGATATTCTTATGAAATGCAAGACATTGGAAAGGCATGAAAAATGAGAAATTGTAAGGATAGTAATAAGTAAGTAAGCATCAGTTTAGATTCTCCTAATAATGTTGAGGGAAATTTTGAGTTGTCAGTATAATTTAAAATGCTGCTTTTACAAATTTTATTTTCAGTCATTAACTTTGGTATTAACACATGAGAAAATGATGAAGAACTTTCATTAGTTGTACACTCTCACCAGAAAAAAAGGAGTATATTTATTACAATGTAATGCCATGGTTTCTATCTTTAAAGAGCATGAAATGTGTGAGTTTAATAGCTTTTTAAAAACTGATCAAATTCTCTTCCAGATCCCTGGCAAGAAAATTCTAATCATTTTAATATTACTGAGTCTATATTTATTTATTAACATTTATGTCTACCATTTTCATAGTGCATAATATCAGTAATAAATCCTTTCTTCATAGTATTGATTTGTGGGGGAGAAAGATTAAGTGGTGCAGATAGTAATGATAGAATTTATTGGAGCTACATAGATCTCAGCTGATTCAATCACCAGTAGATTAAGAAGAAAGTGGATTAATGAAAGCATAAAAATCATAAAATAGTTTTAAAAATTCAGCATTAAACATCTCAGAGTTTCAAATCCTGTGTAGACTTTATGTAAAATTTTTCATATTTCCCTAAGTTAAAAATATATTTGCCAATTCCAGCAGCTGCTAATTATTAATTTTTTGATCACTGAAAAAATATACAAATAAAACCAGTTTTTCTACTAAAGGGCAGAAGTTATGGTAGATATGATTTGCCTCTCTCTAAAGTTACTGTTTTATGAAAACACATTTTTTATACTTCTAGATACAGCAACTGACATTTTCTTATGTATGTTTGTTTATTTATGTATTTATTTATTATTTGTTTGTTTGTTTATTACAGTGGCATGTTCTTGGTTCCCTATCATGTACTAACCCTAAAATGTACGATTTTGCCCAGACACTTTACAGTGTCTCATTTGGATGGGTCCCACTTGTAAAATGTAAATATATCATTTTCCCTTTGCTACTTTGAATGAACAGTTCTAATCCCCAAATATATGGCATTTTGCAACTCAGTTTACTTTAGAGAGTTTGGAAATCATGCTGCTTAAAGTTAGACATCAGTATGGGAGTTCTTTTTGAGATTTTTATATTTTTTTGATAAATAGTTGGGGCTATGGTGAATGGCCTAAAACCTTGGGGCTTCACTGTCCATTTTCCTAGTGTGTTAGAGTGAACTAACAGTGTTATTCTGAGTCAGACTTGTGTAAATCCATATTTGTTTCCTTACCACACTACTTCATCTGAAACTTGAGTGACCACATACCTTGTCAGAGATTCTTGTCTGCCTTCTGCATTTACATAAGGTAATATCTTTCCCCCCAAATCTCTACTTTTGCTAAACTGTGAAAGAAAGTGCTTCTCTTTGATCACTGAAATATAATATTTATGTTCACAACTACTATGTAAGAGAATAAAAACTCTAATTCACTTCTGTGCATTATCAATTTTTTATTTTAAGAAACATAACAGGTAATGTGAGATTCAAATTTACTCAAGGTCAGTATTATTCACTCCACAGGCCGCCAGCCATTTGTGGGTCAGGGGATTAATAGTTTCTGGCCAACTTTTAAATATTGAACAATATTAGAATAGGTCAGAGTGGATCTTACACAGTGAGAGTATAGGCAGTTTCATTATATCTGTGTGTGTATTTATATTAACATACACTAATATGTATTTTACTATGATTTATAAACTGGTTTTATTTTTATTTTATTCTATAAATTATTGCCTGGTGTGTCTGGATTCTATTATTCTGGCACCATGTAGAAATTATTGTCACCGAATTCTGCTTTGGAATAATGTTATCAACTTATAACAAAGAGCATTATAAAACAACCATCAAATTAAATCTGTTGTTTATTTAATGAAGGAAGAGGGATATGTTCTCATTTTCTGAATACTTAGTCACTACTTTACAGAACTCATACGAGAAATTTATTTATTTCCTGTAATTCAGGAATAATTGGGATTCTTCTGACAAATTTACCAATTGTCTCCCCTGCCCCAGTATAAACAAATGGGAATCTTGAAACAAAATTTGTAGATTATTTTCTAACAAGTTGACAGGATCTATGGCTTACATATTATGTGTTAACTTTATACTGATTTCATTTTACATTTTGAAGATTTATTTTAATTTTTATATTCTCCATTTATTAAAATCTTGGTTTACAGTTATAATTTTAAGAATAAGAATGGAATAAATATACTCATACATAGATATATTCACAAATTAATTATAAGGAATAAAAATTACGCTTTATCTGTTTCTTATGGAATCATCCTAATAATCAGCTTATGGTGGGACTGATACTTCTACGCATGAGCTTTAATATAACAAACTAGAAAGCTTAAATGTTTTGGCCAGGAACTACGTTTATACTCTGTGTTCAGTCTTTAAAGGAATATTTGACATTGACACATAGTTTAGTATGATTTAAGAGAATTTCAAGGCTAGTTGATAACATAGAGGACCAATTGATGAGGTAACCACAAACAAAAAGCACCTTCCTAAAAACGGGACAACTCTTAGGGTTACATGTGGACTCTTCACACACACACCATGCCAATGGTAGACTCTCAGAAAATTTTGAACTGTTAAGATAGAGGGAGCAAATAGGCTTTTAAAAAAATACCTTTTTGCTATTGTAGACATTTTCAGTAGCCATTTTCAGCTGCTATCATTTATTTGCCTTATATTTCTTTGTATGTCCATAAATAAAACAATACTTTAAGAATATCCTAAATTACAGGAAACATTGACTAATTCAACCAACATTCTGCTATAGTTTGAATGACAATCCCCCCCCCAGACATTATGTATAGTGTCTTTCATGCATTCAGATGTTATGTTGTGAAATTACAGAAGAATCTGAATATGGTATTTGACTACCTTTTATCTACCACTAACATCAGTGTAATTATTTTTCATGCTGATATAAAGATTTTGCTCAGAGGATATATGTACTGTTAATTACACTCTTCATACTGTTATGCAAATCCACATATCACATATATTATATGTAAGGATTGAACATATTTACAACATTTTTCTTGAATAAGATGAACAAACCAAGTCAAGACTTACTTACAGATTTTGTTCTTGCTTTTCCAAATTGGCTGGGAACCAAATATAGTTGGTTGTTGAATGCTGGCAAGAATATTTTCTTGAATTAAAAAAATACTCTAAATTTTTCAACAATAATCTTAAACCACCACAGTTGATATAAACACTTTTCTCTATTAGCTTTGGTAGCAGTATCAAGGAAGAGACTTTTTCAGTAGTCTTTCTATGTGAAGGATTAGTTATTAACGTAAAATTCCTGGTGTACGTCTACCCTCTTACTCATTTACGTAATAACTGACAGGTGAAGTAAATAAAAGGATTGGTTTCTTTTTTAGGAGTATGCATATAAGAAACATCTTCCTATGCTTCCTCTCTACGCTTGATGGTTTATATGAAAAACAGAACATAAAGCATATGTCTGGAGTATTGACTCACAAGAAGAAAGTGACAAAAAGGGCTGGCCTATCCATGACCAATGTGTCTAATAATGGGGTCCAGACAACTCTAGGAAATTCATTTTGTCCCCAGACTCAAGCCACATTTTAAGATAGCTGTTTCATTGGCAACAAAGATGAGATATTGTCCTATGTGCGATTTTAAAAATTCTCAACTATTTCAGAACTTGGGTAGAAAAGGAGAGTGTTATATATTGAGACCCCCTCAAATTTTACGAAAGAGTAAAAAAATAAATGAAAATATATAAACATTTATTATATTTTCATTATTGTCCAGATACTGTGGTGTTAAAATAAAGTAGACAATATTTCCTAACCACAAGTCACTTAAAATTTTGGAGAATAAAAGCTAATATATATGAAGGAAATGGAGATTGAAGGATTATGAAGGTCATAAGAATTTTAAAAAAGAATGAGGCATTTTTAACTGGAGCAAATTTATTTAGTTTGATAGGGGTGACTTAAATAAAGCTAACATAGGTGGCACTTTCCAGATTGGGTGAAATTATAGAATCATAGTTAATGAGCGGTGGTTGATTATTCTGGAGAGATGGATAACCCTTGCCTGACTACAATGGCATAAAGCTTAAAGTCCTGGTCAAAGATAGTTATCAAAATAGAGAACTATGTTTTTTAGAAACATAAAGCGAAAGCACAATTTATATATTACAGCCCTAACCAGTTTGGCTCAATGGATAGACCATCGGTCTGCAGACTGAAAGGTCCCAGGTTCGATTCTGGTCAAGGGCATGTACCTTGGTTGCTGGCACATCCCCAGTAGGAGGTGTGCAGGAAGCAGCAGATCAATGTTTCTCTCTCATCGATGTTTCTAACTCTCTATCCCTCTCCCTTCCTCTCTGTAAAAAAATCAATAAAATATATTTTTTAAAAAATTTATATATTACAATATGTATATTGTAATCTCCCATTGGGTCTGAATTTGATACACTACTATGATTGATCATGCTTCTACTTTATTTAGTTGCATTTTTATTCGGAGTGGTTTGACAGTAAATATTCAGTCTTCATAACACCTTTACAGAAAGACATTAATTAGGGCTTTTTTTCTAAATTGAGGCTCTGCTGAAATTCCACAATGCAAAAGTACAATGTGCCCCAAAGATGATTATTTGTACATCACTACCAATAGGTTTAATGGTATGTTATATTTCCTGTAATGGGACTATATGGATTGTATTGAAGAAAGGGAACCGTTTGATATGAGTATAATGTCACTTTCAAAGTGGAACCAATTCATCCTAATTTGTACACCTATTGTTTGTTGCACTGAATAGCCTCATTGGTCCTGCACTGAGCTACAGTACTTGCATTTAACTAAATTTTAGTTTTGATCACTTCAGGCATGAGCATGTATATGGTGAAGTGTTATCACAGATGACAAGGTGGTGATAAATATGAAATTAAAACAGCCTTCTAATTTTGTAGACAGTTTTCTATTATACTCACTTGGCTCATGCTACTGTAAGCTCATTGAACAAGTGGCAGCCTAGTTAATCATAAGCATCATGGGGTAATTTGTTGTGACAGAACACGAGGAGCACTCGTTAAATGCAGTGGCTCTTTCACCCCTTTAATCTTCCTTCCTTTCTTTAGTGATTTTTGTGATCAGAGGACTATACTACAGTAGAAAGCAGGTATTAATAGCCATGCCTCATATTATATAAAAGCATCTAGAGATTTTCCTCATAAAAAATGTGGGAAACAGCCCTGACCGGTTTGGCTCAGTGGATAGACCATCGGCCTGCGGACTGAAGGGTCCCAGGTTCGATTCCAGTCAAGGGCATGTATCTTGGTTGCAAGCACATCCCCAGTGAGGGGTGTGCAGGAGGCAGCTGATCGATGTTTCTAACTCTCTATCCCTCTCCTTTCCTCTCTGTAAAAAATCAATAAAAACATATTTTAAAAAATGTGGGAAACATAAATAATTCCTCTAAATGACAATAAAATTATCTGCATTTGTACATCATGCATTGACACAGTATATATTTAATTACCCACAAACAGTATGATGATGATGAAACTATTACACAGATTTTATATTACTATAATTTTTATTAACCCTGATATTATAATATTAAATACAGAATATTCACTAAATTATATTCTGATAGGCTCAATTTTTCACAATATTTGGAAAAACTCAAGTATAGTTTATAAAATGTGAGAATATATCTACTGTATTTTGCAAAACATATTGTTTGTGGATTTAGATCTGTCTTATCAAGTCTTTGATCTGCTTGATAATAGCTGGCTTGGATGTTTATATTACAGTTACCTTGTGCATTTCTTAAGGTCATCAATGTGGTTGCGGACATGTGAGGGTTAGTGTCAGACAAACCTGACCTGAATCCTGACTGCATTCCTTAACTACTTAACCACAGGCAGGTAACTTAATCTCTTAATATTCCTTAACATGAATATTAAAAGAAGCAATTCCCTCAAAACCCTGTCATCCAGTAGGGGCATACTAAAAAAGAATCATTTGTCCAAACACTTTGAATTTTTGGATATTTATAAGTAAATAATAATTGTGTAGCTGAACGATAAAAAAGGAATAGTTTTTGTTGTTAATAATAGAAAATTACAAAAGATAAAGGAGTCTCAGAATATATTTCTGTCTCAATGAAAAGAAATCCAGAATTAGACACATCAGTGCTGGAGCAGCAAGAAAAAGATAATAAAGGTACACCTAACCATTTTCAGGGGAAAACAAATGATGCTTTTATTTTAGAAGCTGAGAGAACTAATGGGAGGATGTCATAAAAATAATGTTAATTTTTATTCTAAGAGGTTTGACAGTAAACATTCAGTCTTCATAACACCTTTGCAGAAAGACATTTACTAGGGCTTTTTTTTCTAAATTGAGGCTAGGCTGAAATTCCATGATGCAAAGTTAACAAATTACAAGAAGAATAAACAATAAAAAATGACAGAAATAGTAGACTTTAATAATCCCATTATTAAAAGATTTGGTACCCAAAATCTTTATCATCATGACAACTTAAGGGTCATTTTACTTTAGTAGTGAGTTCTAACAGCTATTTGAGAAATAAATTATTTCAATTCTAGAAAAGTTATTATAGTGAGAAAATAACATATCCTAATGTAGTTTTATGAGAGTAGTTTCAGTGGATAAAATTTTTCAAATCAGAACCTGATCACCAGCCAGGCCTAGAGACCCACCCGTGCACTATTTTCTTGCACTGGGCCTCTAGTAAATTCATAAATATACAAAAAGGAACGTGCTTAGGCACCTTAGTATTTCTCTGACTTACAGAAGAGGAAAATTAATAATCAGAGATGAGTACGGATTTCCTCAAAGTTATTGTGAGAATTATTGCAAATTAGTTATCGCATCTCAATTTTCTATATTTGTACCACTCCTTATAGTAATCCCCCCAAATTATGGATAAAGGATGTTATTAGATTCATATTTATCATCATTAAAGATTATAAGGTCAGAATAAAAAAATATTAAGAACTGATAGTAATGAATACTTACAATGTGCCAACTATTGTAATAAGCATTGTAGGAGTATCTACTCATTTAATATTTATGAAATCTTACTAAGTTAGTGTATTAGTTAGCTATTGCTACAAAACAAACTAGCCTTGAAACTCTGAAGCCTAAAACTTATAACCATTTTCTTTGCCCTTGATTTGTGATTTAACCATTTAAGCTGATCTCACTTGGGACACTAATGTGGTCAGATTCATTTAGTGGTTTGATTGACACATTTTTGCTTAAAGTGGCCTCACCCATGTATCTGGCAGTTGGTGGTGGTTGTCATCTGGGCTGTGTGGCTTTAGTTGGCCAGTTTGGGATTCTTCACATGGCAGCCGTGTTTCAAGTGGGCAAGCCCGTGCACAAGCTCTTTTTATTTATTTATGGTTATCGAGTATGATGAAGGCAGATAGGATTATTTTGTTTTACTAGAATCATTAGTATGTGCATGATAAAAGCAAATAAGATTATTCGGTTTCATTGGAATTATTACTAAAATTACTTGGTTTTACTTATATTCTTAGGATCAGAACCCAGTTCTTTAGAAAATCAGCTTTCTTTGATTTTATACTTTTTTTTTATAACTATGTCCCCTTAGTTTTTGAGTTTTATAAGCCTAATCTTCAGTATGTCAAACTACTTCAATTTTGTTGAGTAAATTTTTTAAATTATTTGGTTTATAATTAAGGATATTATTTTGTATATATTCTTTCAGAAAGACAAGGAACAAGCATATTTCTGTGGCTGTTAAAGTAAAAAACAAACAAAAATCAGGGGAGAGGGAAAAACACAGGGAAATTATTGGGGGAAGCTGCTATGCTTTCAGAATCTCCTCTTCACACAAAATTAGTGTCCAAATTATAGAGATAGAATGCCTTATTTTTTAGTGAGCATAATCATTCTCATTTATGGAAGAATCCATTTTTTTATGTAAAAATTACTGGGACAAATGTTATAATCCAACCTACAAATACAGCAAGATAATTCTCAGCAGAGCTTTTAGCCATTAGACTGAATGGGCGATATGTCACTGTAATAGACTGATTATAATTGATCAAGCCACTTTGTTTAGGTAATTTTTAATCCAATTGTCTTTTTAGTTTTAATTAGCATGGACAAGTCTATAGGAAGACAGAAATTTTGCCTTTATCACAAATGATCACATAAAATTGTTTAGTATTTATGTCAGTTTGATGTAAAACTTTAGTTTTAGGTGATAAAAGTAGACAGAACTTGTGTTAGTGAAATGGAGAATTAGTGATATGTAATAATTTGTTTCTGTGATGCTTAATATATATAAGCTAGAATAATGGAAGCATTTTAGTAAATATTCTGGAATGGTACATGATAGAGTCCTTGATCTTTCTCAATTTATCTTTTACTTTTTTGCTTTTGTATTTTGCTCATACCTTATCTCAACAACATGATGGTTTCATTCTTGCATTTTACCCACCCTTCTGAAAAATTTTTTACATTTACGAAATCTCCTAGAACACTAAACTTGGTAGGTGGGGTTACCTCTCCCTGAGTTTATTGTATTCAAGGACATCTTTTCCTATTTTAAATTCTTATATAACCTACACACAAGGCCAAACAGGGATCGCAGTGTCAGCTGTATTAAGAAAGATGGATTTACCCCTGGCTGGTTTGGCTCAGTGGATAGAGCACCGGCCTGAAGACTGAAAAGTCCCAGGTTTGATTCCGGTCAAGGGCACATGCCCAGGTGCAGGCTTGATCCCCAGTAGTGTGTGTGCAGGAGGCAGCCAATCAATGATTTTCTCTCATCATTGATGTTTCTCTCTCTCTCTCTTTCTCTCTCCTTCCCTCCCTCTCCCTTCCTCTCTGAAATCAATAAAAATATATTTAAAAGATAAGAAAAGAAAGATGGATTTGTGAATTCAGGTTGAATGTGCTGAGGGGCTTACTACTCATTCTTCTCTGAATTCAGCTTGCCCATCCAGTCATAGCACCACCAGTGGGGATTTTAGGATGCAGTTTGAGAAGACGACTTCCTGATCTGCTTGGGGGTCAGGAGGCAGAGGAGAGCTCTAGTCCTTATCAGTGCACAGCGTGCAGTAAGAGAAAGCAAGCCAAGAAGCCAGGCCTGATCCACGCACACCTCTGCTTTTCTCTCAATCTCATCATTCATCCGGCCATACATTATGACAACACATGTGTACTGTGTATCTTCTGTGTGCCTGGATGCCATGATGACCAAGATGGAATAGGTTCCTATGATGGGTTAGCCTGATTTCCTATATTTCTAAAATATAGGAAAAGGAGGGTAAGATTGAAGGGGTAGATTAGGAGGTCATCGCAGACTTTTCTGAAGACAGGACATTTAAGCTAATGTCTGTAGATCATTTCAGAACCTGCCATGCAGAGAGCAGATAAAAGAGAATTTCAAAGTTAGGAAAAGCTACTTCAAAGATCCTAAAGTGTGACCACTAGTGTATGTAAATGTTACTGACAGGAGAATTCAGTACTGACTGGGCATGCATAGTTTAATAGACTGAATTCTTTAAAATGTGTGAGAGGACAATGTGGAGGGTTTTTATTATATTACTAGAGGCCCGGTGCATGAATTCGTGCATGGGTGGGGTCCCTCTGCCTGATTGGCGATCGAGGCCTATTTGGGGGCTTGCCAGCTGGGGGGAGGGACCTTGGGAGGTTGGCCTGCCAGCTCCCCAGATCATATCTTGGGGGGAGGGACCTCAGGAAGTTGTCCAGCCAGCTTTTGCACCCCCACCCCCATCGGGGCCGATGGGGCCAGCCGACGGGGTGGCGGGGGGGTGGAAGGTGCATGGGAGGCCAGCCTGGGCGGGTGTAGGGGCCACGGGATGTTGGCTGTGGGAATGCACAGACCACTAGGGGGCAGCTCCTATGTTGAGCATCTGCCCCCTTGTGGCCAGTGTGTGTCATAGCAACTGTCTGACCAGTCATTCTGGTCATAACAGTTGCTTAGGCTTTTATATGTACTAATATAGATTTATACAGGGTGGGGCAAAAGTTGAGTTACAGTTGTTCATTTGGAAAATAATACAATAATTAATAAATAATAATACAAGAATAAACTCTGTGTTTCACATACAGCTATAAACCTACTTTTGTCCCCCCTCACTCCCTGTATACTAAAGAAATTCAGGATGCCTTGGGAGAAATAAATTTTAGGGGGGCTACAGCAGGCAGGGGCATAATGCTGCTATTGCAGTATTCTAGAGCAGGGATGATTGCGACATAGTCTAGAACAGTGGTTCTCAACCTTCCTAATGGCACGACCCTTTAATACAGTTCCTCATGTTGTGACCCCCGATTTCATTGTTACAAATTGAACATAATTAAATCATAGTGATTAATCACAAAAACAATATGTAATTATATATGTGTGTTCCAATGGTCTTAGGCGACCCCTGTGAAAGGGTTGTTCGACCCCCAAAGGGGTCGCGACCCACAGGTTGAGAAACACTGTTTTAAAGCAAAAAGCTAGTCAGAAGGTAAAGAAAAGGACACAATTCTTACACACTCTAAAAGGATGGACACTTTGCTGTTGATTACTGAAATAAAATATTGCTTGTCAATTGATACAGACTGGCTGAGGAAAAATTTGTCCATTTCCTCTTTAGCTTTGAATTGTATTTAAGATTTATATATATAACAGGGATTTTGAGGTGATGGAAAAATCCGGAACAATACTATGAACAAGATAATGAGATAATATTCTATTGGTGTATTAAACATTTTGAAGAATGTCCAAAATATAGGAAAAGTAGGGTAAGATTGAAGAAGAAACCAGAGCAGAAAAAACTTGAAATATAATCCCCATGCTGAAGTAAGAACTTTTCACTACAGAATCTCATGCGACTATCAATAGGGAGCCATTGGGGCCATTATCACCGTAACTAATAGAAATACTCCATTCTGAATAGCTGAGTCCTTAGGGGCCTTCCTTTATAAATGGCGTAAGAGGGGTAGCAGAGGTACTTGCTCCAAGGCTTCAGACCTAAGAATAAGTTTCTAATAAAATCACCTCCTCAAGGAGAACCACAGCCACACAGCTGGTACTTGCCAAAGATGCCAGCAAAGCCTGGAATGATTCGAAATATTCATACAACAAAAGCAAGTAAATATTAGGAACAGTAGGTTCTGGCAATTGGACCAAGAATAAATCTTCTGCAAGCCCAACTTCTGATGTGGGAGTTCCAACCGTGGAGAGAGAGTAGGTGCTGTGGCTTGGAGAGTAGAGATGAGAGCGTAATGTCATACTTTCACCAGATGGATGGAGTCTGAGCACCCAGACCGCAATGATCTGCACACCCTCTCCATAGCAACGCTGCCATGCAAACACACTCTCACATTCACACATGAGGGCTAGGATTTTAAAGTCGGGGCCCAGTGTTATGTGCAAGACAACAGAGATTCTCATTTGAGTTGGGGAAATATTTAATCTTTACTCAAATATTGGTAAGCTGAGCATTACCAAAGATTTGGAGAGGGGGAAAAAGCACCAGGAGAGAGGAGAATCTTTCATTATAAAAGTTATGCTGATAATCTCGTTATTTCATTGTAAGAACTCTATATAGGCATGTATTGGATTATTTATCTATATTAATGTTAAATTAATCTATGTTACTGACCTCTGTCACTTGTGTTACTATTTTGTCTTTGTTGTTTAGTTTCTTGAATTTAGTATGTGGACATACATATTATTTGCAAATAATAATATATTTATTATCTTTCTATTGTTATCTTTTATTGTTTCACAAATAAGATGCTTCACAAAATGTTTGATAATATATACTCTTAAGATGTAGCTTTTCCGCTGATATTCAAGTGCATTTTTGTATCATTTTTAAGTAGATATGTTATTGGTTTTATTTAAGAAAAAAATTTCTATTATAGTATATTAAAAGAGTTGTGTTTTATTTATCTATTTATTTTTGAGCCTTATATTTTTTCTTCATCATTTGTTGAATTTTATCAAAAGACATTTTGAATTCAGTTGACATTATCATATATTTTCTTCTTGAACTAATTATAATGAATTACATAAATGGACTTCATATTATGGAATCACTCTTGCATGCTAAACTAAACCCAATTTGGTCATGGTATATTATTTTTAATAACACAGATGAATTCCATTGCTACTATTTTATTTGGGATTTATGCATCCATAACTATTTTGATCTGTTGTACTTTTCCAAAAGATATATTTCCTGGAACATTTATTTTTTCTTTGTAGTAGTTATTAAGTGTTAAGAAATCATCTTTTTTCACCTTAGTTCAGGAAAGTCTAAAATTATATGAATGAATAAATAGTAATAATAATGATAATTTAAGCAACAAAATAATTTGATGGGTTTGAGATAAGATTTATATTCAGAAACAAATAACTCACATACACAATCATAAAAATAGAGTTTATAATATTTGAGAACACCCTATATACAATAGCAAGAAAAATTAAAAACATTTAAAAATTTGTCAAGGAGTATGAGGAAAGTTTGAAAACACTTGCTATAAAGACACAAAAATTGCCATGAACAAATGGCAAAAAAATTTCTTCTTCTTGGACTAGATGAGAGTTCCTACTAAATTTAATATATAAATTTAACACTACTTCAATACTATAAGCAATAAGCTTATTTATAGAGCTGACCTATTTTAAAGTGCATATTAAAAAATATACAGAATACAGCACTCCCTCTCAAATTTTAACAAAATATTTTTTGATAAAAAGGGTCTATAAATTAGAACTCTACTAACATATATTAACACATAATCACATGCTTCTTTAATTAAAACAACATGAGTTCACAAGCCAATGAGCTGGAGAATTTAACAGAAATGTAGCATATGATAAAGTATGTATCTCAGGTCACTAGGACAAGAAAAGACATTTTTAATGTATTGTGCTGGAACAACTGGATAGTTATTTGAAAAATAGATGAAATTATGCCTATTCTTCACATCATAAACAATAATTATTCCAGACAGATTAGAGATATAAATTAAACATATAAATAAATCATACAGCTTCTAAAAGAAAACAATTGTGACTTCTTTGGAAAAATGGTCTATGACTTAAAATCCAGATTAACTCTTAGAAAAGATACATATATACGACTATGTAAAATATGCACTGCCAACAATAACAACAACACCACAATATCCATCATAATGTCAAAAATTGAGTGAAAAAAGGTAGCAAACATTTCTAACAGAACACACTCATAGGCTAAAATCCCTAATATGCAAAGAACTCTTAAACATTGGAGGAGAAATAACAAAACCCAAGGAAATTGGGGAAGAAGAGACATAAACAACTAATTCACAAAAAACACACACATAAAAATGGAATTAATAAAAAAATGTTCATTTTACCAGCAATAAAATTAACTAAAACTAAAACAAGATACCATCTCTCAGTCCTTAGATGGAAAAAATTTATTCTGGCTTTACCAAGCACTGGTGTGAGTGAGAGGAAGCAGACACTCTGATGGATGGCTGGTAGGAGTGCAAATAGGAATACATATTTTGAAGAGCATTTTAATAATTTCTAATAGACTTAAAATGTGCATCCTAGACATTTTACTTTAAAATTTTATATTTGATACACTCCCACTCATATACATAGACACTTATAAGGCCTTTTATTTTATCAGAGATTGTAACAGTGAAAAAATAGAATAAATGCAACTATCCCTTAGAAGATAAATAGATGAACTGTATGTTTTTCAGACTTTAAATAGTCCACTGCTGTGAAAATGATTAAAGATTTACTTGTATCAACATAGATGAATCTTAAAAATTAACATTGAGTCCTAAAAACAATTTACCAAAGGATAGGAAGTGTATGTTGCCATTAATATAAAATGTAAAGAATAAAATTAATATTATGTACATAAACATAATAATCTGTGCATACATATATATATAGTCTATACCAGGGGTGGGCAAACTTTTTGACTTGAGGGCCACAATGGGTTCTTAAACTGGACCAGAGGGCCGGAACAAAAGCATGGATGGAGTGTTTGTGTGAACTAATATAAATTCAAAGTAAACATCATTACATAAAAGGGTACTTTTTTTTTTTTTTTAGTTTTATTCATTTCAAACAGGCCGGATCCGGCCCATGGGCCGTAGTTTGCCCACGGCTGGTCTATACTAATAAAAGGGTAATATGCTAATTAGACTGGATAGACCGGACGTCTTCCAGATGTCCTTCCAGACAAAGCCACAGTGGCTGTGAGGGCCAGCGTTGCGGGAGGGTGGCAGCGTGGGCCGGTCCAGCACCGCAGCCCCTTCTACAGAGGCAGTGGCGGCAGCAGCAGCAGGGTGTTGGGGGTGGCGCCTTCCCCTGATAGGCACAGTCACTTACCACAGAGGGAGGCCAGAGGCGGCAGCAGCGGCGGGATGATGGGGGCGGTGCCTTCCCCTGATGGCCCGGTCACCTCCCACAGAGGAGCGGGCCTAAGCAGTCAGTAGGACATTCCCTGAGGGCTCCCGGGCTGTGAGAGGGGGCAGGCTGGGCTGAGGGGATCCCCCCACCCCAGTGCATGAATTTTCGTGCACCGGGCCTCTAGTAAATATATAAAGACATATGATTTAGACACTACCTTTAGGGATAGTATGTATACATTAGTGGGAAAGTTATGCTGGCACTGTATTGTTACCTTTCTATGTTCTTCAAATCAAAACAAAAGTGCTGTAAAGCAAACAATGGAAAATAACATCTTTTCAATTTCTCTAGCAAGTACAAAGGATGTAAGATACCATTTTCTGTTCTTTTGTGTGTACTTGAAATATTCCATAATTAAAACATGCAAATTATGCATTATAGTGTTATCCTCAAAACTTTACATTTGTAGATACTATATATTAGAGCCACATTATTATGATATTATTTAATTACTGTCCAAAGTTAACATACATATAATGTTATAAATCTAAAATATGAAAGTCCTGCTCCTCTGTCTCCCAAGAAACATTTATTTATCTAGTCTTGACAGGAGATTTTTAGAGTCCTCTCTTCTGGCTGTGAAATGTTAAAGTTCATCTTGATATGGGAATTCCCAGCATGACACAACTTTCTTAGCTCTAATTTGTGATATGAGGTGTTATGACAGAAGTTATGGCTTGATTCGTAGAAGTGTCAATGTGAGAAAATGAAAAAGGTGGTTACATAAAGAGGTTGCTACTCAGAAGTGCCAAACATAACATAATCTAGGGGAAAAATAGACTCCATATAACTCATTTTTTCCACCATAGTCTAAAAAATTTCTAAATACTGTTTCCTCTTATAAACAGTAGATCAAAATAAATTATTTCAATTTTAACCTTTGCCAGAAATGTAATGCAGTTCTCTTTGAAGGTAAGCTTTAAAGTTTTTGTTTTTTAACTGTGTAAATCCCTCTTTAATTTGGGAATTTGCATTTGTCTTTGAGGCAGAGGATTGCTTTTACCAGAGGACAGGGAGTAGGTAGGGGACAAGCTACTTCAGTGAGCCCTTAGATTTAACTATGTCAGGTTCAAGGGAAAGTTAAGTGAAAAAGTACAAAGAGAAACTTTTGATTAAGATTTTAAGTTGTTAAAAATATGTGAGTGTCTAATCAAAACTGAGTCTCTTAGATTATTTTTTTCTAATTTGTGTTTGTTGTGGGAAACCGTTTATTGTCTTCACTAGCTGATAAGCTTAGACAGAGAACCCCCCTGAAGGCTGGGTGCCTTTGAAGCCCTAGCAAAGGTTGGAGCTAGGCGCCACCTCTGTTTGTCCAGACAGTGGTAGCTGAAACAACTCCCCCATTTATTATTATGTAAATCCTTGCTGATGGGCTAGGGGTGTCGCCTGCCTAAGGGCTCTGCTATGGGTGCATCCCAGATCAATAAAAGCTTGGTGAGGCCTGAGCACGAGAGGAAGTCCTTCCCCTTGAGTTGGACATGCCCGTCTGGTCCCCCAATATCCCCAAATTATCTCTTGTCTTTTCACTTTGATTTGTGTGCGGCTCTGCTTCCAGTTCCTGAACCCTGATCCACGCGGGACATGGGGAGGAAACACTCAACAGTTTGTGTGTCTGCGTCATGAAAATTGCTAAATTGTTTGACTTTTATGGGAAAGGTATAGATGTGTGAGTGTTTGGGTGTGTTTTGAATGGGTTGTGTGTGTATACGTGTGTGAACGTGTGTATGCTATTGCCCCAGCGTTCGCTCAGAGGAGATTGTTCCGTCTAGGTTACTTCCAAAAGCAGACATGGGTTCTGTCTTCCCATTACCGCCCTGGGAAAGAGTGTGAAAAGCCCTGGCCCATGGGGCAAGAAAGCAAACTGGCTTTGGGTTTCACAGTGTGGTGTGGTTTAAAAATAAATCCCCCAGACTTTGGGAAATGGATTTTAGCAGCAGTGTGCTGATCCTCCCAGGGGCAGATGGCATCCTTGTGGATGAAGTAGGATACCGCTAAAGACATGGAGTTAATGGTCCTCTACTCAGTGATCCTGGGAAGATAGTACTCTCTAAACAGGAACTGCTCTTTTCTTTCTACAGGATCTAGGGTCAGTGGGTTGCACAACAGAAACATGTGGAGATTGTGGATAGCTGTGAATTCCATTGGTGGTCGTTGTGGGAATGTGGTGTGGGCTGGGGAGAGGTTTGCAACAGAGGAACACAGGCAGTTTCCTGCAATGTGGAGGGCCAGGCAACCAGTAAACAGGCAACTTGCTAAGGATTCCCAGGTCTGGTTTTGCCCAGTGCACTCTTTGGGCAGCCACTTATAATAGGACTTAAATGTGAATCTGTGTTGACCTTTCTTGTAGCATCCACAAGCATTCAAAAAGGTACAATTAAATGTGAAGTCCTGGGAGTTCTACTTGTGTCCTGAAAGTAGAGAGTTGGAAATAGGGTCCATTTTTATGGGAAAATGAGAAAAACACACAGAAACTCTGAAATTGTAACTTGTTTGGAACCCATCAGAGATCTGAGATTGTGTTACAACCAATAATTCTGACTTCTACAAAAGGGCAGGCGCCTCCAGGAGAGGCGGTATGTGCAGATTAGCTCACTTGTGGCCGAAAATAGAACCAAGAGATGCCATCTGCCACCAGGTGATTAAGAATACATCAGGAAAAAGGAAGTGTCCTGTGAAAGGCCTGGGACGGGCTATCATGACAATAGGGAACATTCAGAACCTAGATACCTGGGGAGTCTGTAATCAGTTGAAGTGCACATGAGAAAGATTGGGGGTGGGTTAGAATATTAGGCATTGCAGTTTGTTACTTATTTATTGTTTATGTTTAGTTTATAAATCTAGATTCTGAAATCTGCCTATCACACATAGCGGCCAACCTACCAATTCTATATCATCAGATTCCACTTGCTCCCACTAGAAATACCCCTGAAGAGCCATGAGGTGCTACTCTAGCTTGTGATATCCTCATGGCCCTAAATGACATTGTGAAATAGATTTTGATTGTTTTTCGTGCCAAAATTCCCCCATCCACTCCCCATATTCACTTCCCATTTCATCCACAAGGATGCCATCTATGACTGAAATCTAGTTCCCAAACTTTTAGGAGCTATTTTGAAAAGAAAAATATAAAAATGTAATTATTTTATTTTATTTTATTGTCAGATAATGTAAATCTAAAGTGCTCAATGGATTTTCCCCTAATTCTTGGGCATGTGATGCATGTATTTATGTTCTGCAAGGCTAATAAGATCTTTCATTATATTGAGTGTCTCTATGATTTAGTTTATAATCATATTACAGTATTCAAGTATCACTAAATAATAAATCCACAAAAGAAATTATTTGCATCCTCTGATAATTTACATATAGAATATTTAACGTCCTTAGACTGTTCTCCTTTATTCAAGCTTAATTGAGATATAAAGTGGGATAAAGAAGGATTTATAGACATCTGTGGGATTTTATAGTCCATAGAATTATAACATGAATAATCCAATCCATTTCTAAAACCTGCCCCTTTTATATTTTAAATATCTTAATTTCTTCCCATTTTAATACCATCGCTAAAGTTTAATTACTTATTCACCTTAACTTACTTATTACTTAGACTGATATTAACTTTTTTTGCTCCTTTTATCTATAAAACTGAACTAGAGTAAACATTTTAAAATATAAATTGACCCTAGCCAGTATGGCTCAGCTGGTCGGGTGCCGTCGGTGCACTGAAAGGTTGCTGGTTCAAAATCAGGTATGAGCAAACATCTCCAGTAGGGAGCGTGCAGGAGGCAGCCGATGGATATTTCCCTCCCTCCCTCTCTTCCTCCTACCCTCCCTTTCTCTCATTTCCTCTCTGTCAAAAAATTAATTTAAAAAATGCTATTTAAAATATAAATTTATACTAATAAAAGGGTAATATGCTAACTAGACCAGACATCTTCTGGACATTTTCTGGACATCTTCCGGACATCCTTCTGGACAAAGCCATGGTGGCAGGGACCAAGGCAGAGGCGGTTAGGGTTGATTAGGCTGGCAGGGGGGAGCAGTTAGGGGGCAATCAGGCCAGCAGGGGAGGGCAGTTAGGGGGTGATCAGGCCAGCAGGGGAGGGCAGTTAGGGGTGATCAGGCTGGCAGGGGATCAGTTAGGGGCATCAGGCCTGCAGGCAGAGGTGGTTAGGGGTGATCAGGCAGGCAGGCAGGTGAGCGGTTAGGAGCCAGCGGTCCCAGAATGTAGAGGGATGTCTGACTGCCTGTTAAACCAGCAGTTGAAAATACCCCGAGGGGTCCTGGATTGGAGAGGGTGCAGGCCAGGCTGAGGGACCCTCCATCCCAGTGCACGAATTTCATGCACCGGGCCTCTAGTAATTAAATAAAATGTAAAACGGATCATGAAATCTCCCCTCCACTGTATTAGTTGCTGTCTATTGGTCCTCATCCTTTCTAAACATGTGCAGAACTTAGAATATCCTAGATGTCCTTGCCAATAGGGTTCCAAATATTGTTTAAGTTCCATCAATATGATGTGATGTTACAGCACAATAGTAGCAGAGCAGTACAAGACATACTATTTATGGTAGAGGCAACAGATGAGGGGGTCTTAGCATAAATGAGTTTTGCAGTGATTGGCTAGACTTTAGTTTTCTGTCTTAGGTCAAGGGGCAGATGTGACACTGGCACTAACTTCCTAAACTTTCCTGACTGTTATGGTGCAACTCTTACCTATATAGTAAAGCTGGAGAAGGGCAACTGAAAATTAGTGGGTTTGGGATTTTACTGTTTTAGATTTTTCAACAAATTTACTAGTGTTCATTCTCCTGTGTGACGTATCTTCTGCTTGAAATACATAAACTTCTTTCTATTTTTCTGATTTAACTCTGACTGATATGCCTACTCCTATTTAAATTTGTCTTTGGCTTTCTATTGCTATATGAATGAAGGACAAATTTCTCTATATGGTTTTGGTCTAGCCTATATGTACCAGTCACCCATGTTTCGGCATTTTATAGTTGTTTAAGTCTTCAAAAAGGCCATAAACCCACTCCATTCCTAATTTTCTGACATCTAGTAATGATCAGCATGCCTAACATTTCCACTGCTGAAATAAATCACTACTTTTTAACATCCTCATTTCCAACTCATCCTTTACAAACCCTTCTAATAATGTTGACAGAAATTTCTTCTTAATAGTCCTTTGCTCGGACCATTTCAATAATTTCCTAATGTCTATCAAAGAAAATACAAATGTGGTCTTCAAAGACAAATTACTACTCTATACTCATATACTGTGTGTGTGTGTGTGTGTGTGTGTGTGTGTGTGTGTATGTATGTATGTGTATATATATGTATATATAGTACCTCATATGTATATAGTATAATACCTATTTTTATATGATGCCTGTTGCCTTTATAAACATTCCCCTTATAACTTGTTATGCACCTAGAATGTCTCTTCCCCTCCAAACCTTCTCTAAACTCTGTAAGTCAAAATCTTATCCATTTCTCAAGAGACTTCTCAAATGTGATTTAAACTTTTCTACTGCTCCCAACCAGATGTTCTTCTTGATTTAATTACATATAAAATTTGTTTTCTGAGTATTGTGATCTTTGTCTTGAGTTTCCTGGGTTGAATATTTTTGTCAAAAACAGAGTATAAGCGAAGTTATTATCCTTTGCCTTGGAAAATATTTTGATCCTCTAAGGCAAAACTCTACAATCCAAGAAAAAAGATGCAAGATACTTCACTAATCAGCTATATCCATGACTGTCAAAGATAAAAGATTGGAGGAGAAGAGAATTCCAGTTGATGCTGGAGTAAAAGGACATTCTTAATAACATTTTGGAATCCAAATTTCTCATTTATAAATCTATATATATTAAAGCCTAAGTGACTGGCTGACCATTCAACCACTCAACTAGTAGCTTTGACGGGCACTGACCACAGACGCTTAACGCAGGATCTGCCAAGCTGCGGTGACTTGGCAGCTGCGGTTCTTGGGTGACACACCTGGAACCAGAGAGGAGGGAGCCCAATTCCAGGGTTCATCACTGGAGAACCGCCCTCTCGCAATCCAGGACCCCTCGGGGAATGTCAGAGAGCCTGTTTCAGCCCAATCCCTGCAGGACAGGCTGAGGGACTCCACCATTGCATGAATCCGTGCACCGGGCCTCTAGTAGCTTAGTATTTTATCAAGTAAAATTATATGAAATGCAACAGTTAGTTGAAGGTATAGCAGAGTACCAGTCTTTTTTTAAAATTTATTTTATTGATTTTTTACAGAGAGGAAGGGAGAAGGATAGAGAGTTAGAAACATCAATGAGAGAGAAACATCTATCAGCTGCCTCCTGCATGCCCCCCACTGGGAATGTGCCCGCAATCAAGGCACATGCCCTTGACCGAAATCGAACCTGGGACCCTTCAGTCTGCAGGCTGATGCTCTATCCACTGAGCCAAACCGGTTAGGACTCATAGTACCAGTCTTAAATGAAGCTCATTTTTATTTCAGTATGTCCCCTCACATAATGTTCACATAAAATATTAATACTTGTAAATTCAATTATAAGTTTTCAAGTTGTATGACATTGTTTTATTTTGAAAGCAGTTTTAAAACTCTCTATTTATATATAATATTTATATATATAAATTTTTAGGTAAAACAACTGAGGTCTTAGTTCAAATGACTGTCTAAGGTCAAATGTTGTTGGGGATTAAAAAAAATTCTTCTCATTCGTATTTGGTTCAAATATAGTCTTATAAAGTGTTGGCTACTTGAATATAATATCCATTGGATACCATACTGTAAAATTTAAAGTTTTTTGTAATTCTTTTTCTATAGCAATGAGGATTGTTCAGATGATCCTACTCCTGTGAAGACACACTTTGCTAGTATAGGGAGGTGGTAATATTTCAATTCAAACATATGGGTTGAAGCTCTATCAGTAGTACTCATCTGATCTTCATTTATAAGAAGAAACCATTGAGGTTCAAACAGACTCAAGCAAAGGGCTTCTAAGAATTAAAAAAAAAAAATCTCTTTACTTGACTACCAAGAAAATAAGGAAGCTAAACTCCCTAAAATTCACATAATGAAATCAAACTCTAGTTCTCTGTAATTATAGTCATAAACCAAATAAAGAAATGCTATGAAATTAATAAGCTAGTCAGCGATATACTGAATAAGCTATAATTCATGAAGTGTTCCTGCAGCATATGACCCTTTAAGTGAACGTTTTTGGTTTTGTTCGTTTACCATTGTCAACCAGTGAGGTGGCTGCTTTATTATGCTTTGCTTTTGGCTGGGTGTGAAAGGAAAAGGAGGATTGTGGGGGAGACAGCATTTATTTCTATATAGACGTTGACAAAAATAGAAAGCGGAGGATAGAAAATTGCTAGTTAGGTACTGTACATCCTGTTTGTGAAAAAGTACTCTTTTTCAAATGAATGTCAATGAGAACTCTTTTCCCCCTAAAATTCCTCAGCACATAGTCTCAATATATTCTGACTTTCAATTTAACAAAGGAAATGTTAAATGTTTAAGAGCTTTATATAACATCCTTCTATGTACTAGTCCATTTCTCTCTCTCTCTCTCTCTCTCTCTCTCTCTCTCTCTCTCTCTCTATATATATATATATATATATATATATATATGCTTAAATTATACTTCCTCATGTTAAACATCCAGCCCAGCCCTAGTTTGTATCATCATTTCCCTTGTTTGGAGCCATTAGAGTCACTTAAAAGAGACAGGGACTTGTTTCTTTTTTTTCTGATGCACTTTTTCTCGGGTCACTAATTTCATTTTATGCTGCATAAATTTCTCAATAAACTTTCCTTTGCTTTACCACTTACCATTATATTTTATTTTGCTCTAAATAAAAAATGGGTTTATACTATACAGATGCATAATGTAAATTCCCCACTGTGGTAAAATGTTTTTCAAATATGACATCGAATAAGCTTCTATTAAAGAGCTAGCCTTATTGAACTTGGGTGGTTGTATAGAGTGATCCTGTATTCTCAGTTAAGTAAAAATTGGCTAAAAAGAGATAGTGTAGTGATACAAATAAAATGAAATGAAATAAAAATAAAATAAAATAAAATAAAATAAATAATGGAAAATCTACAGCTGTTTCATGTGTGCCTGGGAGGATACACAATTTAATTCAAAAATAAGATGTACTTTTGTATCTATGTAGAAAACGACTCAGAAAACAATGTGAAATGTTTATGAAACTGAAACACATTATTTTAAAAAATAATTCTCTTACTGTTTCCCCCCTACAGATATGCAATCAGTGTTCGCTTTCGAGAATACCTGAGGTGAGTCTCCCCTTCTAACAATCATACTTCTTTTTATTAATGTTGAATTCTTATACATCTCCTGTGACTCTCTGTGATTTCGAGCTGTATGGAACTGTATAATTTTAGAGCTGGTTGCTTGGATAATAATTTTTATGTGTGATTATACACATTCTTAGTTGTGGTTCAGAGGAAGCAGGGGAGGCAGGAGATATAAAAAGGACACGTGTGTACTACATAGCTGGTGTCTCTTTAGTGTGACCCCAGCTGCACTGGCTGTCGGTGCCCTGGGTATGGCAGGTGCCCACAGGGCAGCTTCCTTGTAAGGTCAGATGTGAGCTCTATCAAGGTGATCTGAAAGCTGCCCGACACAGCACAGTTCCTTCCTGCAGTAAATCCCTCCCCTCAGCTGGAAGTCTTGCTTCTTTCTCAGCTCCTGCCTTTAGCAGCCTCCCCCTGCTTGGTGTGTTCAGGCAGGTTGCCAGCAAGACATCTCACGCTCAGCTAGTTTTCATGGCCACTTAATCCGTGGGGAACTAACAACCCTCCCATGCCAAATGGTGGGCGGGCAGGCTGATTAGCACTGCCGCCTCTCTGTACCCTGCGCTCTCCCATTCTGTTTAACTTGAGTCACGTAGACAAAAGAGGTACATTATAGTGAGACTAATATTTAATTTGAGGATCTTTCTTGAAAGGTGTTACAGTCTTGGTAACTTTGAAATGTATTTGTCAGCTATTTTGCTCAATATGCCTTCATTTGGGTTTATCTGGTGTTTTCTCATAATTGGACTGAGGTTATGCAGTTTTGACAAAAGTAGGAAGAACAGGTGTTGTATTCTCAGTATATCATATTATTAGATTCATAATGTCAATGCCTTATTTTTGATGATGTTGACCTTGATCAAATTTTTTGCACTGTAAAATTTCTGTCAGTTGTAGGAAAAGTGTGTTCATTATAACGTTTTTATCTTTCACCCTGAAGTTATTGAATATTTTGAAGGATAATCTTGTTCTTCTCAAATGCTCATTATATTTTAGCATCAATATATTTGGATCTTGTATATGGTGTTGGGAAACCCTATAACCATTTGAAAATATAGAAAATTTTAAAAAATTTGGGAAAATGGACAAGAGGTATGAATGAACAATTCACATGAAAATGTCCTAAATTAAAACAAAATAGGAGAAATAAAATTAGATTTCCTATGACATATCATTTATGTCCCATCACATTGGCAAAAAGTCAAAAGCTTAACAATATGCTCTATTGCTAAAGCTCTGGGGAAGTAGTCCATTTCATTCAGTGATGGCAAAAATTCAAGGTGTTATAACACCTATGAGTCATGGTTATACCACGAAGTAGAATACTTCACAGCCATAAAATAGATGAAGGTAATTATTTGCAGGGTTCATTTTAAAGTACAAAAATAATGATATTGAAGTGCAAAAAATTATATATAGTATGCGATGTTTCATGTAAAGAAAAAGGGAAAATAAAAACAAATGAGCCCTGGCCGGTTTGGCTCACTGGATAGAGCGTCGGCCTGGGGACTGGAAGGTCCTGGGTTCAATTCCGGTCAAGGGCATGTACCTTGGTTGCGGGCACTTCCCCAGTGGGGGGTATGCAGGAGGCAGCTGATCCATGCTTCTCTCTCATTGATGTTTCTAGCTCTCTATCCCTCTCCCTTCCTCTCTGTAAAAAAATCAATAAAATATTTTGAAAAAAAGACAAATGAAAATGTACCTTTCTGTATCTAGAAAGTATGAGGAGGGTAATCCTGAAAGCAATAACACTGGTTACTTTGAGAGGGCCCTAGAAAGAGGAGGGGAAAGTTATGGGGGAGGAAATTGCACTGGTTTGGATATACCTTATTAAAGAAAAATGCTAGGTATGATTAATATAAAATTTTATGCTTTATATATTTTTTAACTTTAGATTTTAGTTTAGATGCTTGAAAGCATGTTGTATTCTAAATATTTTTTAAAAAACCATAAAAGGAGTTAGAAAATAATGAAGATTGAATATGAATACAAAGAAATGAAACAAGCAGTATTTCACAAGCTAAAGAAACAAATTGCTATGCAAGTAACTTTTAAACAATATTTCCACTATGTATTCTAGGCGTAGAGAGAAAATGAAAATGGAACAGTAAATAAATCTCAAACTCTCTTTAATAGGTAGGTTTCGCATAGTGATAGGAAAGGAATAGTTCTGAAACAATTTTAGGTAAATTATGAGATTAAGCAACCAATAAATGTATGTACTGATATTATTGGGAACCAGAGGTTTTACTATTAAAAAAAGAATACATGAAGAAAAAAGGTAGTTAAAGAACAAACCAAAACATTTTGGATTGGAATTGGAAATATCACTATGGACCCATGATATCTGTATCTCATATATATTTTTAAAAATACTTTTATTAATTTAAGAGAGAAGGAGAAGGAGAGAGAGATAGAAACATCAATGATGAGAGAGAATCATTAATCAGCTGCCTCCTGCACTACCCCTACCGGGGATTGAGGCAGCAACCCAGGCATGTGCCCTGACCTGGAAATGAACCGTGACCTCCTGGTTCATAGGTCTATTTTTTTTTTAAATATTTTTTATTGATTTTTTTACAGAGAGGAAGGGAGAGAGATAGAGAGTTAGAAACATCCATGAGAAAGAAACATCGATCAGCTGCCTCCTGCACATCTCCTACTGGGGATATGCCCGCAACCCAGGTACATGCCCTTGACCGGAATCGAACCTGGGACCTTTCAGTCCGCAGGCTGATGCTCTATCCACTGAGCCAAACCGGTTTTGGCCATAGGTGTATTTTCAACCACTGAGCCATGCAGGCTAGGTGATCTCATATATTTTTAATTCTTCCTGTGTACAGGGAAAAACAGAATGTTAAAGTAAAAATAATCAAAACAAAAACTGAGTCAAAATACCTGTTGTCTTATTTTTGCCATTTACTAATTCTTTATGAATACGCCACTAACATCTCAGAGTTTTATTTTCTCTCTTCTATAAAATTAGAAGTGCCAAATCTTTGAATACACATGGGTAATCCAATGCAATAGCATGTATAGGTGATCTTTCTGTAGTGACATAAGACCATACTATTATAAAAAAATTAGAGGTTATGTCAAATTGATGATATATCTTTTCTAGAACTTTTTGTAGGGTTTCTTGGGTCTAGCCACAGGCCCCTCCTGCTAATAAATGGAGGTGAGGCCACAGATGAATCAGAGAGGATATATCACTGTTGTGCCACAGGAGCCTACCATAACTGATACCATAGCAGGGTACTGTGAAAATTTTATCATTTGCAGTACAGAATGGTAAATAAAACAACCTTTGGGGAAGTCCATACCAGTTTCAAAATTATATTCTTAAATTCTTTGCTCGTTGTCCTACTGTTATAGACTCAATATTTGTATCCCCTCAAAATTCATATGTTGAATCCTAATCAACAATGTGATTGAATTGGGAGAGGGGCCTTTGGGAGATAATGAGGTTTCAATGAGGCCATGAAGATGGGGTCTTCATGATGGGGTTAGTGCCTTTATTAAAAGAGATCAGGGAGCTTGCTCTCTGTCTGCCATGTGATGAGGTATCAAAAAGTCAGCCATCTGCAAATCAAGAAGAGGGGGCTCACCAGAACTCAACATGCTGGCATCCTGATCTCAGACTTCCCGGCCTCCAGAACTGTGAGTAATAACTTTCTACTCAATGGTATTTTGTTATAGCAGCCTGACCTGCCTAAAACAGCTAGTAAAGAATTTATATACAGTGTTGTTGTTTTTTGGTCTGCATTTCTCATGAATTTGAAACAATGTCTTAAACAAATTAATTATTTGCACTTGACAAAATCATTAAAATCATGTCTAGATTGTTTGAAATGATAAACCATATAAAAATAATTATGTATAAGTAATTTTTAAACTAATACTTTAAAAAATCCTTTCTATATGCTCCCAAAGGTATAATTGAAAATATCTCATCCATTATATAAGTCAAAAATAATGAAATCTCTTGACAAATTAATAGCACTTAGGGAGTTTTAAAATCCATTAAGTCAGAAGATCTTGTGTGTATATGGAATTGATCCTCTTTAAAATATTAATGCCTATTTGAGCCTGCACTTTTAAAATTATTATGTATTTCTTCCTCCACAAAAGCACTGGATATCCTGTCGCTTTTGAGACTTACATTCTCACACAGTGTTTTAGCAAATTGTCGTTTAGTATTCTCTTAAAAACCTTGAGAAATATTGTGATAACTGTGGTCGTCTCTATATAACCTTCACATGTAGAAAGTGAGATTTCACTTTATTATCACAATTTTTCTAACATTGAGGTGTAAAGTTGTGTTGTTTTGTTTTTTGCTTTTTCATAACATTTTTTTTTCTACAGAAGATACCAACTACAGTTAAGATCAAGGCTAGAGTATATTGCAGTGGAAGGAAGTACTGAGAGGCGCACACGCATATGCGTGTGCGTGTGCGTGTGCGTGTGTGTGTGTGTGTGTGTGTGTGTGTTTCTAAGAATAGATACATTACCTTAAGGATAAGTAATTGGAAATATTTACAATAGCAACATTCATTCTGCATTTTCTTGATCACAACCTCAAGCTAGATGAATAAAATTGAGCAAAGAAGCATTTATTTCATAATGTCCAAATGCAGTAAGCTAAATTATATTTGATTAGGTAGTGATTGTTATTGTATCATGAAGGCTGTTTATTCTAATGAATAGAAATGTCACTTAAAGTATTTGTATTTGCGTAGATAGTGATATCGAAGATTTTCATGACATATAATATTCTTTTTTTAAATTGTGAAGTTCAGAGAGAAGTTCCCTTCTAGACCAGCCACACATGGCCAGGTAAATGATGTAGCCATGCAGAAGAGAGACTCATTTTCTAGAGATATTACACCAGTGAGGTTCTGGAACTAGAACCATCATAAGAAAGGATAAAATGTGGGGCTAAAAGAGGGTACTAAGAGAAAATCTGCACATTAAAACAAGGGACCACAGGTCCTCCTCTGCCTTGATCTCTGAAATTAGACAAGATCGTGGCCCCTCCCCACCTCTTCCCAATTGGTGGCCTCTGTCCAATAACTGATTTAGAGTTATGAAGGCCTAGCTTACTTACCTCCGAGTCGAGATGAATCTGAAGGTCATCTCAACCTCCAGGTTCAGACTACTAATTGCCAACCCAGTGGATTCCAAGACAGAGGACCTCTATAGAGAATTTTAAAGAGTCTTTCCCTTTGTAGTCACAGGACAATTTGAGCTGAAAATTAGGCTCAGAATCTTTTATTTTCTGTCTTCTTGAAAAAGGAATGCTGAATTATAATGTCATAAATCTATTTTCCTATGTTTTTATTTTCTCCAGAAACCTATTGTATTACCTATCACATTTAGCTCTATGAGACATTGAAAAGTAATATGGTAACTTTCAGTTCAGATGGAGATCCCATTTGACAAATAACCTTTTCTTGAAGAGATCATTGAAGTGCCACTTCACTGTACTAAGTGGTTTAGTTTTGTTTTTTAAAAATGTTAAACACATCTCTAAGCCAGGCATTATCATTTTTATCCAAAAGAGCTAGTTGTGGGTCATGGGGGTAAAGGAGGCATGTAGCTAATAGAATAAGAACCACTTCAAGGTCTTTTAATTACCTAATCCATATTTTTCTACCTTACTTTCTGTGGTGCTTTGTATTACTTCAACAATATAGGTGTATTTGTTAAACAAATACATAACTAAATCAGTGAATATGCTATAGACATAAGGAGTTTTCTGAATAATCTGAAAAGAAATAGTGTTTCTTAGAATTTGTTTCTACTGTGCAATGGGAGTATGACTTAAAAATGGCATATGCCAGAAGTGTGCGTGCGTGGGCCTATCTGTCTTAAGTGTCTGAAGTTCTCTTGAGATTAAAGTGGCATTTCAGCAGTAATTTTTTAAAAGTAGAGGTATTGTTTCAGATGACAAAGGAGTTAAGTGAAGGGATATATATGTCTTATGAGGAATTGTCCATAGTGGGTAGAAAAGTTTCATGTTCTTTTAATTGCAGCACAAACACAGAAAATTAAAGTCTAGTTAATAGTCATTCTTTAATGTAGCCATGGTGTAGCAAAAAGAGGGAGTCTTTAATACCAAACCTACTGAAGATAGCAAAAATATTTATTAAAATGCTTGTACATAATTAAGAGCCAACCTTCATTTTCCTAACCAGTGTAATTTAAAAAGTAACAAGATTTTTAGATGAGCCCCATCACTTTCAAGTGTTCTCATGTCGTCTGTCGGGTTCTCTTCACATTGATGGTCCCTATCCTCAGAGTGGCTGAGGAATCAGCTACTCCTTCCTCAGGCACTGCTAATCTTCATGCCTTGTTTACTTTGTTCTTGTTTCAAAAACTGTAACAAACTGCTCTCTGGCATCTCTCAGTGTCTGCATACTTCATTTTTTTCTTTGCACTGATTTTCTAAAATTCACCTCAAGAACCGGGTTTGTAATGCATTGATTTTCATGTTTTTAATTTTCTGTATTCTTTGCAAAACGCGGGGAGCCTGCTTGATGTGTTAGTCCCCAAGAAGCACATTCTCAGTTTGTGTGGCATTGCCGTACCTTTCTCTCTCTCAGATGATCCTTCATCCAGCACCTTTGGCAGTATCAACATTCTTCTCCGCGGTAGTGATCAGAGGTAATATTCCGCTCTCTCTCGGGAGGAATCCCTTCTGATTGCATTCTAAGCTCCAAGTGCATTCCTTGCACAACCCCACAGCGCTTTCTGTGCAATGCTTTATTTGTTAGGAGGCTCAGGTATATATTGGATGTTAATTAATGTCTATTGGCCAGCAGACAGATTTTTACATTTATAGGATGCATGCATTAAGTTGTTTTTATATTTTCAAATCTCCCATCTCAATAATAGCAGCAGCAGCAACAATCATTTAAAAAATGTGTTCTGTGTAACTGCCAAATGTATTTTGAAAGTTTTATATTATTAAACCAAGGCCCAGGGACAATTATAATTATGTTGGAAGCTCATTTCAATGCTCCAGTTTTGTTTTTTTTTATTGTCACCTTCTCTGAAGGACCCTAGGCAATAAAGTAGAAATGATCGCATAGCTAAGGGTGCATTGAAGAAAGGTAGTTTTGCCTAACAGAACTGTGTCCACCCAGTGGGCTTGTAAAGCACACTCAGGTCGTACTGTTGGCATTAAAGGAAATGAAAGTGTCATAGTGGATATGAAGGCAGATAGATATCAGCCAGTGTGTAATACTAATGGGAAAAATTAAAAGAGAAAAGATCAAGTCAAATGAGAATAAACCTAAGTATTCCAACTAAAAATCTAATTAAGGAAGTGCTTACTAGAGATGAAATGTGTTTTAGAGAAAGATAACTACACTTCCTCTTGGTTCTGAAAAAAAAATCATTAATTGCTATTGCTTCCAGTTTGGGGCCAATGACTAGATGGAACTCCCTGAGTAAACACACATAAAGAAAAATAAAATACTTCATTATATTAAGAAAGTTATCCAAAGCACATGTTCACCTTTAATAGTACTCACAATCAGGGTTTGATCTCCTAATAACTCTAGGCAAAAGTTAAAATTAACATAGAGCTAAGGAAAGGACAGAAAGCCACTCTTCTCATACTAAACCACTCAAAATTAGGGCCCAAAGTGTCTGAAGCCAGATAGTTATTGTCTGTTTTCTTCAGTGTGACCTCTATATTCAGTCACAACCAGAAAATTCAGGTTATTTGATTTTAGTTTAAATACACAATACATAATATGTGTGTGTGTGTGTGTGTGTATATAAAAAAACAATTTTTTAGACCAAAATAAGGTAATTAAAGAAAGATGTAGCATAAAAATAGTTGTTTAGCTTTGGAAAGCTCTGTGTATAAGCAGCTCTATGTATAAGCTCTAAGAACGTCTAGTAATTTACCTTTCTAATAAGGGAGGAAGAAAGTGAGAAGAAGTGCTTTCTAGGGAATAATCTGGTTCAGATATAACAATTGACCTAGACCAGTGGTCGGCAAACTGTGGCTCGTGAGCCACATGTGGCTCTTTGGCCCCTTGAATGTGGCTCTTTCACAAATTACCACGTGTGGGCGCGCACATACAGTGCGATTGAAACTTCGTGGCCCATGCGCAGAAGTCAGTATTTTGTGGAAGAGCCACACTCAAGAGGCCAAAGAGCCACATGTGGCTCGTGAGCCGCAAATTGCTGACCACTGACCTAGAAGATTGTTTTCTGAGAATAAAATGCTTGTCTATGAAGGAGTAGCTGTTGTTATTCAGTGAGTCAGAACCATGCAATGTCCTAGCGGTGGTCACATTTGCAGAAATCGGGTTTTTATATATTTGCATTCAGAAGTAGATATGTTTTTCTTTGTGACTTTGTATTTAGAAATATGAGCTGGCTAGCTGAAGAGATTACAGGTAATTAGAATGTGAGGGAGGACAGGGAAAAATTTCACAACCCTCCTTTATTCTGCTCACTATGTGGTCTGGATAAGAATACCTATAATTGACCAACCATGAGGTTCATAAGGCTATATGCCTAAAAAGTATCCAAAAATGTTGAAAAATAAAATAGTCAAGAGACAATATAACAAAAGGAGAAATCCAGTGTTCACTTTACTGATTACTTAGATTTGAAAATGGATCACTAAAGTATTGTGTATTTACAAATGTAGCTTTTCTGCTCCTCTCCCCAGCATATCTGCAAGGGTCTTATGTCTCACATGCAGGTTAGCCTCATCTCCATTTAGTCTAGAAAGTCATCTATAATAATAAAAAAGTCATCTATAATAAAAATAAAAAAGTCATCTATACTAATAATTATGCAAATCAACCGAACGGTGGAACAACTGTCCGGACGACCATGCTATGACACCTACTGGTGCCAGGCCAGCCAAGGCAGGTATGATGCAATTGGTCAGGGCCCAGCCATTGCCCCATGATTGCCCTGTGGCAGGCTACCAGCTGGTGGGGCAATCAATTGGGGGGCTCCACAATAACCCCAAAGAAGGAGGTCCAGGCTACCTGGCCAGCGGCATTGCAGCAGGTGGACAGGGCCTCCCTCTGCAGGGCGATCAATCCCGGGGCTCCCGGACTGTGAGAGGGTGCAGGCTGAGCTGAGGGACCACCCCCTCCCCAGTGCATGAATTTTGTGTACTGAGCCTCTAGTTGAGAAATAAAATGAAATCTGGAAAGAATGGTTTATTCTAGTCCCTTTGAGTTACAAATGAGGAAATTTGAGTTTCACATAGCATGTATTAATAGCAGAAAGTTACACAGCTAGTTAATGGCCAGACCTATACTAGAATATTGAAATTTTTGCAAATATGTGCCTTTTTGTGCATTTTGTTTTTAAAATGTGTATAAATGGTTCTCAGCTCCTTGTTATTATCATCTTCTGTCTCTCATTCGGAGCAATCTTTGTGTATTTATTCACGACAAACACTTGGGACTTTCTGGATAGTTGGAAAAAAGAAATCAGGTCTATAATCATATTTTTCTCTTTACTCGTTGAAAAAACATAACCTTTAATTGTACATTGTTGTGCTATTAGGTGAAAGTCTCAAGTTTTAAGTTGCACGAGAAAGAATGCGCATATATGCACATTTGAAATTGAAACCTTAGGTTTATAAACATCAAATACAGTTTGTAAAAGCACTTTGCATTTCCTGAGGTATATTTTCATACATTTTTGTGTTTATGCTCATTGGTTCTTCATAGTTTTTATTTATATAAGGAACTATGACATGGATATATGGATTAGCAAAATATCTATATTAACTTGTGAAATGTGGTTAAGAAAATGGGTTCTGGAGACTCTTAATAGCTTTTAATGGCTGCGAGATCTTGAATGGGTGACTTTACCTCTTAGTTTTCTCATTTGACAAATGGGAAAATAGTATCTCCCTTGTCAGGTTGTTGTAAATATAAAAATCTGTACTGATTTTTACTACTCTGCCTCAGACTTATTACAGGTTATATTTTTCATTCTTACATTTATTTTCTCTTCCTCACTTACTATTAGCTTGTTATTTTGCTATATCATAGTCATATTATAAGTAATTTTATACCCCATTGGAATATGGCAGATTATACATAAAAATGCAATAAATTGCCCTAAAAACAAAAATATAGGAAATAGTGAAGCAGAGATTAACATGCAACTGGCAAATTCAAAAGTAATAATGCTTAACTGGCAAAATGGTCTTTGATCTAAAACATATCAAGGCATATTACATAAACTCTGTAATACTGATATTCATCTAAACTAATATGAGCAGGTACTAAAAAACAGGAATCTTTTTTACAAATCTTATTTCTTCCCTGGAAATTCAGAAATTTATATGAAGGGTAAAAATTTTATTATATTATTGCACTTAGACAAACATCTACATTTAAATGAGCAATTTGCTTTGGGCTGAGATGTTAAAAAAGCACAACTCTTAAATTTTAATATCTCTCCAATGTATTTTATTATATATTTTAGTTTATTGGCTTAATGTATACTTAAATATGGTAAAAAAATAATTGGCTCAACGTGTTGTTTAAAAGACACACCACTAAAAAGTGTAAAAACATAAATTACAAACGAAAAGATATTTGTATCAAATATACATTAGCATATTAATATTTGGAATATATAAAGAAAAATCATAAATTACAAAAAATTTAAAAAGTAAACAAAACCAGGAGCATGCATTCTGGTGAGGAGGCAAGAGAAATCAGTAAACAGATGACTAGGAAGAAAGCTAGCTCTATTAGTAATACTTTATTACTTTAAGCTGAAGTTAGAAACATGTTTGTTTAACTTAATCATTATATTTCACTTATCTTACATATAAATATCTACATGTATATAGATATAATCTTTTGAAGTCTGACATATAACAATGAAAAAAATGATAGTAAAATTAATAAAAAGCAATGCCTGGAAACAAACTTAAAAAATAGTAATTATGAAATAATAATAACATTTTTAAGATGGTAACTAAAATTTATTTAGTTCTTTTTATTTATTTGACATTGATCTGGTAATTTTACATAATTTTATATATATGTTGTCTAGTAAATTGGAAATTTTAATAGGTAGACTTTATTAAACCATGAACATAATTTAAAGATTAAGAAATATACATTGCTGCAAATTTCCAGAATCAAGATAGAGAAACACAAATACAAATGGATGGTAGTGGACATTTACTTGGTGAATTTCAAAGACATTTTCTGCACTCATGCTACTCAAACATCCCTCATGACCAGAGAGAATCACTATAGCAATGCGTCTGCAAACTGATGTTTTTACTTTTCTCTTCCCGACTCCTTGATGGTTCGAAAGTCATTCATTAACAACCAAATGACTCTTCGAATGCTTTAGAGTGGAAGAACTAGGCACAATCATGCATTTTTTTCCATTCAATATAAAATGTCTACTAAGGACCAGAATCTGTTCAAAACAAGCTCATCAGGAGTTTCATTTAATTACACTGAGTGATTGTTCACTTTAAAAATGTTACCAGGATATTATTTTCCAGCCAATATTTCATTCTAAAATAAATTTGGTTGGGACCAGTTTTAGACATTGTACAAACATTCCAAGAAGCAAAACTGCAGGGACAAAGTAATTAAGTTGGAAGATCTGCTTTACCACAGCTCATTTGCTTAAACAGAGCTCGCGATACTGGAACACTTTTTCATTTCTGAGGCCCTGTAAATTCACTCAGGGTTCTTTCCAGGGCCATCTCACAACAAGCTGTTTTTCAGTCCATCCCTTCCCTGGCCCTTCTGTAGAACTCTGCCTGTGTCACACAGCCATGTTTTTTGTTTAAATCATATTTCAGTCTAGCGTATTGATCGTTATTTTTGTTCTTACTTAACTTTTACACTGCTGAGCACTGTAGTATGTAATATTGACAGTTAAAATGCTCCTAGTTGGGAGTCCTTTGCCAGTAGGCTGAATTTGAGCCACATGTGCATCTAATAGGGTGATGTCAAGGTCTGTTGCTAGGCAGGTTGAATTCATTTCTGCCTACAAATACCACTTGCAGCTCATCTGAGCTAGTATCGCCATTTCTGTAATCCTACAAACTAGGTATGCTACACAGTCTATCTGTACTCTGTTTCATACAGCAGATGGCTGGCTGGTTGTTTTTACATATAAGCCATAGGCAGAAGTAGCACCCTGAATGGTCAATAAATAAACGGTACATTAGGCACCCTTTTGGCAAGTATTGTGCAGTCATTTTATTCTGTTATGGAAGTAGATCCTGTCTCGGGTTTCCTGTTATGAATTTAAGGCATAGTTATATTTATGGGGAAAAAAAAATAGGGTGATTAGGATAAGAACTCATGCCCGCTCTTTCATCTTTAGCACTAAGACTCCTCTATGTCCTTTGGTAGAGGAATGAACGTCTTGCTCTACTAAAAGGAATGATCCTCACACAGTCGTTTTGTTAATTTCTCCAAAAAAGAAAAATTAAGCTTATAGGAATAAATAACAGCTGTTTTTCTCTCATGCTGACGCATATCCATGATAATCTTTTTAGTGACTCAGTGGCCTCAGGTCTATCTCTAAACTTTTCAGAATAATTAAATACTTTTCTATGAAATGCTATGGTGGGAAGAACTCAAAAGATTAGAAATACAGACAGTAAATTATAACCATCAATGCTTTATTGAAATAAATTTTTCTTTTTGGTCTCTTGAGGAATCACAACAGAAGATAAATTATTCATTGAACTGAATTAAGATTTACAACAAACCTTTCCCCTTCCCCCCAATAATTGTTTGTTAACTGATTTCGATAATTGTGACACATTGAGAAAACCACTTATACGCATGTGGTACTCACATATTCCATATGTTTATACTGTTTTACAGATAGCAGTTATATTTAGAACTGCTTCCTAAACAGAATTTAATAAAGCTCAAACTACAGGCACTATCTGTATACACAGGGAGATATTAGTATTAGTGTGTGTGAGTGTGCATTTTCTACAAACTGAATAAATTGCTTAGAAAAGTTCTAAAATGTAAAAGTGCAGGCTAATGAATAAAAAATAAAAATGAGTAGCCCAAAGGTGATAGTGATCAGTTTTTTAGACAAGGCATATACTTTTGAAATAATGTGAAATTGTAAGATTTCTTTAAAGGATAGTGAACTGTGTCTTGCTAACTACTTTAGTCTGTGATTTGGCTGATGAGGAAATCTACCTACCACTAGTTATTCTTTCAATAGAATATATTTTGATTTATTATTTTGGATGAAAAATATTTTAAAAAGTAATGGATGCAAGAATTACTTTGATTATTTCCTAGTGATAATTTTTTTCCATCCACAAAACTCATCTTCATTTTATGAATTTTCTTGCTAATAGGAATTATGATAGATGGAAGAAAATTTATCAATGAAGAATGACTGATTAATAGAGTGAAAAAGATCAAGATTTGGCCTCATTAATAATGTGCCAGTGTAACTAGCAAAAGTCAAGAGCTTTTGTAGGCCAAGGCAATGGTCCAAACTTGCTGAATCCTGGGGACACATACTTTCCATAATGCAAGTAAAAAGAAGTGAGAACTGGAGCTACCTATACCAAGCCTTTGGGGTTTGGAGAGCTATATTTGACAGTGTTTCTATTTACCTTACATACCTGTTTTGTTGGCGAATCTATACCATGTATTTCTTCATGTTCTTTGACCCCAGGACATTTGCATATCCTCTTCTTTCTTCCCACAATACTCTTCTTTACCTGCAACACTTTATTTATCTCAGAGGCTTCACCAGGAACTAATGTTGAATATCATTGTGTTCTCACTGCCAATTATATACAAAAACCTATGTATTTATAGGTATATTAAAATTAATAATTACACTCTAATTATTGGAGACCAATAATATCAGGATAGGATCGCTGTCTTGGGAAGCTTAGAGGATGAGTTTTTATCAGTTGATAAAAGCACTTAAACAGATTCTTTACATGCAGGGCACCCTTCTGGGTACAGAAGAAAGAGTAGCTAATCTATTTCCCCTGCCAATGCCATTTCATCACCTCCATTGGAACCTTGAGGAACAAATTTAAGAGGAAGAAACAGAGGAGCCAGAGTCTGTAGTCTCCCTGTGAATGAGGAGGACAGCATAAGGATATGGTGCCTCTCCCTGCCTCGAGGAAAGAACAGCTGTTGGATTATAGGATCCATTTAGTAGCAGCTCTGATCCATCCTGTTAATTCCTCATGTTTATAAGATAGAAGTTAAATAATATTGACCCATAATAAAGAACAAAACATGAGGAGAGAAAAGGACACCATTTTGCGATCAAAATCTACTACCCATCCATTTACAAAAAGATGAAACGAATATATGAATTGTAGATAATAGTTGCTATAGTAACATTAACATCTATATATCAGTAAGTAAAATCATAAGTGTACAAAATAAAAAGATATTAAATGTGAGCCCTTTTTAGTGTGGTCATTGATGTAGGTTCTAGAGTCAGATTCCTTGTTTGAAACCTGGCTCGGCCTCTTACTGTGTGATCTTCCAGGTTACTTCATTTTCTATGACTCAGTTTATACATCTGTAGAAATGGGAAGTTATTAAAGGAACTAATTCATAAAAATTGACTTGAATATTTGCACTTACTGAAGGCAAATTGCCATTCTTATTAAAATTATCTAAGTATTTCATTTCCTTGCTATTCTTAAACTCATTTCATGGTACCCTATTGCTTCCTGGATACAGTTTATACTCCTGAGTATGCCATACAAAGAATCTCATGATCTTGCAGCAACTTGCAGTTCTCAAATGATCTTTCTTGCTCCAGGTCTCTGTCAATCTTTGTTTCTGTCCTTAATGTCCTTTTTTCCACCATCCTTACCCCTTCATAGCTATGTCCATCATGGCTCTGTACCACTTTCTTCAACTCTGTCCTAACATTGTATTGAAGTTATCTCTTTGTTATCCTGGCTCTTCCACTGAGCTTAGGGGAGGGATTTTCATTTTATTAGTCTATTGCCCTCTGAACCTAGTTCAATAATTTCATACTGTATGTAGGTGTTCAATACATTTTTGGTAAAGGAATAATTAGGATTATCAGCTGACATAAGCACACTGGAAATAAACCTTATATCTTTTTTTAAGAGAGCTCTTCTCCACCATGTTTAGATCAGTGATTGTCAAGCTGAACTGTGCATTAGGACTGCTAGGGAATGTTAAAAATAATTCCAATGCTTAGGACCCACCATGTTAATCACCAGACTCCCCAAAAGGTGGTGCCAGACATAAATATTTTTTAAAGGTCCCAGATGATTCTGTTGAAACACCTTAGTTGAGAAACCTAGTCTAGAACAATATAGGGCGTCCCCGAAATGTATACACACTTTTTTTTCCTCATAGCTCAAGTGATGTTTCTTTTTAGATTTAACCCATTGGAATTAATAATTATTCAAAGTGTGTATACATTTTTGGGGGACAACCTCTATATTTTCAGTATTCAGTGTATAAGAATATTTGCAAACAAAATCTAAAATACTCTAAATTTACATCTCTACCTCTGGTGGTATTCCTTTAAGAAATTCTAAATAATAGCAGGAAATTAATTGCCTATTAATAACATTTTATGTGATATTAATCATTTTTCAAATAATTTTATGAGGCCATATTACCCTACAACCACGGAAGTTATTTTTTGTTAGTTTGTTGTGTTTTCGGCAGGTAACCTAGATGAACGGAGCACAATTGTTCCTGCAAATTTTATTTAGCTGCAGAATTAGGTTGTTAAGATGTCAGTCCTTAAATGCCTTAACTTCCATTTGGGTCATGGTAAAAAAGTCCTCAGTGAATAATAAAGTTGAAATTTGCGTAAAAATTTCCTCTCTTGAATGTCCTATATGCCTCCAACATTTCCAATTACGTCTCCAGTCACTGAAACTTCTTACTGGTATATTCTGAGTTCAAGTAGGTGATCTTTTTCAGTGCTGCTTGTTATTTAAATTTTAGTCTGCATTTAAACAGTCATTAAAAATGTTCCAGTGAAGAGAGTACAGGTAAAGATTCTTATGCATAAGTTTCATGGTTGATAATAGTCAAAGTCAGAACAATTGGTGTCACAGTCAGAGTGGAAAAATAGGGACTGAACCTTGGTCTCAGTGTCTCTAATTCTCCCTGTCATAACTCCTTTCCTGTAAGCCAAAATAGTGGAAGTTATTAAGATGTAAAAACAACAACAGAAGCATAATGATTCTCTTGAGTATCTATTATGTTTCAGTTCTTGTGAGAGCAGAAAATTTTTTCACCATTATTTCTTCAATTGCAGCTTCATATATTATGAACTTTGTTAAGGTAATTATTAACTGGTACAAAATTAGTGATATTTTCTTTTTTCTTAAATTAAATCTTTATTGTTCAGATTATTACAGTTGTTCCTCTTTTTCCCCCCATAGCTCCACTCTACCCGGTTCCCACCTCAACCTCTGCCCTTACCCCTCCCCCCACTGTCCTCATCCATAGGTGTACGATTTTTGTCCAGTCTCTTCCCATACCCCCCACACTCCTTTCCCCCCCGAGAATAGTCAGTCCACTCCCTTTCTATGCCCCTGATTCTATTATATTCACCAGTTTATTCTGTTCATCAGATTATTTATTCACTTGATTTTTAGATTCACTTGTTGATAGATGTGTATTTGTTGTTCATAATTTGTATCTTTACCTTTTTCTTCTTCTTCCTCTTCTTAAAGGATACCTTGAGCATTTCATATAATACTGGTTTGGTGGTGATGAACTCCTTTAGCTTTTTCTTATCTGTGAAGGTCTTTATCTGACCTTCAATTCTGAATGATGGCTTTGCTGGGTAAAGTAATCTTGGTTGTAGGTTCTTGCTATTCATCACTTTGAATATTTCTTGCCACTCCCTTCTGGCCTGCATAGATTCTGTTGAGAAATTAGCTGACAGTCATATGGGTACTCCCTTGTAGTTAACTGACTGTTTTTCTCTTGCTGCTTTTAAGATTCTCTCTTTGTCTTTTGCTGTTGGCATTTTAATTATGATGTGTCTTGGTGTGGACCTCTTTGGATCCCTTTTGTTTGTGGTTCTCTGCACTTCCTGGACTTGTAAGTCTATTTCTTTCACCCGGTAGGGGAAGTTTTCTGTCATTACTTCTTCAAATAGGTTTTCAATATCTTGCTCTCTCTCTTCTTCTGGCACCCCTATAATTCGGATGTTGGTACGCTAGAAGTTGTCCCAGAGGCTCCTTACACTATCTTCATATTTTTGGATTCTTTTTTCTTTTTTCTTTTCCGGTTGGGTGATTTTTGCTTCTTCATATTTCAAATCTTTGACTTGATCCTTGAGATCCTCTAGTCTGCTGTTGGAACTCTGTATAATATTCTTTATTTCAGTCAGTGTATGCTTAATTTCTAGTTAGTTCTTTTTCATAACCTCGAGGGTCTCACTAGATTTCTTGAGGGTCTCACTAAATTTATCGGCGGTTTCTAGAAAATTCTTGAAAAACCTTAAAAGTGTGGTTTTGAACTCTATATCCAGTAGTTTGCTTTCCTCCATTTCTGTCATTTGTGACCTGTTTCTTTGTCTCCACATTTTTTATGCTTCCCTGTGTTGATAGAGTGGCTTTCTGTGCAAGGTGTCCTATAGGGCCCAGTGGCTCAGCCTCCCCAATTACCTCAGGTGGACACTCTTGGTGCACCCCTTCATGGGCTTTGTGCTCAGTCTTGTTGTAGTTAAGCCTTGATTGTTGTAGGTATCACTTGGAGGAATTGACCTCCAGGCCAATTGGCTGTGAGAATCAGCTGTGTCTAAGGTGGGAGAACTTCTGTGCTGGAGACACCCTTATGGGGCAAGACTTGCTTCAGTGGGGCTATGGTGCTCACTGAGTCTGTCCCCTGAGTGTGTCCCTTATGGATCTGAGGAGTTCTAATCTGGATGGTCCCACTCTGACCACTGGCTACACTGGCTACCCAGCAGGAGCTATGGAGAGATCCCCAGATTCCTCTTCTTTGTTTGGGGTTTGGAGGTGCCCAGATGAGGCCCAGCTGTGAAGCAATGCAAGCTGCTGTGGGGCCTTGAGCCTTCTTTTGGAAGTTCTGGGTCTCTCTGACCCAGCTGCACTTTGTTAGGTAATTTTCAGATTGCAAAGGGCCAGGCCTTTCATATGCAAAAGCCTCTGCTCACAGCTTGGGTGGGGTGGGGTTTCATGGGATCAACAGGGTGGAGCAAACAGCTATGGCTGCTCCTCAGTCCTACCCTAAGAGGCCCCAAGTCTCAGTGTCCCGGTAATCGCTGAAAGCACCTCTGAGAGAAAGTCGCCCTCGAGTTCCGACCAATGCCAGACAATCCAGTTTCTCCCCATATGAGTCTGCGTCTCCAGATACTCGCCTGGAACTGGAGTTCAGAGCAGAGCAGTTGGGAGCTTGAGACTCCCTCCCAATTGAAAAAGACAACCGAGTCCTCAGTTGCCAGCCCTTTCCACGTGCTCCTCCATACTTCTGCACTTTACTTCCGCACCTCCTCTAAGTCTCAGTGTGCTTTTCTCTTTCCTTCTAGTTGTAGAATTTCCACTCAGCCAGCCTTCCTGTGGTTCTGGATGATGTCCGTTTTGTCTTTTAGTTGTATTTTTGTAGTGGTTGTGCGAGGCAGCAATTTCCGGTGTTTACCTATGCCGCCATCTTGTCTCCCCCAAATTATTGATATTTTCAACTTTCGTTTGGTCTTAGCTTCTTAACCTATAAAACAGATTTCATGAATCTGCAAATAGAGTTCTCTGAGAATTGAAAGATTTAAAATATTTATCAAAGACTCTGACACATCATAAGCGTTAAATAAACTTGGCTATTCAGTCACAATTCTATTGTTATTTAATTCTCTCAACAGTAAATATTGCTATAATGGGTATAATGTCAGTTTTGTTAATAAGGAGCTGTGGTTCTCATTTTGAGTGAATTTTTTCATATTCCCAGAGCATAATGGGAAAGCCAGGGTACAAACTGACATTCACCTGATTCCGCTTCTCCATCATGTGCCTAGCAGAAAGTTTAATGACATAAAACTCCAAATTTTGCAAGTTGTATGTCCTTGATTTAGAATTTTTTTCTTTATTCCCAAAAACTGTACATAAAACACAATATTTACTTTTAAAAAATTTCTAGTAGATAAATATTTACCCAGGTGTATGCATTTGATTAGAAAACCCAAATGCATCTGGAGATACATTGTAAGTAGTGTCATCTCAACCTTCTGTATGAAGAGACATGTGCTGCAGTTTTGAGGAACTTATAGATATTCTAATAATGCAATGTGAATCAATTCAAAATTTTAGGAGTGACTGTGAACAATCTCAAAGTTTTATGAGTAAATATCTTTAAAATTTTTGTTTTACTTAGCAAACAATTTCTATATGACTTTGTGTATTCTGCAGATTCATGTTTGGAAAGTCTTTATAATTTTTAAAATTGCTCATAGCCCTCTTAAAAATGGAAAGTGCTGGAAATTGACAATAAATCATGTGATTTTTGTGTTGTTTTTATATCAGTGATATTAAAGTTGGTGAATATGTTTTTATTTTACTTATTTATTAATCTTTGCTTTGTCTTTTGACAGTTTTTAACTGGTACAAAATTATTGATATTTTCAACTTTCATTCAGTCTAAGCTTCGTAACCTATAAAAACAGATTTTATGAATCTCCACATATAGTTCTCTGAGAATTAAATTTGTACCAAACAAATAGATGCATTACAAACAGTATAATGTAATCCTTTGCAATTTTGCAGGTGGGTATTAAGACTTAAAGTGATACTAACATAGAACTTGATGTATGATAACATGAATATAAAGTGGCGCTGACTCTGTTACCCAGAGAGTTTGACAAATTCATTTAAAAATCTAGATCATTCAAGGCAAAAATAAAATCTTCAAATCGTTGAGCTTTGGCTTGCCATTTTTATGAATACTTGGTAAAAATGTGCTAAAAATATATCCAACCTTCATTATGCCACAGAGAATATAGAATTCTACATGGCAGGCTTTTATGATCTTTCCACACATTTTGTTTCTAGGCTTAAATTCAGTTCTTTGTTTTGTTTTGTACTATTTGATTTACAGTTTCTTACTTACCCTTATTTAACCAGAAAAACCTCCCCTGAAGCTGAAATTTGACAGTGCTGGTCTGGAACTTGAATTTAGACTCTAATTATGGTTGTGTTTAAGTGCTGAGAATGGAAACATACAATTCAGCAAGGCTTTCCCATTGTACAGTACTCCCATTGGTTGAGTGCAGGCTGTAGCTCTTAAGAGTTATGGGAAATCTTTGTTAGAATTTTCATCAGTTCAAACTGCATTGGCTTTGCTCCTGTCAACCGAGTCTTTGTCATAGATGTAGTGGCACCCCGGGCCCACTGTACTTTTCATATTGAAGAGATTTTTCTTCATGAATAGAAACTGGGGGCATCTTGTAGCTGATAAATCTTCCCAAATTATAGTTCTTTTACGAATGCCCTTCTCTTTAGCAGGGAAAATACTTATTGGTCAGGTTATTTTTTGAGGATGCTAATATTGGCCATTTGTACAAACTATATATTTAGTCTAATTTATTTTAGGGTTATGTTGCCAGAACAGAGAGCTTATGATAGAGTCAGAAGGAAATGGCATAGGCCAGCAGCAAGCTGGCAAGCAACGGGAGAGGAAGGGAGCAGCTGGAATGAGCTCCTGCCTCCACGCCCACTGCCACACTGGATATGGGAAACAGCCAACAGAAGAAGTCAAAAAATTTTCATTTTTTAAAAATGTAGAAAATCTTTGTCATGGAATTCAGAGAGAACAGAACAAAAATGTTCTATAAATCATGATTTATCTAGAAAATATATTTATTTGGTAATGAGTAAAGTTGGAGGAATCATGCACAATGGAAAGTAATTGTATTTGGATGATGAGCATGTTATTGGCAGGGGTGGGGAAACTTTTTTTCTGCCAAGAGCTATTTTGGATATTTATCATATCATTTGAGGGCCATACAAAATTATCAACTTAAAAACTAGCGTGCCAGATTTGGTCAAACATTTCATTAACTCACTGCTAATGCCTTGGCAGGGCCAGACCAAATGATTTCTCAGGCCTTATATGGCCCACAGGCCGGACATTCCCTACCCCTATAAGGGTCATTTATTTATTATATCTTTATAGTATATTTTCATTTTAAATTATCACTTTTATTTTTTTTCAATTGCAGTTTACATTCCATATTATTTTGTACTAGTTTCAGGTATACAGAATCAAATAACTTTTTTTTTTTTTTTAATCGAGCCATAATTGTGGACCAGGACTTGTGCTAAGTGCTTTACATATATGATATTACTTGATTTTTTTTCATGGAATTTATTTTGTAGGAGAGGGAGGCAGGCTTTTCTCTAAGGTTAACAGGACAGAATCATTAATTTGGAGAAAGGAAGCTAGAAGTCAGATATCTGTGTCCCTGAAATAGGGCAAAATTTGTGACTTTACACTAATAGAATTCACCATTTTGTTTTATAAGTTGTATGAGATAACCTGTTCAGCCAGATGTATGTCAAGTTGGTAGCTCTAAGTTTCAGGAACTGGCCCTGAGGGAGGAACAGGTATCAAAATAATTCCATTTCTCCTTTGGGTCCATCTTTCATCACTCATTCGGTGTGTCTCACCTGTCTTACATTTCTCTGCCCTGAACTGCTGCTGTCTTAGATACTGCCCATGTTGGGTAGGTTGAGTATATTTTTATACTAAGAGGGTTGGGGAACTTTTTTTCTGCCAAGGGCCATTTGGATATTTATAACATTATTCGCAGGCCATACAACATTATCAACTTAAGAATCAGCCTGCTATATTTGGTCAAACATTCAATTAACTCACCCCTAATGCCTTGGCAGGGCCAGATCATACAACTCATGGGCCACACGTTCCCCATCCCTGCACTAGGAATAAACACTAATTATTATGTAATAAAGTCTTAACAAAAAATACCGGTTTTTTTTTTTTTTTTTCAGTTAACTCTTATAAAATATTCATTTAGAAATCTGGCCCTCTCAAAATAAGGCCAACCAAAACACCTGACTTGAGAATCTTTATAAAACATAAGTTACAGTGGTCAAATAGGTCAAATTAGCAAATTCACAAAATTTGGATAACAATATAGAATAATGAAGCTTAATGTCAGTGACTTGTTTGATTTAGTAAAGATTTTTTTAGATAAGAAAATGTATACTTAATATTTTTGAAAGGCTCAAGAATTAACAAAACAAAAATGTGGATGGGACTTGAATCCTTCGGAAATACTGACAGTATTTATATCTGTCACAGAAGCTCACTCATTAAAATCATGAAAGTGACAACATGAATACAATGTATTTTGAAATCTGGTACATTGCAGGGAAAAACTGTTACTAAGCAGAATGTCTGCACAATCACTCTTAACTCTGACTTGTATTATAAAAGTGTCATATAAAATTTTAGAAAAAAGTATTAAATTTTTGCTCTAGACATAAAAATGTTTTTAGTTTATTTCTTAGGCGTTCAATAATATTTATTGAATGGCAGCTATATAAGTACTCACAACTAATAAAACAAGCTTCCTGGCTTCAAGGAAATTATATTCTTAGCATTTTATTTTTCTCAGAGGCAAAATGTAAGATTTTGAGATGAGTATAAAGTTTCTTCTTTTGATCTGATAGCATTTCCCAAAATGGTAACCACATTTATCCAAAATCCTATGAATGTCTACTCTGAATACACAGGATTCCACTGTCAGTTATGACAGTGACCAATGGCACCAAGCAAAACAAAATTGGTTTCAAAAAGACATACTTAAATTTGATTATCTCTTCATCATTTTGTAAATCCAATATTCAGTTATTGTGAGTCAAATCAAAGAGATCAAAAGTGAAACATATTTGGGAAACATTTAATGTATACTAGAAATTTGACATTAATACCACTGATTATCTGCAGAAGATGTATAGAGTTTCTTATAAATAATTGCATGAAATAAGTATCCAAATAAATATACCCTCAAATCAAGAGTGAAATATTTTCTTCACCTCTTTAATAATCTTGGGCTAATATTTAATATTCTAAATCATTCTGCTTGAAGAAGAAAAAATGTAAGTAGAGTTACATATATACAATTATTTATCTACCCAGACTCCATATACACACACCTTCACAGAGTGTGAAATGCATGATAATTACTATATTAGCTAAAGGAAATATAAAATATATATATAAATATAATTTGTAGTTTTTTCACATAACTTCAAAATTAAGGGAAAAAATAAGATTTATAAAAATGCATGGCAAAGATCTTTGGATGTAACCATGATGGATAAGTTTTAACTTCCCACCAATAAGAATTATTTAAACTGTATAAGTTTAAAAAACAATGTTAGTAGTTTGAAGATATTCACTATGAGTACATAACACTTAAGGAAGAACACGTAAGATAAGCCTTGTATTTATACAGACTTTATCTCTGACTTATCAAAATGAAATGTTTATTGGTACTTTTGCTGATAAAACAAACTTAGATACTTTAACTTCATTTCGTCTTCTCCTTTTTTTCTGTGGTATTTTTAAGATATTTTTATTTTGTAATTTCACAAGATGTTTTATACAACCAATACTCATTTATATGCTTCCTCCTTCCATTTTTCTTCTTTCCTTTATTTCTTCACCAACTTCTGGTCTTAAATCTTGAACAGTTTTCCTTTTGCCTAATAAAAGCATCTTTTAGTATATTTAATTTTTATTTACTTTTCAATTACAGTTGAAAATCAATATTATGATAGTTTCACATGTAGAACATAGTGATTAGATATTTATATAACTTACAAATTGATCACCCCAGTAAGTCTAGTTTTATTATAATATTCTTTACTATATTCCCTATGTTATACTTTATATCTCCGTGACTATTTTTATAACTGGCAATTTCTACATCTTAATTCCTTTACCTTTTTCACCCATTCCCCAGTCGACCCCCATATAGAAACCATCAATTTTTTTTTCTGCATCTGAGTTTATTTATGTTTTGTTCATGTATTTTTTTTAAATTCCACAAATAAGTGAGATCATATGGTATTGCATTTCCTCTGTCTGGATTATTTCACTTAGCATAATACCTTCTAGGTCCATCCATGTTGTCGTGAATGGCAAGATTTCATTATTTTTTATTGCTGAGGAATATATTCCATTATAAATATTACTTTTGTTTGGTTCTCCTGGTTATGAATTCCTTCAGTTTTTCTTAGTTAGAAAACATATTTATTAATATATCCCTGTAAAATATTTTGCAGGGAATAGAAGTCTAAGAACATACTCATTTTCTTTTAGATGATTAAAAATATGGTACTGAGAGATCATGTCATACCGTATTGAAATAATCATGCTTTCAAGATGTTAATGTCTGTACTTCCTCAGGCTGCTTTTAAGATTTTTCTCTTTTTCTTTGGTTTCCTGCAGAGTTTCTGTAATACATCTATGTGTAGATTTTAATTTCTTTATCCTCTCAGGATTCTTTAGTTTGTTAATTGTATGGCTTGGTGTTTCTCATCAGTTTTGTATAATTCTCAGGTATCTCTTTAAACTAAGTTCTTTCACAGTTTCTTCTTCAGGAATCCAATTGAACACATATTAAAAGTCCTCGTTGTGTTCTCTATAACTCGTGCTTACCTTCTGCGTTTACCATTTGGTTTCCCTTTATTACTTTGGATAGTTTCTTCTGATCTATATTTAAGTTTATTCATTTTCTTTGTAGTTGTGTCTAATAAGTCTCTAAAACCATCAGTTTAATACTGTTAACCAAAAACAAGGTTTAGGCTGTAATCAAGAATAAAAAGCATTTATTTAAACAGAGGAGGCATTGCAATAGAGGTCACAGATTCAGATACCAACATAAATTGTGCTCCAAAGGAACATAGAAAGGCAAGGTTTGTAAAGGGCAGAACCTTAAGAGCTATTCTTTTTTACAAATGAACTAGAGGGTCCCTAGTGGCTGCTGGCTGAGGCCTCCCTCCCTTCCCTTGTCTGGCCACCTGGTTGAACTCCCAGACAACTCCTGGTCGAGGGGACAATTTGCATACTACGCTTTTATTATATAGAATGATGTTGGCTAGGTCAGGTGGGATTGGTTAGGCCTATAATGTAAATAGAGGATATAGGATGTCAGAGTGCATTAGTTCCTTTCAAGATGAAGAATGTAGATGGTCTGGTCACCAAGATGAGGAAGAGGTAAAGTCCATATATGTCCACATAGCAATCATGGATCCAAAATGTGTGTTGTTCGGCCTTGAACTGAATTAACAACAGGTTGGCAACTTATTAGTTGTGAGAACTGAGACATGAGAGTTGCATAGGCCCTCTTAAGAGTTGAATAGCTCTCAATGATCTCCAATTCCATTTTAAGTGACTCTTTTTTTTTCTTTATTGATTAAGTATTACATATGTGTCCTTAGCCCCCATTGCCCCCCAACCCCCCCATTCGGCCCTCACTCCCCTGGTGTCTGTATCCATTGGTTAGGCCTATATGCATACATACAAGTCCTTTGGTTGATCTTTCCCCCTTACCCCCACCTTCCCCCTGAGGTTTGATGGTCTGATGGATGCTTCTCTGTCTCTGGATCTATTTTTGTTCAGCAGTTTATGTTGTTCATTATATTCCACAAATGAGTGAGATCATGTGATATTTATCTTTCTCTGACTAGCTTATTTCACTTAGCATAATGCTCTCCAGTTCTATCCATGCTGTTGCAAATGGTAAGAATTCCTTCTTTTTAACCGCAGCATAGTATTTCATTGTGTAGATGTACCACAGTTTTTAATCCACTCATATGTTGATTGGCACTTAGGCTGTTTCCAAATCTTGGCTATGGTTAATTGTGCTGCTGGGAACATAGGGGTGCATATATCCTTTCTGATTGGTGTTTCTGGTTTCTTGGGATATATTCCTAAAAGTGGGATCACTGGGTCAAATGGGAGTTCCATTTTTAACTTTTTGAGGCAACTCCATATTGTTCTCCACATGGCTGCACCAGTCTGCATTCCCACCAGCAGTGCATGAGGGCTCCTTTTTCTCCACATCCACACCAGCACTTGTCATTTGTTGATTTGTTGATGATAGCTATTCTGACAGGTATGAGATGGTACTGCATTGTTGTTTTGATTTGCATCTCTCAATACCAGATATCAAGCTATACTGCAAAGCCATTGTTCTCAAAACTGCCTGGTATTGGCACAAGAACAGACATATAGACCAATGGAATAGAATAGAGAACCCAGAAATCAACCAAAATCACTATGATCAATTCATATTTGACAAAGAAGCCAAGAACATACAATGGAGTCAAGACAGTCTCTTCAATAAATGGTGTTGGGAAAATTGGACAGATACATGCAAAAAAATAAAATTAGACCACCAACTTACACCATATACAAAAATAAACTCAAAATGGATAAAGGACTGAGACATAAGATGGGAAACCATAAAAATATTAGAGGAATCCACAGGTAGTAAAATCTCAGATATATGCCGCAGCAATATTTTCACCCATATAGCTCCTAGAGCAATGGAAACTAAAGAGAAAATAAACAAATGGGACTACATCAAAATAAAAAGCTTCTGTACAGCAAAAGAAATCATCAACAAAACAACAAGAAAGCCCACTGCATGGGAGAACATATTTGCCAATGTTATCACCAATAAGGGTTTAATCTCCAACATTTATAGGGAACTTATACAACTTAACAAAAGGAAGATAAACAACCCAATCAAAAAATGGGCAACGGACCTAAATAGATACTTTTCAAAAGAGAACATAAGGAAGGCCAAGGGACATATAAGAACATGCTTAAGTGACTCTTAATGTTTATTACATCTTATTTTCTCCATTACCAATGAATAATATTTATTTCTGTATTTTCTAGCTCTGTTATTTCTATTTAGGTCTTTTTCAACTCCAAAAATATTTTATATTTTCTATTTCCTTGTTGAAAGAGAAGTTAATATTTTTATATCTGTGAGTTTCTTTTAGCCTGTACTTGGTGATTCTATTATTTGGAGGGGATAGAAGGATATTGTTTATTTCTGTCATCTGTTATTTACTTGGGTTCTCCTTCATGTCATCATCTATCATCAAATTCCTCAATTATTGTTGATTGTGTTCTAGAAGAATTTGTAATAAAAAGTCATTATTTTAAGAAACAATTGAAGCATAGACTGATGTTATTTTCCTCTGAGAGGATTTATATTTGTTTTTGCCCGATCCCTATAGAGACTATAAATCTGGCATCATCTTTGTCCATGATTATCCTTGAGATTTACTAGGCCACTCAGATGATTCAAATGTGGGCTGCTATCTGGACAGAGATGGTGTATTTCTCACTTACCCTCTCTCCTAGGGTGAAGCTCTTTAGGTTTCCAGTCTGTATCCTCGGAGGTTTACCAGAGCTTCACCATAATACGGAGCTCAGTTTGCTTTTCTTCTAAACAGATGAAGTTATGGAAAGTGTTCAGCCTCTCAGCCTCCTCTTTTTCATCAGCAAACAGACCCCGAGCAGAAATTGTACTTATATCCAATTTACTCAAGCTCTTTCTGTCTCAGTTTTCTCCTATGGGAAAGGAGATAAACAGGACCTAGCCCCTAAGATTGTGGTAAGGATTGAATGAGTCAACAATACAAAACATACAGTATCTGGCACAGGGCAAGAGCTTAAGAATTATCTATCAATATTATTTATCGTGTTAGCTCCTCCAAAGTAATTCTGGTAGCCCAAGTATAGTACTGTTGCCTGGAAAGCTACCAAAATAAATCAGACTGATTTATCACCTCTATTTCACAAATATGTATTGAATAATTTAATGGATTAAAGTACTTGTTATAATAGACTTGGAAAGCACCTATCTTTATGGATTTTATAGAACAGAATAAAAATTAATATACAAAGTAATGAGGGCCAATTGTGGAATTATCAGCAAAGGCATTTACACACTTCTTGATCAAGGGACTTATGAGAAGCTTGTCTGCTAAGTACCATCTAAAAAATAAATGTAAACTTTATATTTAAAATATCAGTTGTTTTCTGTGTTGGTTTTGTTTTGTTTTTTGGGGGTTTTTTTTTTTGGAAAAGTTGCTATTTATAATGAAATACTGACAATTTCGTATTCAGGCCTAAATCAATTGCAGTTCAATATCATACAGAAGCTGAAATAACTAATGTTGGAGTAAGTGGAGTTTTTGTTTTGCTTTACATTTTCTTTTGCTCCATTTTGCTAATCACTGAAAGTTCTTTAGTAAATATAAAATTATTAGATAAGTGAGTATATACCAACTCAATCATTAGTTCAAAGATCTAGTCATATTTTAAAGCCCTATATGAATACATTGTCATACTAAACACTAAAGAGTAGTCTTAAAGGCACAGAAAATTATTATGATTAAGGGTAATTTAGAAAAAAATGTTAACAGATTGTAACCAGATTCTTTATATCTTGGTATTAGCATGGCATAATTTTTCATGCTGACAAGTTTTATTCTTTAAAACTGAATATTTTGATCCTACTCTACATGCTACATTATCAACCTGATGAATATTCCAATTGTCTCTATGCAGATGGCCTCTTCATATCTGTAGTGAGGAAATCAGCATTCCTTGTTAACAGAGTTCTTTGTAGCCACTTTAATTTTACAGTTAAATGAAATAACATGAATGTTTATGTCATCTGAATGATAATCAGAAAAAAATTATTCATGGATTCTCTTAAACTGTACATTTATTAAGATTCCTGCAATTGTTTGTGATGTTTACGATAGTTAATTCATGAGATGTGGGACACTCAAGGTCTCCTACAATTCAGTCCCTCCCTATCTTGGAAACTGAGTGCTTACATTTTCCTTCTGCCTCCAAAGGAACTTGCATTCCTAGCAAATACAAGCTAACGTTTCTTAAGCACATCAGCAGGGACACAACAAGGGTGAAATGGTGAGAGCTGGTCTATGCAGAGTGTAGGCAATAAGGATTGTAATTGTATAAAGAAAATTCAAACACATACTAAAGTCAAACAAAACCAGTCTGCTTCTTCTTAGCACCAGGCATTGGCAATTCTAAATAATATATTCTCCAGGAGAATCATAATATTCTCTAGGCCATAATGTTTTTGTTAGGATAAACTCTAAACAATTATAATTATTGCTGTAGTTTCCCATTAACCTAATAGTATTCTTTGCACATTGTTTATGAATAATATTAACAGATACAAAGAAGTTCCAGTAAAGGAAATAATTTTCTTCACATCTACCAGGTATTCTTTATACTACAAAATATACAAAAAAGTAATTCCATTAAAAGCAGCGGTTCTCAACCTGTGGGTCGCAACCCCTTTGGCGGTCGAACGACCCTTTCACAGGGGTCGTCTAAGACCATCCTGCATATCAGATATTTACATTACAATTCATAACAGTAGCAACATTACAGTTATGAAATAGCAACGAAAATAATTTTATGGCTGGGTCACAACATGAAAACTGTATTTAAAGGGCCAGAAGGTTGAGAACCACTGATTAAAAGGATAAAAAACTCTAAAGGCAGGAAGTACTATTTGGATAATTCAAATTATCATTTTTTAAGTGTCATGGTTTCATGTCAGACTGCTTTAATTGCTTTATTTGCATTGTCTTTTTTGATCCTTATTAACAATCCCATGAAGTGGGAACTACTATTCTCATTTAAAGAAGCAAATGAAAATGATAAAACTCGCCTAAGGCACCAAGTTCTAAGTAGGTGATATGAATTCACTCAGTCTGTCTCCAGAGCTCAGTATGTTCTGAAATCATTCTGCACTAACAGTGACCTCCAAGTAGAAATGCTGAGATTTCTCAGGGTGATACATCAGTGAGTAGAAATTTAACTTGTTAGTATTTGTATTATAGTTAATCATCATAAGAAAAATAGACATGCCAAACAATGGGTACCAATCATTAATTAGATTTCAATATGTTTAACTATCACACATTGAAATTAGAAATCAATATATATTAGATTTTCAGGTAGATAAGCAATGGAAGTTACCTAGGGCCACCTCTCCTAATATTTTCTCCATTACAAAAGAGTAAAAAAGGCATAACACGCAGTATATTATGATGACAAAGAATGCATAAACTTCAAAAACCTATATGTAAAAATAAAAAAGAGAAAATATACCAGATTCCATCAAGCAACCTCTCACATAGCTATCTTGACACACACCTTTGCGTAAGATAAGGCAGAGGAAGAAAAATTGCAGAGAGGGAGAGGAAACTAACAACAAGATAAGGAGTGATATAACATCACAGATAGAAAAAGTCTGTCTTACGTGGGAAAACACAGAAGTTAAATGCCAGTCCAGCCATGCACAGAGGACAAAGAAGGAACAGAAAGGTACTTGTGACTTGACAAAAATTTGTTATGTTGTTAATGTCCTGGTTTTGATAACTCACCCATGATTGTGGAAGATGTTAACATTGAGGAAGCTGGGTGAAAGGTATATGAAAATGATTTGTAATACTTTTTTGCAAATGTACTGTCGGATTTTATTTCAAAAAAAAACAAAACATAAAAGTTGAACCTGAGCAAAATCTTTAAAATGTGGAATCTTATAAAAACAATAAATTAAATTTGGATTAAAAATTTTGGGCTAGCCATTTTTTTTTCTAGCTAACTAAAAAATTAAACAACTATAAGGTAAACAGAAATATTGATTGGCAAAGAACTTATATGTCTGGGACATAAATGAAGGGGAAATAATTTAAAAACGAGAATGTGTTCATATGTAGATAAATGAAACACAATAACTTCACATAAGGATAAAGAATATGAAGATAATTGATAAGATATTTTGAGGAACTTTAAATAAAGATTGGGGGTTTTGTCAGTTAATTAACCAATGGAAGTTTAGATCATCTGTTTTTATCTGCTTATTTTATGTTATTTTCAAAACATTTTTATATGATTTAAATATACCCACACATATAATATTTTTGCTTTGTAAGTAACAAAGACTTCAATTCTTACCAAAATATTGCTTCAGGATCTGGTTTTTCTGGGGGTGGAAAGCATAATTTATAGGGAAATAATAATTTGAAGACATGATAAAAATTACTTGCTATGAAAGAAACACTATAAAGAGGAAAATAAATATTTTCTTTAGGGGCAGTTGTATCCTAGGAAGTTTTATTTAAACTAGTCAATGGGAATTTAATAAAACTAAAAACAAATTACTACCAATTTAAATAGCAAAGCATCTTAAATCTATATTTGTTAAATCATTAATAAAGGGTTATCTCTTGCTGACAAATTACTGTATGCCAGCTTAAAGCTAATTAATGACATGACAACAACAGCCTTTGTCTCATTTATATTGACAGTCCACCTGCACTTAATTGAGTTTAGCTTCAACTTTTTCTTCTATCATTTAGAGGAGTTTAAAAGTGTGCATGATGATATGATATTCAAGTTGAGGCAATGCAATCTCATACACATAAAATTCACTCAGAGGTTTTAAAACGAAATCACTTGAGATAAAATGAAGATGGTTTTTAAACAAATCTTGCTTAAGAACTTAACAATAAAATTCTGGGTATACAAGGCATCATATGAGCTCTTTAAAGTTTTTAAAGCATATATAGTTTATAAATACAAGCTATTAATATTAAGAGAATGTAAATAATATTAATTATGGAATTAAGAGATATTTCCTATGGGTGCTAAATTTACTGTGTAAGACAACATGGTGACAGGCCATAAAAATATTAAACACATCAGTAATGCTAAACACATAACCAGAACACCATCTACCTGCATATTTGAAAAGACAACAGCAATTTATTATCATCATGAGGTAATTATCATCAGACTTGTGTATGAGCAACACCTGCCAAGGGTATATCAAATCACATCATATTTTGACTTGAACATGGAAAATAATATTTCTATTTTTCTTAGTAAAAATAGGACAACTTCACCCCAAAACTTTAATCACATAGAAGCCTTGGTCAAATTATGTTTTTATATGTTTTCAGAAAGATGGGTTTATAAAGGGCTGTATTTTAAATAATTCCTTTCTTTCTGAGGACAATTTAAAAATGCCCCCTTTTGTTCTCAAAATTCCCCAGTTTAGACAGTCAGTTAATTACTTGATTTTCATTCTGAACCCATATAGCAGGGTACACAGTGATCATCAGTGCTGAAAAATTGCAACCAATTGACAGGCATCCCATTACCATTCTCCTTTGTCCACCTGTATGTTTCAGGCAAATTTATTACATTTTACCTCATTCACTAACGGAAAAGACCATTTATTGGAGAAATAAACTAAAGGTGTCTCCCAATAAACAGCAGTATTGGCACCACCCATAAGCTTATTAAAAATGCAGAAGACGAGGCCATCTTCGATTTTAGCAAGATTCAAAGTGATTCCTATGCACATCCTCATTTTAGAGGCACTGTTTACAGAGCTCCTAGATAGAAAGCTGCCTAAATCCAGGCTTGCTCCCTGGATGCATATGGGCTACTGACAGCACCCAGTTAAGGCACCTTGTGGACCATGGCGAGGCACTGTTACTACCCACCATTTCCAAGCCATAGAAAACTGATAGAGAAGAATTCATTTTCAAGATGAATTCCTAATGAGGTTGACACAGAACATACAGTTGCCTGCAACAGCCACAGTTCCTCTCCCAGCTTCTGTGATCAGCACAAGCATCACCCTCAAAGCAATTGTATGAGAAAGCAGGATGTGGAGGAGTGTTAGGGTGGTTGCTCACTGGCTTCCTTCCTGGGAATTCTCATGCATGAGTGGGAGTGTTCTAACATCCTGGATCAGAGACTTTTACTTAGGAAAACATACTTTAGGAACCAGATTATTCTTTGTTTATTCATAATTTTTAAATTCAATTTATTGGCATGACATTAGTTAATAACATTATACAAGTTTCATACGTACAGTTTTATAATACATCATCTGTCTATTGCACTGTGGCTCACCACCCCCGATTATTCTTTTGGATGAATAGAATTAACTTTAAAACGTCTTTATTTTTGTCCATGATACATTTTGAGTAGAGCAACTATTTACGTGTGCCATTGAAATCCATGCCTACCTTTCTCCCCAAGGATGAGTCAGGAATAGGGTTATAGAGGTCAAGTTCAGAAGATGGGCTGTTAAAATTATCTGCAAAGAAAGATTTGCACAAAAAGCCTTAAACTGGATTCACATTTTTTTTCTCTCAATTCTCTACAATAGGTAATCATAATAAATTCAAGAAAGGTTATTCATAATATTAAATTTGCAAGTTGTTGTTTTTGCAAGCTACTTTTTAGATCCTTTCTTTGTTCGGGCTTCAAAAATGAAGAAGCTATCCACTAATCCTTTAAAATAACTTCTTTGGCCGAAACCGGTTTGGCTCGGTGGATAGAGCGTCGGCCTGCGGACTGAAAGGTCCCGGGTTCGACTCCGGTCAAGGGCATGTACCTGGGTTGCGGGCACATCCCCAGTAGGAGATGTGCAGGAGGCAGCTGATCGATGTTTCTCTCTCATCGATGTTTCTGACTATCTATCTCTCTCCCTTCCTCTCTGTAAAAAAAATCAATAAAATATATTTTAAAAATAAAACAAAATAAAATAAAATAACTTATTTGGATCACCACATGCAAAAGAGGGAAAATAGAACAATTAGAAGCCAGAGGGGACAACAACATTGTTCTATCAAATGCGCATGGAAAAGCAGATAATGGTGGAACATAGATCTGTCATTTGCAGAAACATTAGAAAAGAGCAATACTTATCTTTTTTCCCCCTAAAACCTCTTCATCAAACCATAAGAAGGTTATAAGCAAAGAGCTAATATGTGATCAAATTTTTGCAAAAATGATTTCATTTTTTCCGTGGGTAAGAGTTATTACAGTTTCTTAATAAAGAGGACTTTAGCACTGTTATCTAAGTTGTACGTGTCTGTGTCATTATATAGTCCTGGTAATTTTTTTATCTAGCTGTTTTAGTTATCAAGTCCTGGCCTAGAGTTGCCAAGTGTTCCTGTATTTAAATAATTATCTTCACCTGTTTACCATCACACTTCATGTATCCTGAAGGGAAAAAGAAAAGTAGCTTGCCTTAGAGAATTCAGATAAATACCACTTGTTTTCTTCTGCAGGCTTCATATATTACATTAGATGATTAGAAACATTTTATTATGCAAAGTAGAAAATTCTGCCAATATCAGCATGAGTTTTGTAGTGCATTATTTCCCAATGAAAACACCATTATGTGGGTTCTTTCTGTCAGTTTTTCAAAAGGTGAAAATGATAAAATCTATGTAAGAAAGAGAAGAATGAATGACATGATATTGGGAATGAGAAAAGAGATTTAATACGTGAAATAATAAATGAATTAAATAAGCTGTGAAATAATGTAAATGTCGAGTATCATTACAACAGTAAGTAACAGGCTAAGAGACTGATTTGTTTTCAAGCCACATACATCATCCTAAAAGTTAGATATGAGTGTTTCCCACCCCATCTACTTTGATTCCTTTAAAGGAACTGGTGATTTTTCTAGTAAAATTCTGTGCTTTAAGAACTAGCCATGCATTGAAGCAGTCCCTCTGGCAGAATAAGAGGGATTATATTTCTATTAAAAATAAAAGCAGAACAACTTAAATTCTAGGTCAACTTGTACTCTAATGTGGGTTACGAAAAATTTGCTAGCAGCGTGAGACGGAAATAACAAGCCTGGATGTGAGAGGCAGGTCCTGAGATGTAAGAATTCTCTTCTTTGTTGTATCCTTCGTCTTTCTCTTTTCCCTTCACAGGGTCAGATGTCCCTGTCCCACTTCTGTTCCCTTGCCCATATCTTTTACTCACAATAATTTTCCTCCATAGATCTCTCATGGTCATTTGTGTCTTCTCTTCTTCTCTTATACCTTACGTTTGGTGCCAGCCTCATGGGGTGCCAGCCTCATTTGTCCTCCAGTTCCATCTTGTACTCCACTTTTAGCCCAAAATAAATTTGTACAACTCCCATAGGGAAAGGTGTACATATAACTGCAAAGATCAGTAGGTTCTACCTTCCTTAAAGCTTAACCCATTCCTTAGTGTCTGAAATATGAACTGAATTTTATGGAAGGCTAACTAAGAATATCATTGTAAAAAGATCACAGCCAACAGCAATAAAAAATTTTAATATCATTTGATGACAGTGCATTAAACTTCTCATTTTTAGAAATGCAATGATTCTAAGAAGTTATCAAATAGCATTTAATAAGTTAGCTCTTTCTAGACACTACATTATATACCTGCCTAGATAAAGGTGAAGAATCTTAAAAATGAAATTAAACGCTATTTTTGCCCTTTCTTTATAAAATATTTTAAAGATATTTCTAAATTTATTTTACTATATTCTAACACCTGTTATTGCACATCAAACTTGCCGTTTAGTGATTCGAAGGACCCCCCACTTTTAAAAGTCCTTATTTCCAAAAGTATAATCAAGAATATCAACATAGTTATATTATTTTTAAAAATCATTTTAGTAACTTGGCAGTGAATCAAAATATGAAAGGAAGACCCATACTTGTTCCCTTTAAGGGGGTGCTACCACAATTTCCTTGCATGAGCATGATCAGAGGTAATGATGACCCCGGATTTCGAAGAGCAAGGGTGGTAAGAAGGCTTCAAGGCTCACACACTAAAGAGTTTGGTTTCGGGAAGAGTGAGGCCTTTGCTCCACATCCTTTTTTTTGACAATGAAAAATGTTTTTTTCCTTATTGATTAAAGTATCATATATGTGTCCTTATCCTCCTATTGCCCCCCCCCCCCCACCTCATGCCCTCACCCCTCTGTTGTCTGTGTCCCTTGGTTAGGCTTATATGCATGCATACAAGTCTTTGGTTGATCTCTTCCCCTTACCCCCACCCTCCCCTACCTTCCCTCTGAGGTTTGATGGTCTGATGGATGCTTCTCTGTCTCTGGATCTGTTTTTGTTCATCAGTTTATGTTGTTCATTATATTCCATAAATGAGTGAGATCATGTGATATTTATCTTTCTCTGACTGGCTTATTTAGCTTAGCATAATGCTCCACATCTTTATATTTACCAGACTTTTAAATTTTTATTTGCAGGGGTTAAATGCTATATCATTGTGGTTTAATTTTTCACTCCCTAATTTTTAATAAGGTTGAGAACATTTTATGGCAAACTACTTGCTTGTTAAGTAATTTGCCCATTTTTCTACTGTATGTTTTCTTTATCATTTATAAGGTTTACACATATACATACACGCACACTAATACCCCTAATTCTATTTAGTGCCTTTTCAGTGTTTTTCTATTAAATACATATATTTTTAGTATTTAAAAATTTCTGGTTGCTTGTATAATGGCTTAAAAAAATTACATTCTCTGTTTTTTTTTCTCTTGATACATGTAACCAAACTTGTGCTTTGATTTTGTGGCCAAAAACTCTGCTAAGCTCTCTAAGTAATCCTCATTATTTATCTACTAGAGGCCCGGTGCACACAAATTTGTGCACTCGGGGGGAAGGGGAGGTCCCTCAGCCTGGCCTGTGCCCTCTCGCAGTCTGGGACCCCTTGGGAGATAATGACCTGCTGGCTTAGGCCTGCTCCCGGGTGGCAGAGGGCAGGCCCAATCCCTAGGTGCAGCCCCTGGTCCGGCTCAGCGCAGGGCCGATTGGGGAGTTGGGGTGCCCCCCCCCCGTCATGCACAGAGCAGGGTTGATCAGGGGGTTGGGGAGCTCCCCCCTGTCACGCAGAGAGCAGGGCCCATCAGGGGGTTGAGGAGCTCCCCACTATCACTCATAGAGTAGGGCCAATAGGGGAGTTGGGGCACCGCCCCCTGTCACACACAGAGCAGGGCGGATCAGGGGATTGGGGCGCTGCCCTCTATCACCCACAGAGCAGGGCCGATCAGGGGGTTGAGGCACTGCCACTGTCACACTCAGGGCAGGGCCGATGGGGAGGTTATGGCTCTACCCCATCACACACAGAGCAGGGCCCGTGGGGGGGGGGGGGGGGGGTTGCGGCGCCGCACCCTGTCACGCACAGAGCAGGGTCAATCAGGGGGTTGGGGAGCTCCCCCATGTCATGCACAGAGCAGGGCCGATCAGTGGGTTGAGGAGCTCCCCCCGTCACTCACAGAGTAGGGCCGATAGGGGAGTTGGGGCACCACCCCCTGTCACACTCAGGGCAGGGTGGATCAGGGGGTTGGGGCGCCGCCCTCTATCACCCACAGAGCAGGGTCGATCAGGTGGTTGGGGCGCTGCCACTCTCACACTCAGGGCAGGGCCCATGGCGGGTGTGTGGGGGGGTTGGGGCACCGCACCCTGTCACGCACAGAGCCGCAGGGCGATCAGGGGGTTGGGGAGCTCCCCCCTATCAGGCACAGAGCAGGGCTGATCAGGGGTTTGGGGCACCTTCCCCTGTCACGAACAGAGCAGGGCGGATAGGGAGGTTGTGGCCCTGCCCCCTGTCACACACAGAGCTGCAGGGCGATCAGGGGGTTGGGGAGCTCCCCCCTATCAGGCACAGAGCAGGGCTGATCAGGGGGTTGGGGCACCTTCCCCTGTCACGAACAGAGCAGGGTGGATAGGGAGGTTGTGGCCCCGCCCCCTGTCACACACAGAGCCGCAGGGCGATCGGGGATTTGGGCGCTGCCCCTGTCATGCTGATCCTGGTGCCAGGAGGCTTCGCGGCTCTGCTGATCCCGGTGCTGGGAGGCATATTACCATTTTACTATATAGGATAGAGGCCTGGTGCATGGGTGGGGCTGGCTGGTTTGCCCTGAAGGATGTCCTGGATCAGGGTGGGGGTCCCCACTGGGGTGCCTGGCCAGCCTGGGTGAGGGGATCATGGCTGTTTGCAGCTGATCACATACCCTTCAGGGTGGGTGTCCCCACTGGGGTGCTGGCCAATCTGGGTGAGAGGCTGAGGGCTGTTTTCAGGCGGGGGGTGACTGAAGCTCCCAACCGCTCCTTTTTTTCTTTTTATTCTGGGCCAGCTTTAGCTTTGAGGCTTGGCTCCAGCTCTTAGGCCTCTGCTGCTGAAAGTAGATTTCTGGCCTTTGCTTACAATGTTGCGATCCTGCTGGCTGAAGCCCGGCGGACTAAAGCAGGTTTCTGGGGTTTTGTTTAGCTTCTATATTTGTTACATAGTTGCTTAGAGTTGCAGCTCAGAGGCAGGCAAGGCAGGTGGGGAATGTTGTAGTCCTCTGTCACTGAAGCAAGCAAGCCTCATGTTCAGTTTAAGCTGCCTGGCTGCCGGCCGCCATCTTGGCTGGCAGTTAATTTGCATATCGCCCTGATTAGCCAATGGGAAGGGTAGCGGTCGTACGCCAATTACCATGTTTCTCTTTTATTAGATAGGATATACTAGATGCCTGGTGCACGAATTCATGCACCAGTGGGATCCCTTAGCCTGGCTTGTGGGATCAGGCCAAAACCAGCTTTCCAACATCCCCCAAAGGGTCCTGGATTGCAAGAGGGTGCAGGCCAGGCCGATGAGCCCCACTGGTATACTATCAGGGCGGGGGAGCGATGCAGGAGATTGGCCAGCCAAGGAGGGACTGCGGGAGTCCTCCAGGGCATGTCCAGCCCATCTCACTCAGTCCCGATTGGCCGAACCCCAGCAGCAAGCTAACCTACTGGTCAGAGCATCTGCCCCCTGCTGGTCAGTGAACATCATAGTGACTGCTTGAGTGGCCTTGGCATATCATTAGCATATTGCACTTTGATTGATTGACCAGATGACCGGACACTTAGCATATTAGGCTTTTATTATATAGGATTCATTTAGATTTCTATTGACATTACATGTGAAAATAATGACAACTTTATTTTTCCTAATATTTTATATTTAATAAATTTCTGCAATAAAATCTAACTTGGCCATGCTGTATTATTATTTTTCAATAAATTTTTGTGCTTAGTTGGTTATGTTTTGCTTAGGATTTTGGCATCTGTGTTTAAGACTGAGCTTTACCTATGGTGTTTTTATCTCAATAATTTCTACTGGTTTTGATATTAATGTTATGCTGTTCTCATTAGGTCCTCTGGAGATTGTTCACTTTTTTCTTTACTTTGAACAATGTGTATGATATCACAATTAATATTCAGTCTTTGAATGTTTTTAGAACCAACTGGTAAAGCCATTTATGGGTGGTTTTTCATTTATGGGAAGATTTTTTTTAAACTATGAATTCAATTACTCTAATGGTTACCTACTCCAGGTTTTACATTTCCTTGTCAGTTAATTTTGGTAATGGGATTGTCCATTTCATTTAAGTTTCAAAATGCATTGACATGAGGTAAATGATATCTTTTTATTATATTTATCACTGAAGTATCTGTCATTATGTCTTTTTTCATTCTTAATGAAGTTTATTTAAACAATCTCATATTTTCCCTTGATCAACCATGCCAGAAGTTGATCCAGTTTATTTTATTTTACACTGGAAAATAAACTTTGGTAATATAATTCTAATTATTATATTTACTTCATAATTTATTAATTCCTTCACTTTTATTTTTTCTTCCTTTTACTTTCCTAACACTTATCCAATAATCTCCAGCTTTTTTCTTTTCATATTAAATTTTTGCGTTTCCTTTAAACATGATCTTAACTGTATTCCACAAGTATTTACAGGGAGTGTTTGTGGTATTTGTCAGTTCTAAATAGGGGCTAATTTTCATTTAATTTTAAATTAAATAAGAAACTATTTCCTAGTATATTTTAGTTTTAATAATAATAGGTGGAGTTGTTTTTTACTTTCTTTTAATAAATAATCAGATTAATTATTTCAATAACTATTGTCTAAGGGTATCAGTTTTAATATTTAGTAAGATTTATTCAATGTTACAAAACTCATTTTGAAGAAGCCTTCAGATTGGTTACTTCAGTGTATTTCTTTTTCTCTATTTATCATGGATAATTCATACTGTGTATGTGATTTCTTGACATCCTTTTCAAACTCTCTCTAATATGCCTTCTTGAATTGTAGAAGCTAGAAAGTTAAAATGACATTTTCTAAATTCCTTACCTCTCATGTAAGTGTAGTAATCATAGAAGTCTTGTGTCAGAATTTAATTAAGTAGGGAGAGTGAGAGTAGCAGAGTATAAAATATTGATTTTGTTATAATAATAAGGCAGTATTAGCTTCCTGATTCAGGCAGCTTTCTGATTGTAACAGAACAGTATTCTAGATTGAATATTTGTAGTGAAAATTTCTCAATCAGCAAATAGCTTCCTCATGATAGCAGGTATAGCAGCTCAATCCTGTAGTATGGTTTGGGGATATTTTTTCTGGAAGATCAGACTAGTTTATTTCATCAGTATTCACAATGATTAAATGTCATTTAATGGCCCATTACAAGTCCCTTTCTCTTGGAACAATCTAGAGAGGATTGCATTTTTTAAATAATATCCCAGATTGGCATACCTATGCTTTAAAATTTGAATCAGCTGATCTCATCTCATTCAATATTTTAACAAGTAATTTGATTACCTGTTATCTAAAGCCTCCACAGAAAAACATGCTGTTCTCACGCAGGTCATTGATTTCTATCATTGCATTTCATGCATTGCATTGACATTGCATCTTTTCAAATCTGTTTCTCCCATTTGACTTTGATCTTCTGGACATGAGGGAAACCAGTTTGCCACCCAAAGATATACCTTTTGAGAAATTATTTTAATCTGATCATTTGTAAGAGGGGGAGGAAGTGGGGGAATGAGTAAAAAAGGTGAATAAAAGGTATAAACTTCCAGTTACAAAATAAATAAGTCATTGGGATGCAATATATAGCATAGGGAATATAGTCAATAGTATTGTAATAATTTTGTATGCTGACAGATGGTTATTAAATGTATCACTAATTAGAAGATCACTTCTTAAGCTATGTAATGTTGAGTAATAATGTTGTAAACCTGAAACTTTTATGATATTATATTTTAACTATACTTTGATAAAAGATAAATAATTAAGTTAATTAATTTTTAAAAAATCACCCAGTAAGAGCTGAAGAGAAAATTTAAAACTAAGTCTGATTAACTTCCAAATCGGCCTTATCAATAATTATTAGAACTTCTCATATAGACAGCCTCTGGAATTTCAGCAGGTGGATCTCAGAGACTATCACAGATGAAGAGGAGCTGAAACGGGTGGTTAATAATTGCTCCCTATCTCCTAGTTCCAATGGCCATAGATATATTTATCTCCTTTCTATATTGGGTCTTGACAAAGACTCTCTCCTTGACCAAAATTTAGTCAGGCTCCTCTAAGCACTCTTCTCAACAAGGCCTTAATCTTTGGACTTCTGTGTTTGTCTTTGCGTTAGTCCAATTTTAGCAAAATTCCTGCTTAGTCAGTTTAAGGAACATCTCCCACCCATAATATAGGGTGTCCCCCAAAATGTGTACACACACTTTGAATAGTTGTAAGGGCAGTGTTTATTAAAATACGTTTCATTTTCAAAATTGAGCAATCAGCTGTGATAGTGTGTATACATTTTTTTGAGACACCCTGTATTTGATCACCCTACTCTGCCTTCAGCAAGTCAGTATTACTGAACTGAAGGGGTTCATTTGCCTGTGCACATCAAAGCCCAATCAAACAAGGACAGAAGTTTATCTCCAATAAATTAATGGCTTATTTGTAGAAGAAATAGCACCAAGCCCAGAATCACAGGTAAACTAGTGCTCAAAACCTGGCTCCCTGATGACTCTAGGGAACAGGTGAGGTACAGGACTAAGGGAGTTAGAGTTATGGTCTCTATTAATTGGTTGGTAAGAGGGTGGGAGGTAGTTGATCATTGCATCTGGTCCTAATGGCCTCACTTTTTCTGCATTGACCAGGGTATGGTTGGTACGGCCCTTCTGGAGCTGAAACACAACTGAGGCCTAGATGTTATCTCTGGTTTAACTGAAACTCTGTCTTTGTGGGCAACAGACCCGAGACTTTGTTCTTAAGATTATCTGATGCCAACCAGAACCTCACTGTCCTGAGGTGTTAGTGATTAAGGTAGTGGGTATGTATGGGAGGAGGCAGGTGAGTCAGGGTGGTGGATGTGGCCAGTTTGAATCAAAAGGAAAGTACAAAAGGTCATTTAAAGACATGAAATTTCTGCACAGTTACATTAATTTAGCCAGAATCTCCCCTCACCCCTGCTGTTTCTTCCCCCTTCCCTGCTCCACGGCTATGCATCCCTACTTGTTCATGCTGTATTCAGAATTGAGCCCAGTTCTATACCGAGGTCTCTTTTCCTCATTTGCAATAGTTCTTGTATAAAATCTGTTTTTACCACTTTAACCACTGTTGATGCCGGTGGTTGACACTCCCCTGTCATTTGGGGGAGCGAAGTTCTTGGGGCGCCACTGCAGAGGCGTTTCCAGAAGCCGCCAAGGGAGGATGGAATGTGGAAGAAGGCTTTATTGGCATGGAGTTAAATTTCTCGGGTCCAAAGCTCCCTTTCCCTTAAGCCAGTCCTAGAAAAGTGGCAGCGGGGAATTCAGTAGAGTCAGAAATAGGCCCAATTCCAGAGTTTCTGTTGCATGTTGCAGCTGGGTGTAGTTCAGCATTTAGGCCAGATTAAAGTCAGTATGTCCATGTGTGGAGCCCAATGTGGCCATGAGCCATGCAGGAGCAAGGGAGTGCAGCCCCCTGCAGCAGGAGTCTCAAGAGGACCTGTACACGAGGCCAAGAGAGCGAGAGAAAGGGGGCAATCTACTGTGTTTGGAAGTTTAAATATTTAGGTTTCATGTGCTTGCCTTGGCCATGCCATCCTGGCCAGTTACCTGTTTCCAGATGTTATTAATGGGCCATTAGCTTCCCATGTCACTCAGACCTTACTGGGCATGCCTGTAAACTGCCTTTATGTAGTTCCTTCCCCCATCAACTAGCGGGGAACAGACTCGGAGAGTGTTAAATGCAGCTTTTTGGCAAAGCTGTGTAAACAGCCTGCCTGTACCATTTGGTCTTCCCTTTCACGCCTTTCCTATTAAATAATAACCAGGCTATTACAATGGTATCACTGTCAGGCTCCGGTTTTCTTTAACAGTCTCCACTTAAAATGTTGTAGAAGGAAAGTGTCCTATAGCTAAAACTTATAATCCATTGGTGTTTATTGCATATGCAATATTTCTTAATATAGAAAACCTCTAAAAGTCATTAAGTATTATATACTAGCTGCCTGTAATGTTTGTAGACTTTGATTATTGACTTTAAAGTCAATAATCTTAGACTTTTTATAAAACAATCATAAGTAATTGAGATTCAAAAAGTGATGTGCTACCTTAATTTCCTTCCATGTAGAAAATGCTTGTAAGATATTTCAAAAGGGAATAGGGGCAGGCAGCCAGGTGTGAGAAGCGTTCATTTGTAAATCAAGGTTAGCCATTGGGGTTACTAACATAACATATCAGAGCTTGGAACATCTGCTTGTTAAATGGTATTCTTTATTGCTGATTACTTTGGAAAATAACTTTTAGGAGTGACTGCTACTTTTATGGCTTTGCTGTTATGTGATAGACACATTACTAGGAATTATATAAACCATTGGGAGCTTTGACATGATTTTACTTAATTACTTTATTGAGCATTTTACTTTTAATTTGAAGATGATTTGCTGACTATTTTATATTCCATGTTGTTCTTAAGATCATCACATACAATTGTGCACTAACTAAATTGAGGAATAATAATGTATGCATAGGCCTTTTACTTAAGATTATAGTTTATTAGATGTAGTGCTATATTAGCCTATAAAGTCAACATGAGACTTGTTGTCTGTAGAAGATTTTGTTGTAGTATGTGAATCCTTAGTTAGTTAATACTATGTATTCTACAGTGGAAAATTTAAGACAGGAGGATACTATAAATTTTATCAAATTTTGTTCAAGGACCTAATGCTAAACTTGATCGCATGTGTTTAAGTTATGAGTGTCATCAGTTGGTAAATTGGTCAAGCCCTACAACCTGCTGACGAAATTTCAAAATGGCAGACTACCAATCAAAAGAACAAAAAAACACTTGGATCACTAAGAAATTACCTGATTGTTTAATGCTTTCAACCAGTCCACAACAGTAAGCAAATAATTCTTCAATGTTTGTCACATTGGAGACTGTCAGTGTCTCTAAAATTTTTCTGTTATTTGTTGGATCTCTGTCAACCCCAACACAGCTAAAGTCACTTCATCATGCTCTCAACTGGCATAGAGACAAGTTAGAAAATCAAATTATTTTGGCTAGGATGATATTATTAGAATCTTAGGTTGTAAAGTACTAACTAAAGATAAATATGTTACATCTTTTCATTTAAAGTCCAATTTAGAAGATAAACCAAAGATTGAAAGTATCATCATATTTTGAATAATGAGGCCAGAATTTGTGATCACTACAACTATGAGACTAGCAAGGATTTAATTGATTTAAAATATCTGCTTTCTGGTTTATAATGATTTTTAATTTTATTAAGAATTGAATGGAATTCCATTTGGAATACATTGCTTTAGAGATGTATTATTTTAGTCACCATACCTATGTTATCTCATTTAATGGTAGTCTGTTATGAAACTATTATAGAGATATGAACAGATACTGTATATTATTATACCATCCAATATACAGTATCTGTTCATATCTCTATTTTGTAGATGATGAATTATGTCTCATAAATTAAGATATTTATCTCATAGGTCTCAAACACCCCAAATAAGCAAGCTCCAGTGAGCTTCATGAAACTTAAAAGTAATTCTAGCATGTTTTGTCTCAGAAGGTCATACATATGCCCTTGTTTCCCTATTCCTCTTAGATTTTCATGGTACGTGAAAGCCCCGTATAGGGACTGACTACAGCTCTAGAATCAGATCATATGGATTTCAGTCTTTGCCCTTCTACATACTAGGAGTGTGACCATAATACATTGATTGTGCCCTGACTAAATTAAGGAATCATAATGTAATGATTCCCATCATTAAATGTGAAATGGAGAAGACAATTTTTTTCATGCAGTGGTCGTTGAAAGGCATCCAAGAGGCCACCAGTTCAATTCCTGATCAGGACACAAGCCCAGGCTGTGGGCTTGATCCCCTGTGGGCATGTGCAGGCGTCAGCAGATCTATGATGTCTCTCTCTCATCAATGTTTCTACCTCTCTACCCCTCTCCCTTCCTCCATCTCTAAAAAAATCAATAAAAACATTTTTTTTTAAGAAAGAAAGAAACTTTTAGAATTATGTCTAGTCATTTGTTTCTGTTTCTACTTTAGACAAAAATTATAGGTGAAAATAATGTTTTTGGGTATTTCAATTTAATAATGATTAAAAGCAGACTATGTGTGTAGTTGTGTGTGAGTGTTGGCAGGGGAAGGGGTAGATAAATATATGATTTGGACTTATCATAATCTATTTACAAATGCAAAATGGGAAAAGTAAAAATTAATTAACATTTATAATAGGAAGCCAAAAGGATGATCCTTAATCACATGAACTAAGGCTTGGCTGGAGAAACAAGCGGAGCTATGATTCATAGTAAGTGTGACTAAATCTATTTCTTAACTGCCTGAAATCCATACTCATATATTTTTTTACTAATAGAAATCCAATTTTATTTGGGGCTCAGTTATACTTGGCTCATGGCATGTGAACAAAATTGAGGTTCTGTTTGTTAATAGAAAGGATAGAATATTTGCTGATCCTTTTTCTAAGTACTCAAGTCATTCAGGGAAAAGAAATCAGCATTTATCCTGCCTTTTCCTTTACTAATGCTGTCCAATTCACCAAGTGTTGATGAGGGGACATATTCTATATAGATGTGTTCTAGGTCATAAATGAAAATGTAATTGTAAAATTAGAATATCACTATTTTTCTATTTCTACTGGAAGAATGGATCAAATGATACAATGAGCATCAGGAGCAACATCCTAGAAAAAGAGACAACCAACATTATGTGCTTCCTGATAGAATTTAAAGCATCAACTATGAAGTAGTCCTGCAAAAAAATCAACCCTAAATCTGATCAATATTTTAGATCTAATTTACAAGAATAAACTTGTAAGAGAAGAACATATTGGATTTACACAAAATGGATTTAATCAGTACTATCCAGACTCTGGGAAAAAGTAGAAAAACAACCTACTTTTAAAAACAATGAAAAATTAAAAGGGGTATTTAAAAATATTATTTAAAATGTTATGTGGGAACATGAAGGTGTGGCTAGGTTAAAAAAGGAATTTTTATTTTAGAGATATCTACTAAAATAAGTATGGGTGAGATAAAATGATGTTTGGAATTCGCTTTAAAATGACTCAGGAAAGGGATGAAGAGGAAGGAAAATAGATAAAGCAATATTGATCCTTGTTGATGTGGGATCATTATATAATTGCTCTTTATACTATATTCTATGTTTTAAATTTCCTATAATTAAAAGTTAAAAAAAAAAAAAGGAGAAAGAAAAGAAAATTAAGTCAAATTGAGCCCCTATAGAAAGGAGCTTGTTTAGGAATTGTTGGTTAACAATTTATGATGCTCAGTAGAACATAGAATTTTGCTTTGGACCAATGGTTAAATCAATAACAAAAGGAAAACTGACCAACATATCTGTGAGAGAGAGTGAGAAAACTTATTTTCAAATGTAACATAGCCAAGTTATAGTCAGTATCAGTTCCAAATATCTGTCATTCACCTTATCATCTGCTTAGTTATTATATCCAGTATTCATCACCTAAGAATAAGGCAGAATTCCTATTCCAAAAAGTAGCTGATATGTGATGATAAAATGATTCAGTGTGGATGACTTAGTATAATTTATAGAGCTATGGGCCTGGAACAGTTAGTAATTGCATTTAACTGATACTAACATAGTGCCAACATAACTTTTCCTTAAACAATACAAAGATTTATTTTTATCTCACAAAATTTAGAGGCAGTCTAAAGATGGTATGGCTGCTCCACCATTATTACTAATGTTCCAAATTCCACCTTTTTGATCCAGCCATGAAGTCAACACACTTAGCAGGAAGAAGGAAATAGTTCCCAGTTTATCAGCCCATGTGCATGGATGTTATGGGGGCCCAGAGCAATCATCTCTATTTCCATTGCTTTGGCCACCCTGATCTGCAAAGCAGCTAAAAACAAAACAAAACAAACAAACAAACAAAAACAGAGGTAGTTTATTAACTCAGCAGAATCACACTTGAAGCAATATAGAAGTTCACTTATTAATCAAGAAGAGAATGGAATTGAATAGGCAACTGGACTCAGTCACAGGACCCAGTCCACAATCCCCTTTTCTTTTGGCTACTGCCAGCAAACATTATATGAAATAAGTACTTAGAACAGAGAATGTTCTACTTGCATATCCTTTAAAGATCAATATTGATAGAAGATATGGGAGACAGGGTCAATGTTTTTTGGATGTGAGAAGATACAGAATCCTTTAAAGTATTTTAATGACACCAGATTAGGGGAAAGCTAATTTTTATTCTAGGAATTTAAGTTTGACTTAGCACTTGAGTCTCTGTTAGATGGATTTGACATCATCATAATGTCTTTTCAGGAAAAACCATCCAAGACTCAGAAACGAGTTTTTAAAAAAAATTACTGGATATCCTTTCAGTGGAATGTTGTTGCCAGTGTCTAGAGGGATTAGCTGATCTTCTAAAGCTGGAGAAGATATAGCATTCAAATTGTAGAAAACTGATTACAATGCAAATGTTACCTGTCTATAACAATGCAAATGATTCTTGTTCTTGGCAATGCAAATGAAATTTGTCTAGTAGAGACTATAAACCCCTGTAACTCAAAATTTTATTTGCACTGATTTTGGCATCAGACTGACTTCCTCATTAATTAATGAGTTAAATATAATCTTTGCAAGTTGTAATTATATATTTGGATGACATTTATGATTGTACCTTCATGAAAATTAGCCTTGGACAATTTCAGAAATCCCACTGAGCACTCAAATAGACTTACTTGATAGGTCCAAGTTACCTGTATTGCTGTAGAGGTGAAACCAATGGACTATTTAAACATCTTATCTTGGATCCCAGAGTGAAACCCAAATGATAATAATCAAACTTTAGTATTATTAGCTCTGCGTTTTTCTACTATTTCTTCCTATACACTAATTAATCACAAAATCTTTTTTAAGTTATTATTTTCGGTGTTTGAACATATTCAGTGTTTTATAGTGATTTTTTCCCCAGGAAGCACATTTGAACATTAGGTTGACATTTAAAATTGTTTTAATTTACATAACATTTCCTAGGAACTAGAAAACAAAGTTCAAGGCAGAAATTTGAATCCTTATTGTGTATCACAATATCAAAAGAGATAACCAGATATATCATTAGCTGATCTCTCTCTAATTCCCTAATACAGCTTTTTTGTTCTGTTTTGTTTTTAGCACTTGAAGTGATTATTTCTTGTACTATGTATGAGAAAATGCTGAGGACAGCATTTTACAGAGTTTATTTTCAGTGACATATTTTGTCTTTATTATGTGCTTAGAAGTATGTTGGGTGCAGCCAAACAAGTCCTATTTTTCTATTTGTGGCTGTGTTTCAGGCTGATAGAGGTATGATATGAACCACTGATTTCAAAAGAAAAACTTTTAAAGAAAAAACATGCAGTGAAACTTTTAACTGTAGCCAACTTCTGAATATTTTATTTACACTTACTCAAACATCTTAAACAAAATTATCATAAGTAATTCATAGACTGTTTCTAAAACATAGAGTTATGAAGCAAATTTTCACATTTGGAAAAAAGTAAAGAAAATGTGTTTTTGTAAGTAGTATGCTTTCATTTTGCCAACCACTTCCTTAGAAGCATTAAGTTAAATTACATATTACTCAGGACACTGCAGTTATTGTTTGCTTTCTCTTCCTGAAGAAAACAAACAAAAAAAACCCCCAAAACTTTTGTGCTATTGTTGATAGTTGTGAAGCTGTCTTTTTCCTACTTAGTTTAGTTGTGCATGTTCTATTCTCAGCTTTTATTTATCTAGTCTGACTACAGAGTTAGAGAACACAGGATGTGCAGAATACATTTTGTTTAGGCCTCCCGATCTGTTTCCCACCATTCTTCCCTGTCTTCTCTGCCTTCGAGGCTGATCGGAGAGCCAAACAAGGGGCTCCCTTGACCTCTCACTTCCAGTTGGGTTTAGCCAGTGGGATAGGCCAGCAGGAGACTGGTTATGGAGTGAGGTTGGTCATTTATTTTTGTGGTTCCCATCAGGAACAGGTTAGCTGTGTTCACCAGCTGTGGTTTCTCCCTTCACATTGGCCCTTTTTGTAGGATTCTGTCTTTCAAGGTGTGGTGACCAGTCTTTGCTTTTGTCATTTGTACCTAGCGTGGCAACTGCTCTGTTGTTCCTAGCACCATGGTCATGTAACATTCTTTGTGGTTTCCTTATGCTTTTGCTTAATAACTTTATATGTGGTTCTTTAATAAAATTATTTTCAAGTATTTATATTTGAGTGTGGCATGCTTCCTGCCAAACTTGACTAAAAAAAAAAAAAGGGAATCTCTGGTGATGGCCTAAATACTTACAGGTAAGATTTATGCAACCCAATTACAGTGAGTATTTAGTGAGAGCTTGTGAAGCAACTAAATTCCTGGAAATGGAGGTGAGGATGTGGAGGTAAAAGGTAGAAAAACAAATTAGTATGCAGTACATACTCTCAACACAAAGCACCATTTACACTTCTGCTTTTCAACTTTATTTTACCTACCACTCCTCATCCATGTTTTCTTAAAAATGTGTCTTCTTTTCTGTTGTAAAGACATTATCAGTAAATATTAAGTTTTTGTATATACACGACCAATCATTTTGATGATGTTGATAATGCTGCATATTGCCAAGTTATTGTTCTAACAAATGTTCATAGCTTGTAAATGTTTTGATTCTGCACAAAAAAATCTAAGGCACACAGGTCACATTAGTGTAAAACTGAAGCTTTCCTTTCAAATCCAGCTGTACTTTTTGTTGTTAATAAGCTTATTGGGGTGACAGTGGTTAAGAAAATTATGTAGGTTTCAAGTGTAGAATTCTGTTACATCATCTGCATATTGCATACCTATCCTCTTCTGTAGCCCTTACCTCCTCTCAACCCCCTTGCCTTTAGATTAGAGTGTGATAGAAAAAGGTTTTTCTCCCTCCTAATTAGTGAATTTCTTCTGCTTTTCTAGTGTAATTTTTAATTTCTATTTGTTTAGAATTTTAGACTAGGCATTACCCGAGCTTGAAGCAGAGTAAGTAAACAAAGAAACAAATAAATAAAATATTACATACATATTCAGAACTGTTTATATTTCATATACCATATGGCATGACTCTTAATTATGCTTTTACCTTATTTTGATCAAGAGAAGGAAAATCTAGCATGTAAGTTTTTAAAATTAAAATACTGGAAAATAAAAGCAATAAGGCGGCCTTTTCCTAACACAGCATATAAACTTAAGTTATGAAAACTATGTAGAGACAGATTAATACAATAGAACAAAAAGTTAGACAATCTAATACAATATTTTAAATCTGAAAAAGAAAGATGTAGTATTCAGCAAATGTGTTCTGAAACAAGTCTGTTGAGCCCTGGGAAAAAACAACACTGGGCTCATATTTGCACAAAGATAAATTCCAAATGTAGAAATGACTTAAATGTAAGAAACCATAAAGTAGAGAAAAAATGGGTGATTTCTTTCATAAACTCAGAGAGTGGGATTTTTATATATTTGACAGAAATACTCAGAAGCAATAAAAACAGGTTGATAAATTTACTGACGTGAACATCAAAAGCTACTTTATGACAAAAGGAAAAAGCAGCCAAAAGACAAAGATCGAGTTGGAAAATGGCATGACTGATATCAGTACTCCCAAACATTTAAAGAAAACTACAATGAGGTAAAAAAGGCAATAGAAAAAAATAGGCAAAAGCGAAGAAGAGATCAGTCATAGAAAAGGAAATGTGTCCTTAAGCATTGGAGATGAAAATCTCATTTACAAGAGCAATACACATGGAAACGATAGTACTATGCCATTTAATCCATCAGACTGACAAAATCTATGCCATTTTAATCCATCAGACTGACAAAATCCTAAAAGCTTAATAACCAAAATATTGGTAAAATTGAGAGCAAATGGGCTGTTCTCTTTCAGGGTGTTGACTCATTTTGTAATCTATGTGAATGCCTGCTCCCTATGTAACTCCTGTTGTGCAACAGGGAGGCCTGCAAAGGGTGGGTGGTTGGGGAGGTGGGGATTGGCATTCTTATATATCATCATGATAGTATAAAGTCATATAGGAACAATGATGGGTAATACAGTTTCTGAAAAAAAATAATATGCATACATCTTTGTGACAGCAGGTTTTTGGAGCTCCTTGTTCATACACAATAGTGCTTATACAAAATAACTCTGTACAAATCTTTTGTGTCATTATTTTTAATAGAAAAAGGGTAATTAATGATAATTATCATAACTGTTTTCCCTACAATGAGATACGAATTAAAGGAGTAGAAAGTTCTCTCTGTCTTGATAGGAAAATATGTCCCAGTATATTACTAAATGAAAAAAAAGCCAAATGTTCCCAGGATATTGTGCTGTCAATATCCTTTCAAAACAAAACAACATATTTCAAAGATAAAAAGTGAATAAAGGGTACACATCATTAAAAATGTATCTGGCCCTAGCTGTTTTGGCTCAGTAGATAGAGTGTAGGCCTGCGGACTGAAGAGTCCCGGGTTCGATTCTGGTCAAGGGCACATGCCCGGGTTGTGGGTTTGATTGCCGGTAGGGAGCATGCAGGAGGCAGCCTGTCAATGATTCTCTTTCATCATTGATGTTTCTATCCCTCTCTCCCCCTTCCTCTCTGAAATCAATAAAAATATATTTTTTAAAAAATGAATCTGTTTGTAGGTGGGAGTATTTGTCCTTTTGTCATAATGGTATCCTTCCAAGTTCGCCCTTGAGAATTCTTGCATTTTACAATCTTCAGGAAATTCCATTAAACAATAAAAATCTAGTGCTTTTTAAAAAAAATTTATTCAGTATTGGTTTCAGGTACACAGCTTAGTGGTTATACAATCATATAATTTACATAGTGTTCCCCTCAATATTTTTAGTACCCCAACTTGCACCATACATTGTTATTAGACATTTTCTCACTGTAGACATTTCTCCATAGCTATAAAAACGTATCTCAAATTCTATGATTCAATACAACTCTTCTTCTAAGTTGTTCGTAGACTAGAAATTCTAACATGGTTGAAGATTTGTATAAACCCCTGCTGATTGATCTAAAATTAAATTCATGCCTGAGAACTTTGAAGGGTCCAAGAGTGCTACACTCAGTTTATCAAATTTGCTTAGTCATTTGACACCTCCCCACTTTTTGCCCTTAATTAGATCATTTTCTTCATTTTTCAAGTATGCTGTATATGCACCTAAGATATGACCATGAAAGACTCCTCCAGGCATTGCCAAATTATTCCGTTTACCTAAAGATGTCTTGTAAGAGTTGTCAAGGTTTCCTGGCTTTATTTTATCTACCTCTATTTGGTAACCAAATGCAATCAGACTGACTTTCCACTGATACTTCTCTTATCCAGGTCCCCCATTTTTTCACTGCCAAATCAAATGGGAATTTTTAAACTTCCTACTTTATGTATCAGGCAGCATTTCACAGAATTTATTGTATTTTATTTGTTAAACACTTTCTTGATATGTCCTCTACAATATTGCTCTCTCTTCATGCTCCTCTTACAGTATTGGCTTCACTTTTTACAACTTTATAAATCAGAGAAGAGCAGGGCTGAGTCTTGGATCTCTACTCTAGTGTACTCACCCTACAAACAATCTCTTATGTCCCATGATTTTATATACCATCTATTTCTTAGGACTAAATTTATATCAACAGACTGGACTTTTACCTAAAACTAAAAATATAAATTTCTACAATACCATTGGATAACTAAGCAGTATTCAACATTGCCAGCATAAGATGCATGAAACCAACCAACTTGTTGGCTTTGAAACCCACTTCCTCATGAAGTATCTTGATTTTTCTCCATTTCAATAAAGAGCAATTCTATCCTGCCATTTGCTTAGACCAAAATTGTTTACAATGTTTGTTTTTTTCTCACACACTACACATAATCCTCTAACACACCAAGAGGTGCTGCGCCTTAGAGATTCTCACTATTTTCTCCTTTGACTTTAACGTTCTTCTCCCAATAGACATGCAATTCACCCTGATATTTCCTTCAGCTTGCTCATCACATATCACAATATGAGTTGTTTCCTGACCAATCTGTATATAATGACACTTCATTATTCTCTTGTGTTCTTAGATTTCATCCTTCCTTCTTCCCCTCCCTCCCCCTCTCCCTCCCTGCCTTTCCCTCTCCCTCATTCACTCCCTTCCTTCCTTCCTGGAAAACAGAATAAAAGTGAGTCAATACTAGTGGGCACCAGAATAAATAAATAATTTGGAGAGCTTTGGGTTTCTCTCATCATTTGGGTTTGGGGTTTTGAGGCAATCTCACATAAATTTCAAAGTTCAGTGAAGACCCAATTAGTATATGAACCACAGTTTTAAAATACTTTTGACTTTTAGGTTCAGTTTCACTCCCGAAATACAAACTTAAAGTCTGCCTTTCTTTTTCCTCACAGTTTGAGTATAACACTTCCTTTGGGCTCAACCACTTTTCTCTCTGCCTCCAGTCGTTCTCTTGTTTTATCTTTCGTTTGCGATTGTATTTTCCCCCCTCTGCATTATCAGTACTAAACATGGGAGGCAGATTAAAATGAATTTCACTTTCCAATGGTTAGTTTTTGATAGTGTTTCAAGCAGATGAGGTTATAGAAAATGTCTGTGGTTGTAAAACCAACATGAAACACCCTTCCTAGGGACTGTAAACCAGCTATTAATCTTGGCCAGACATTTTATTTCTGGGCTCCTGGCACAATGGCAAAAAATCACGCGTGGTTTTAAAAAAATCACTACTATTAGAAAGAACTATCTTTCTGACTGTAACAAGCGTAAGAAGAGAGAGGTCACCCTATTATCTGGTTGATGAGTATTCTGTGGAATAAAGGCACAGGCACATTCTACAACAATTTCTGGCTTTGACTCATATGTTTATTACTCTTCTTACACACATGCAAATAAATTAAGATATTTTTATCTGTTTCTCAGTCCTTTTTGAATTTCTTTCTTTCTTCTTCTTCTTTGTGTTGTGGCAATATAGGCAGAAGTCAAGTTCCCGTAGGCCATGCTGGAGGTAGAGCCTGTTGTATCCTTTATAGCAAAGCCAGAGTTTACAGCGGGATCTCCCACTGGCAATTTATCAAACCACTTACACAAATACATCATTTACTTGAATAGGTTAGTGACTTGTGGTGAGCCAATCAAAATATAGCTACAAAATACCTTCATTTTCTTCAGTCACGTAAGTTTATTTAAAAGATGCTGTAATAATTTTTCAATTTCTAATTTTAAAAATTAATTTCTTGACCATGACCATAATTTTTAATTTTTAAAATTAATTTCTTCTGCCAAAGAAAGAAATAATTTGGGGAATCACCACATACCATATGTTCCATATTACTACTTAAAAAAAAGATATAACTTCCTGACAAATACTTTTTATAGAAGCAACCTTTTCAAATACTCTAAAAGAATTATCTCTCTACCTTACCCTGGGTAATTATACCATCTGAATACATATTTGAACCCAAATAAAATATACTTTGCAAAAATACTGAACACTTATAACAAAATGAGAGCATATATAGCATGCCAGTGTCCTTGTTTTATGTCAATTACCAACTGTCCTAAAACAGCATATATTGGAGAATATTTTATATATTTAAACTTTCTGTGGCAGAGAGTGCAGAAGTTTTGCCACAAATGCTATCCCATTGATTTGCTCAAAAGAAAATTCAATTTTAGCAGAAGAATGAATTCAAAGGCATAAAACCCTTTTTGCTGAAACCTGTCTAGTGTAATGTATTAGGCCAGGCACTAGTCAGGACTAAAGAGTCTATATTTAAGATGTGCCTGACAAGCCACTGGCTCAGCTGAGAAACATTTGTGATTGGGTGAAAAGAAGAGATGTACTATAGAAGCATAAATTAGAATAGGCTGATTGGGAATTCATTGTTAGAGAAAACAGAAGGTAGGGAAAGATTTTTGCTTAATCAGCTGCATTAAAAGATTAGCAGCATTTCTAACCTTACTGAGTTCTTCCTCACTTTCTTTAGAAGTCTGTTTGTTCTTCAGACCTTATCTCAAATGCCAAAGTGTATTATTGGATTACTTTGAAAAATACCTCTCTTGCATGATCTTCCAAGCATACTGAAGGAACCCTGGACAAAGCTCTAGCAGGATTACACACTTGTCCTTCTGCCTCCAAGTGCTTCTTAAAGAAATGCATCCGGTTCCTCACCCTCTATAGATGCCAGGCGGCCCAGCAACATGTTACTCTGAAGATGTCAATTTAAAATATTGTAAACTTAGATTCCATTTAAAATGAAAAATGTTTATTTATGTCAATGAGCTTTAAAAATGTCAAAAATGAATTCCAGGTTTTTATAATAAATATTTTAAAGCATTCTCATGGAATCCTCTTATATATTTATCCATTATTAGAAATATGTTTAATAGGTAAAAAATATAATGTTTTCCTTGTTTTATTCGTTGAAAAGCTTAATGCATTTTAATTATTAGTATTATGTGGTACTTTAAGTAGTTACAAAACACCTCTTTATGTTTTTTTTTCTAATGCACAAATCCCTCCATGTGATTCGCTCTCTTGGTAATCAAAAGAGCCTAAATAGGCATAAGAAGATGTGAATAATAAATGAAGAGACGCAAGGTTGTAATGACTTATAGATGGCTTTCTAGTTAGCTGGGACATCTAAATAGGGGAAACAGTTTTTAGAAAATAAATTCTGCCTAACTATTCACGTGGCCCAAATTGAAGACCAAGGCACATACTGTGAATTCAAATTCGAAGAAGTAGAGGGAAAAACCTGCCAGCTCATCAATTCTCCCAGTGTCAAGGCTCATGCTGGTTATTCTCACAAGTGAGCATTGACCCTTGGGATCGAAGTGGCCACCAAGGTTCTTAATAACCCTTCCTGGGAAGCAAATGAACTTCCAAGAGCTCATTTTAGTCATTTGTTTCATAAAAGAAATAATTACAAACCTCATTAAATCTGGAAGCTCCATTGAATAAGCACAATATACATTACAGTTTCACACTCAAGGCCTATCCCCTGCTTCACACTCCCTTTCTCAAACATTTATTTGTCTGAAGCCAAGAACTGCAGGTTTATTCATCATTCTCCTACTTTCTCCTAATATTCTCCTAATATTTATTCATCACGCTCTTGTTTTCTCCAGAATGGAGTGTTAGACCGAAACTCTAGAGACCTGTTTGTTGTTTCGTTGCCTCTTCCTCTAATTAACTCTGTTACTTTGGGAAGTTAACTTACAATTCTCTCTTCTAAATCCACTTTTCTTTTATGTAAAATGAAAGATCTGCAATTGATAAATGCCTACAATCTATTCACTGTCTCTTAATCTTTAAGAAAAGAAGATAATAACCAAATTTCAAAACGTGAGAAGTTAGGGTAAATGATTGAAGCCATGACACTAAGTAATGTCTAATTCTGTGCTTTGCTTAAGTGTCAATTGGGAGAGGAAATGAAAGCATTCAATTTTGGTTGCCTAATGTAATTTGAGTAAAATGACAAAACCTCTAATTCAATACCATTACTAAATTAGCTTGTCCTAACATGCAGCCTAGCACTCCATTAAATTATACACATTAATGATACACTTAAAAATGTATTTGTAGAAAGAATCCTTGAACCATTTAGTTATAAACCACATTTTTAACCTTATAGCCCAATATTCCTTAACACATATACTATGCTTTAGGCAGGCTAAACCGTTACTATTATACACATACAGAAAGTGCATCACTCTTTCACATCATCCATCCCCTTCACCTGCCAGATATATTTCCTGTTAACTGACCATCTCTCCCTAAAAAGATCCTTCAAGCATCAACTCTAATTTTACCCACCATGGAAGGATCACTGCAACTACAAATGGTTTTTCTCCTCCCACCCATTCTTCCACTCTGTTCACCCACCTTCAAGCCTAAAAGTACTGGTTGTGTCCATCCTCTCCGGACCTAATGCTTTATGTCATCTCCACCCACATAAACTCCATGCTGGTCTGTCATGGGGTAGCAGTGAGATTCTTTACAATTATTGCTGTCTTTCCCTTCTCTCTATCTCTCAAAGTCTATGGACTCCAATCATATTTTCCATCAGGTTCAAACTCTTGACTATGTGACCTCATTTTTGTTTTGTTAATCTTCATCAAAGGATATTTTCCATAGATTTTAGGAGTGGAATGGAGGGAGGGAGAAGGAAAGAGAGAGAGAAAGAGAGAAGAGAGACGGATGTGAGGGACACATTGATTGGTTGCCTCCCACACATGCCCCAATCTGGCCAGGTATGTGCCCTTGACACTTTGGTGTGTGGGCCAACACTCTAACCACTGAGAACACCAGCCAGAGCTATGTGACCTCAATTTTGATACCGTTCTTATATCCCCACAAATAAACATGTTTACCTACTATCTCTGTTTGAGTTTGAATTTCAATTTTGCAGGTGATTATTGCTCAGTTCTCCCGAACATTTTTGCCTCATTTCCATACATTCATCGATAGGACATTAAATCATTATCTATATAATTAATATGACATTTTATAAGAAATTTTTTTCTATTTTTACCTTCAAATATGTATATTTGAGGCATCAATAGAAAAGTATGTCATCATATGATTTATGTACCAACAAGGCTACTAATCTTATCCAAAAAACTGCCTTAGGCTTTGCCTCTTCTTTCTGCCAGTTCTCTGTGCTCACACTGCCAACATTTCAGTTGAAGGTTTTAATTAAAAATCTGAGATAAAAATATCCAGTTTTAAAGAACCAAAAGGAATTACAAGATTTTCTTATTTTTAATAACCCAAACCCTTTGATTTCTACAATATCTTTTAGATTATTTGTTTTCTCTCAAACTACCTTTACTTATAGGTTAATTAAAAAAAATCAACTACTCTAACATAGAATATATTCTTTAAAATATTTTTTCTCTTGGATTTAAATGTTAGGACTAAGAAATATGCTTGTTCTTAATTTAAATAATTAAATAATTTTCCCTCACAGGTACAGTTTTTAAAGAGTGATGATGGTCAAATAAGGTAGATAGCTGTCAGTCTGACAATTTACCTGAAAGTAAAAAGCTCAATATTTACTAATGTACAAAGATATTAAAATACTAAATTATATAACTGTTTCACTATATATTAAAATATTTAACTATCAACTGATATAATTTAAACAATTATAAACTAAAAATGAAATAGTACCATATTTTATAATCTAATTCTATTTCCTAGTTGTATAGTCTGTTCTAGAATCTATGTTCTATTTTGTTATACATTTTTTGAAAGCTTATTGGCTTAGGGGAGTTACATCCTGTAGATAGTTTCAGGACCTTAAAAAGTCATCATGACCAATTTTTATTTTGGAAAATTATTTTTAGTCAACTGATGCCCCAAAACATATGTACCACTACATACCTTGGCATCAGACATTTCTAGGTTCTTGTTCTGGCTTTTCTACTTAATGGTCATGTAACCCCAGGCAAGTATCTAAAATTCTCAAAGCTGTGTTTTCCTCCTTTATGAATGATGAGTAAAGAAAGTACCTGCCTCAGAGTATAGCTGAGGGTATTTTTAATAGTGATCTATGTAATACATTTAATGCTGACACCTAGCAGGGCAGTACAGTCCTGGACCACTCGATGAAGCTGATACATTCTGAGAAATGCATCATTGCGTGATTTTGTCATTGTGTGAACATTATTGAGTGCACTTATGAAAACCTAGATGGCATAACCTGCTACAAACTTAGGCCGTATGATATAGCCCATTGTTCCTAGACTACATGCCTATAAAGCATGTTTCTATACAAAACAACATGAGATTAAATCAAGCACAAGAGAGAATGTTGTGATCAAGAGACATGGTAAACACGAGAAGTATAAGACTGCTGCTGGCATAACATTGCATGCTGTTTTCCAGCAAACATTTTTTTTTTTTTATAAATAGAAAGAGCACATTCTAAAATAATGATGAAAAGCGTAATATGGTAAATACATGAATTAGTACCATAGTCATTTATTATCATTGCCATGTATTATGTACCAGACATAATTGTATCTGCTGCGCTTCCAGGACTGGCAGCACAGTGGGTTTGTTTACACCAGTATCACCACAAACACATGAGTGACACGTTGCCCTGCGAAGTTAGAATGGCCACTGTGTCACTAGGCGATGGGAATTTTTCAGCTCCTTTGGGACCACCATCGCATGCCATTCATCCTTGACCGAAATGTCATTATGCAGCCGTAAATGTACTCAAGAAATAACTGTAGTGTTATTTTTTAAGTTGTCACAAGCATCTAATTATTTAATTGTCCCTCGGTTGTTTACTTGCATGATCTTTGGAATCATGCTCCCTTGGGAGTTACATTAGAGGGTTTAAAGAATAATTTCTGTCTTGTTTGGTGCTTTTCATAGGGGATAGGCAAGAATATTTAATGACTTTTTTTAATACACTATCTTGAAGTTAAGAATAAAAGATCTCTCTCTCCTGAATGTGCACCTCCTGGCAATACTGTTATATCTCAAGAACTGACCAAAATCTGAAATTCCAATGGCACTTTAAGTTCTTGCCTCATTGTTCTCCCCTTTTGCCATTTCATTGTTTCTTGAATGATGACCTTACCTAGACCTGTCATTCTAGACTATGGCCAAATCACAAAGCTGTGTGTAGTAGGCAATAGTTATCACAGACCTGAAAACTGCTTCAGCAGATATTTCAGTCATCTTAATAACTGATTAAGAGGGCTGCACAAATGAACCAGGGACATTTGTAAAATATGCTTATATTTTAAAAACAGAAAAATAAAGCATAACCCTATACCTAATTTGAAAAAAAAATATTATAAAGAATATTTTTCTGTTAGTGACTTTATTTCTTTTACAGTCCTTCACTGATACTTTCATAAAAATACAAACAAGCCAATTCTAGCTTGTTTCTAGCTGTGATTCTGGTCATTCACATTCAGCATCTTCTCTGCGGAGTCATTTCTTTCCCTGCATGGCACCCTGCAGCTTTCTATACCAGCATTTAGGCCATTCCTTGGCATTCCCTTGGTGGGCGCCTGATCCTAATGAAAGGTGGTTGTTAATCTTTTAGAGATGGAAATTGGATCTCTCTTGCTGAGCTTGAGCCGACAGCATATAGCTAAGAAGGAAGGATCCCATCCCTTGCAAGTCTTCAACTCCAGAGGCCTATTCCTATGTAGCATGTTGTGTTCAAATCTGTTAACAAATAGAACACATCCCGGTTTGGTTAGCTCCTCTGCGTGTTTCTAAATGAAATTGACATTTATCAGATAGGAAGTCTGTTCCAGATTTTATGAAAAGTAAGAAAGATTCTCACAATAGCTGTAAAAAAGGGCAAATATGAATATTTATTTTTATTATGTATTTTTATTGTTGATAGTATTACAAATATTTCCCATTTCCCCTCCATTCCCCAACTCCTACCAGCCCTACCCATCCCTCCAGGTCTTTACTATGCTATTGCTGTGCCCATGGGCTATGCATATAAGTATATAAATTCTTTCGTTTATCTCTTCTTGTCCTCCCCCCAACCCCACATTGAGGTATGTCAGGCTGTTCCATGCCTCCATGCTTCAGGTCTTATTTTGTTGGTCGTTCATTTTGTCATTAGATTCCATAAGTAAGTGATGTCGTGTGATACTTGTCTTTCTCAGTTTGGATGATTTCACTTAGCATAATATTTTCAGTTCCATCCACGCTGTCCCAAAGGGTAAAAGATCCTTCTTTTTTTACAGCTGCATAGTATTGCATAATGTAAACGTCTCACAGCTTTTATATCCATTCATCTATTGATGGGCCTTTGGGCTGTTTCTAAATCTTAGCTATTGTAAATAACACTGCTAGGAACATAGGGATGCATATATTCTTTCTGATTGGTGTTTTGGGTTTTTAGGATATATTCTCAGAGGTGGGATCACTGGGTCAGAATAATTTTTTGAGGAAACTCCATACTGTTTTCCATAGTGGCTGCACCAATCTGCATTCCCACCACAGTGAACTTTAGAACAGATGGGTTAAAATCACATAGATTTTTTAGAAAATTTTTAAAAATATATTTTATTGATTTTTATTTTAGAGAGATAAGAAGGGAGAGGGAGAGAGAGATAGAAACATCAATGATGAGAGAGAAATATCATCAATCGGCTGCCTCCTGCACGCCCCTGCCATAGGAGATTGAGCCCACAACCTGGGCATGTGCCCTGACTGGGAATCAAACCAGCGACCTCTTGGTTCCTGGCTCGATGCTCAACCGCTGAGCTACAACAGCCAGGCCACATAGATTTTTATTAATTTAATCAAAGATGTTTCTTCCTAATACAGACATTAATGGTTTCTGAGCATAGGGAAAACGGGATGGGAAAATAAAGAGGCAAAGGAAAATAATCTTTCAGATAAATTTTGACTATAGAATTCAAATTTAAAGTATAATTCCAACATATATAAAATATAGACCTATACAATATGACCTACATTGTTTTCAGAATTATAAGAAACTCCAAATTATTGATATTTTAGAAAATAAAATTCAACTAAATACCATAATTCTTACAAACACACTATTTTATAAAAACTAGAGTCACTGTCATTATTATTTTTCCTTTACCATCATTGTTGCTGACAGAAAAGAGTGAGTTCTTCTACTCTGATTAAATGTTAAACATATTCTGATGACTGGCTACCCATACACAAATTATTTATTTAAAATATTTCAGAGGAATAGTGATAAAATGCTCAAATTTCCAAATACAATATGTGCTTTATCATAACTGATACACTTTATGCTTAAATTCTCTCTCTTGTAAATTATTTAGTGGATTATATCTTATTCACCTTTTTCTTTGGAAAGAACACAATCTTTTATTTGGATAAGATCTCATGAAAATGTCCAGAAGGAACAAATGCATAACATACCCATGCAATCCTGTAGGCAGGGCATAATTCATATCAAAAGGCAGAGCTTTATTTTTAAAATTGTGAGATTTATTTGTTGGTTTCAAAATGTTTTTTTCCCCTGTTCAGTTCAGTGAACCTAAGAATTATTCCTAAAACAATTTATTTAACCTTTCTTATCTGTTTCTAATTACAGAGCTCTTTCATTAAAAATAAGTCAATTGATATTCAGCACACACATTCATAGTCTCTGGAATGTGTAGGCATTCTCCCTCATCTAGTATAAACTTTCCACACCTGAATACATGAACAGGTGCACTTTAAAAAGAAAAATAAGCACAGACGTTTTCCTATGGCAGTAACTTACTCCCCCTTCCCTTTTATTGCATTTCTACATATGCCTAAACATATTAAACAGAACATTTTAGAAAACAAAATCATAATAACCAATAGCTAGGATTGTAATTCTCCAGTTACTTGATCACTTTTGATTCTAGGTCTTGGATGACACTAGCACCCGAATGAGGATGTAGGTGCTTGAATACTTGACAAAGTGATTAATCTCTTCTGGCTCTGTAACAAAATGGCCTGTTTATTCACAAAGTTATTTTCCCTCCAAGTAATTCGGAAAATCCCTAGGCATCGGCACAGACCAGTGATTCAGTCCTGTTTGGACCCAGTTGGTGTTGACCTGGGAGAAATGTGCTGGGCACAGAATCCTGACTGAAGCTTTCCTTCCTAGTTGTGTGGGAGGTGGGTGCTGCCCCTGACTTCCTGTCTGTGTGGGAGATTCTCAGGTGCTCCCTGTGTCCTCCTCTTCTGCTGATAGGATTTCTCATAAATCACTTTGAAATAATAGCAGTTTGAGAAAGTATTGCTACTTCCATAATGTAAGTGGAAAAAAAATGGAAGCATAATACTGTAAAGTAATTTGCCTGAGGTACACAATTAATAGATGACTAAACCCAAATCTGTAACCAAGCCTCCTGTCTCCAGAACTAGTGATATTAGCTCTAAGCTTTGCAACCTTTCACAGACACAGAGCCATTTTTCCAAACCACATGCTTCTCGTAAGAGTTAAGATGGCCCAGCCGGTGTGGTTTAGTGGCTGAGAGTCAATCGATCTATGAACCAGGAGGTTAAGGTTCAGTTACTGTCAGGGCACATGCCTGGGTTGTGGGCTAGATCCCCAGTAGGGGGCTTGCAGGAGGCAGCCAATCAGTGATTCTCTCTGATCATTGATGTTTCTGTCCCTCTCTCCTCCCTTCCTCTCTCTGAAATCAGTAAAAGCATACTTTAAAATAGCTAAGATGATATGGTTTCTGGAACATGCACAAATCCCCTCTGTACTTTTACAACCATCAATTTATTGGTGCTGAGTCTAGCTTACTCTCCATCTGCTACAACCTGTCCTCTTATTTTTGGACACATTTCTCTTCTGTATTCTGTGTTCCTTCCTGTTATGTAGCCTGCACGGGGATCACCCATGCCCATCAGGTGTAATACTGTTGGCCTATACGTAGAGAAGAATAAACAATGATGGGAATTGCATAAGAATGTGGGTGCATAAGTCCCCAGAATATAGCTAACTTTTTGAATTTAACTATCTAAAGTAGGAGAAAATTATCAGATGTCCTTGGTAGATCAAGGATGTTGTTGGAGATATTTAAATCCAATGCAGTAAGTGTTGGACGCTAATGTTCACCATCAGTGTTCCCTTAAAGTGCCGAGTCTACATGTCTGTTTTGTTTTCTTCCTTGACACCCCTGATTCTAATCTGCCACCACATAGGATTTCCTAGTGTCTTGACAAGTCAATTTAAATATCATTGTTTTATTTTCTCTTGTGTTTCATTCTGGGAATAGGAGAAAAAAAATAAACGTTTTCTCAGTAAGAGAGTGAGGAGAGAAAAACGCTAAATGCTCAGGACAGAGTGGTTCACAGTTAGGGAAAGGGAGGGGTGTGAGAAAGTAGCCAGGGAATGAGAAGTAGTCTCATGCTCCCTCGGCCAAAGGACACCCTTTTAAATAGAAGGAGACGTTCTCTTGTCAAGTGCCCACAGTTGCAAGATAATGAAATTTAAAGCTCTTGGGGTCAACACAGGTCTAGAAAATGGCTTTAAAGTCTTACTTGCACAATTAAGGCAGGAAGGAGGGAGAATGACATTTTGGTTTTACTTTCTATTATGGAGGCTCTGCTATAGGAACAACAGTGGAGAGAGCTCAGACTTTGGGCAGGACCATATTTGACTATCAGTCTAAAAATGTGCTTTGTCTCATCTTGAAAAATTTGCTTAATTTCTTTAATTCGCTGTTTCCTAGTAGCTAAAATGACTAATTTATATTTTTGCTTGGAAGAAATATATGAAGGCAATTAGTCATTTCTAATCATGTATTGGATGGTAAGAAATGCTAATGATTACTGTTATCAATGGTGTTTTTTATTTTAGTGGCTATATTTAGTCTTCTGGACATTAAATAGTCCCTCAACAATATATTAAAATTCTTTTTTATTCTTTTACTTATCTTCTTTAGAAGTATATGTTCAATTCTAACAAACTGGTTATGGTAGGAAGGATTTAATGTAAAGAAGAAACTCATGTAAGACGTGTCATTTTCTGTGAACAGGTAATGTGTTCAGATTAAATCACAGAGAACATCTAAAATTGGTATGAGTTCATATATGAGACAAACATTAATATTGTCATGAGAGTAAAGAAGAGACTCATGCAATAGGTGCTTAATAAGACTTAAAGATGCTTTTAAAATAAATGTATTGGAAATTGCCACTGTGACGTACCTTAAGTACCTGACATCTTTGAAACCCATGAGAGAGGCTCTGACTTGAGTCAGGGACATGAACAAGAGATATTTCTGCTGAGATCTAAAAAATAGAAAATAATGAGGCTGGAAGGGAAAGGATTCTTTCAAGTGCAGGGAACTCAGTCTTGCAGTGCATATGTGCAAGGCCATCAGGATGTGCAGAAACAGCTGCAGTGCTGAGATTTGAAGGGAGATAAACCTGGAGAGTAAAGTACGATCCAGGCCAGAGGGGTTTATCCTAGAGTCAATCTGAAATCATTGTCGCATTTTAAATAGAGGAGGTGACATGATCAGGTTTGTGATTTAAAAAGATCCTCATGACTGCAATGGAGAAAATAAATGGGGGGTTGCCAGAGAAATACATTGTTCTGACTTTCATTGTTCAGGATAGAAATACCATAGTCCTTGCCCTGGGCTGGTGGAAGTGAAGATTGGAGAAGGGACCAGATGTGTATCGTTTTAGGAAGTACAATTTGTGGGTTCCATTTTTGATGAAACACAGGCTTGACAGAGGGGAGTACTAAAAGGTGACCCCAGTTTTCTTGCTTGGGAAGCAGCTGAGCCAAGTGGCCTTTCCTGAGACCTGAGACTGGAAGAGAATAAGGTTGAGTGAAGAAACTATATGTTTCCTTTAGTGTTGAATTCCAGGTACCTCAAGGTCCTATTTTCTATGTAGTATCTTGATGGCAAAAACATTTTGAAAATATTTGAATGAAAGCCTAGATATTCCAGGCTTTACTTTTGTTCATGTGAGAATTGTATCAACCCAGGTTTTAAAAAGTCCATGAGAATCTCATTAGCACATGTTAATGATTGTGCTGACAAAAAAAAATCCACACAAAACAACAACAACAAAAGAAGCATTTTTAAAGGAAAAATGATATCAAACTAAAAAAATACAAAAGAGTATTATGTCTTGTCTGTGTGACCTCCTAGGCCTCCTTGCTCTTTCCTACTATTCCCAGCCCCTCTGTCTACCAACCCCAGTACTTATGTCTCAAAAACATTATTTGGAGTTTCCTTAAATATACCCTAATGCTTCTTTTTTTTTCTTTTTTTTTAATTAAATCTTTATTGTTCAGGTTATTACATTTGTTCCTCTCCCCCCCCCCCCCGTAACTCCCCTCCTCCCAGTTCCCGCCCCACCCTCCGCCCTCACTCCCCACCCACTGTCCTCATCCATAGGTGCACGATTTTTGTCCAGTCTCTTCCCGCATCTCCCACACCCCTTTCCCCCCCAAGAATAGTCAGTCCATTCCCTTTCTATTTCCCTAATTCTATTATGATCACCAGATTATTTATTCACTTGATTCTTAGATTCACTTGTTGATAGATGCATGTTTGTTGTTCATAATTTGTATCTTCACCTTTTTCTTCTTCTTCCTCTTCTTAAAGGATACCTTTCAGCATTTCATATAATACTGGTTTGGTGGTGATGAACTCCTTTAGCTTTTCCTTATCTGTGAAGCTCTTTATCTGATCTTAAGTTCTGAATGATAGCTTTGCTGGATAAAGTAATCTTGGTTGTAGGTTCTTGGTATTCATCACTTTGAATATTTCTTGCCATTCCCTTCTGGCCTGCAAAGTTTCTGTTGAGAAATCAGCTGACAGTCGTATGGGTATTCCCTTGTAGGTAACTGAGTTTCTTTCTCTTGCTGCTTTTAAGATTCTCTCTTTGTCTTTTGCTCTTGGCATTTTAATTATGATGTGTCTTGGTGTGGTCCTCTTTGGATTCCTTTTGTTTGGAGTTCTCTGCGCTTCCTGGACCTGCAAGTCTATTTCTCTCACCAGGTGGGGGAAGTTTTCTGTCATTATTTCTTCAAATAGGTTTTCAATATCTTGCTCTCTCTCATCTTCTGGCACCCCTATAATTCTGATGTTGGTACGCTTGAAGCTGTCCCAGAGGCTCCTTATACTATCTTCGTATTTTCGGATTCTTTTTTCATTTTGCTTTTCTGGTTGGGTGTTTTTTGCTTCTTCGCATTTCAAATCTTTGCCTTGATTCTTGCGCTCCTCTGGTCTGCTGTTGGGAGTCTGTATAGTATTCGTTATTTCAGTCTGTGTATGCTTAATTTCTAGTTGGTTCTTTATCATAACATAGAGGGTCTCACTAGATTTCTTGAGGATCTCAGTAACTTTATCGGCGGCTTCTAGACAGTTCTTGAGAGACCTTAAAAGTGTGGTTCTGAACTCAATATCCTCCATTGACCATTTTGTCCTGTTTCTTTGTCTCTGCATTTTTTATGCTTTCTTGGTGCACCCCCTAGTGGTCTTTGTGCGCAGTCTTGTTGTAGTTAAGCCTTGATTGTTGTCGGCAACACCGGGGGTGATTTGACCTCCAGGCTAACTGGCTATGAGAGTCCGCTGTGTCTGCAGTGGGAGAGCTTCTGTGCTGGATCTCTAGGGCGGTGCTAATCTAGTGTTTGCCTGAGGCTATCCGGCAAATGGCTCTGCACAGGGCTTGGGCGGGGTGGGTCCCCGGGGATCTAGAAGGTGGGCCGGAGCGAGCAGTTATGGCTGCTCTCAGTTCCGTCCCTAGGGGCTCTGCCTCCCAGGGTCCCAGCAACCGCTGCAAACCTGGGAGAGAAAGCTGCCTTGGAGTTCCAACCGAAGTCAGACGGTCCCGCTTCTCCCGTTTGAGTCTGGGGCCCTAGAGACTCACCCGGATCTGGAGCTCATGGTCTGAAACTCCCTCCTGATTGAAAACAACAACCGCGCCCTCCGCTGCCAGCCCGCTCCGCGTGCACTCCGCACCTTAGTATTTCACTTCAGCACTGCGCCTCCTCTGAGTCTGGGTATGATATTGTCTTTCCTCCTAATTGTAGAATTTCCACTCAGCCAGCCTTCCTGTGGTTCTGGATGCTGTCCATTCCGTCTTTTAGTTGTTTTTTGAAGTGGTTGTTCGAGGCAGCAATCTCCGGCATTAACCTATGCCGCCATCTTGGTTTCTCCCCTATTGCTTCTTATCTAAATGCTTTTTTAAAATTTTTGGCAATGTTCTTCCTAATTCCCAACTTTACCTGTGCTATGATTTGTATGCTATAAGATTAATAATCATTAAACTACAAGATTAAGCACAGGCGTATGGTTTGCAGGATGAGTTAAGCCTTCTCATCTCTTCTTCCATTGCCTGTCATGGCCACTCTCATCTGTTTATCTTTCTGTTGGATTCACTACTCTGGTGTCACCTGATGTATTATGTAGATTTATAACTGCAGTAGTTAGTAAAATAGCTATTTTATAGTCGATATTTTTCACATTATCCAAGTGGAATATCTAAAATAACATTCCTCTCCCCTATCTAGTTTAGAAGAAGTTGAAAAACAAAACTGAGATAAAGGCCATCTTTACCACCAACAAAGTTCAGACTGTCAAGTGCTTGTATATGCAGGCAAATGGATCTACTAATGCCAAACTTGTAAATTAGAAGGACACACCTCACCCAGCCGCCCAGTCTCGGGAAACATAGGACTGGAGCAGCTCATTGTAAGGAGATGAGGCAAGCCTGCCATTGCACTGAATGACTTTTGTTCAGAGAAGGAAAAGACCATGAGTGGGAAGAAGCATTCTGTTAACAGGGCTCATCAGTTGTGTGTTATGTATCAATGGAAAGCCATACAGTGACACTTGCCTTAGGAAAAAGTGAAGACTTACAGGAGGGAGAGAATAAGGTTCCTGGAAAAGAATGATAGGAGGATACCATTGTCATTTAATTCCAAAAGGTACTATTCATTTAAAATTTGTTTTAATGCCGAAACCGGTTTGGCTCAGTGGATAGAGTGTCGGCCTGCGGACTGAAAGGTCCCAGGTTCGATTCCGGTCAAGGGCATGTACCTGGGTTGTGGGCATATCCCCAGTAGGAGATGTGCAGAAGGCAGCTGATCGATGTTTCTCTCTCATCGATGTTTCTAACTCTCTATCTCTCTCCCTTCCTCTCTGTAAAAAATCAATAAAATATATTTTTTAAAAAAATAAAAATAAATAAAAATAAAATTTGTATTAATATATTAAATGTTAATTTCCTATAATGAATTTCACTGCCTACATAAATTGAATTTCTTCAGTGATCACCCATGTATAGCAAATGTAACCTGCTAGCAGGCTTATGCTTAGTGTAATTATTCAATTTTAAGCTTCACTGTTTTATTTTGTGGTTTTTCTCTTCAACAAAGTCTGATTTCTATGGACCATTAGGGTATTCCATTAACAATAAATTAGTTACAAAAGCCAAAATTATGAACCACAATAAACTAGTTGCTTAGCTACTAGTGTTATAAAGTGTAGTTTGGGATCAGTTAACCCTGAATGAAATGCAGAATTACCTTTTCATATACAATATCTTTACAAGCTTACCAATCCATGTCAGAGTGTTTTTTTCTGCTATTTTCAATTTTCATAATTTCTCTCAAGCATAAATTATGTTTGTAATTTTATATTTCTAAGTTATAAAAAGTAAAGCTTTTATTTTAGACTGTAATTGGCCAAAATATTGGAATAAAATAAAACTCAGTTGTACAAAAAATATTTCAAAATAAGACAACTTTCTATTGATGCATCTCACAGCTGGAGAGGATCCAGTAATACTGTAGTTCAGATAGGGCTATTCTTACATTATTCTCAGCACAATTACTGACTTAACACTCTTCAAGAAAGTCTGTCCCTAAAAATTCCTCCCTTCTTTTGGAGACTGGAGAAAGACTGCTCAGAAAACCACATGCATCTAAAGGCATTTGTCCAAACCCTCAGTGTTGGCTGTCAGAACTGCATCTACCACAACAAATTCTTCTTTTCTTTACTTTAAATGATGGTGTCAAATTTTTTCTATTTTTTTTTTTTAGTTACTGATATCAAAACATAAAATGAATTAAAACTACACTGTATTAAACTTTTGACTAGCTTTAATTATTATAAAAATAATAATGTATAATAAAACATCTAAGACATTTTTAAAATGATATCAGATAACCTTTAAAATGGGGATAGAGGTGAATTCATGTATCAGTATTCTCATTGCAAAAGATATACACCCACATGCATTTAAATGAACGTAAAATAGCGTTTTGAAGCACCTAAAAATATATTGTTGGAAAGATGCCACTAAAAAGAGCTGGTGTGAATGTATTTTCTAGGTCTAAGTCCAAGTTTTCAATTTGAAAAGTCTTTTATTTTTTAATAAAGTATGTAGGGGGGTATGTGCAGGTGCCAAAAACAGAAATGAGAAACCAGCTGCCACACTCCATAATTACACACACACACACAGAATTGGATTCCTCGTAAAAACATCCTTAGAAAGCACACTGTTTGGGGGATTCTATTAAAAGCACAAATGTCTGCCCTAACCGGTATGGCTCAGTGGATAGAGCGTCGGCCTGCGGACTGAAAGGTCCCAGGTTCGATTCCGGTCAAGGGCATGTACCTTGTTGCGGGCACAGCCCCAGTAGGAGGTGTGCAGAAGGCAGCTGATCGATGTTTCTCTCTCATCGATGTTTCTAACTCTCTATTCCTCTCCCTTCCTCTCTGTAAAAAATCAATAAAATATATTTAAAAAAATAAAAGCACAAATGTCTGTCTTGAATGGACTTAAATGAAAAAGAAGTCAGTATCAGAAATAAGTTCCTAAATACACAGCAAATTTTACCTGCTAAACATACCATTTTTTTGTCATAGGGAATGGGTTTTAGATGTTTCCCAGGAAACTTGAGTCTAATATAAACGATTGTGTAAAAGGATGCTTTTCCTATAATGGGTTATAGTATTTAATCACCCTTAGTGTAAATATAATCAGAGTTAATCTTTACTTTTAAAAATTTTTTTACTTATATTAATTTCTTTAAGTTAGTGTTGAGCAAAGTTTAAATTTTTTTTTTTTAATATATTTTATTGATTTTTTACAGAGAGAAAGGGAGAGGGATAGAGAGTTAGAAACATCGATGAGAGAGAAACATCGATCAGCTGCCTTCTGCACATCTCCCACTGGGGATATGCCCGCAACCCAGGTACATGCCCTTGACCGGAATCGAACCTGGGACCTTTCAGTCCGCAGGCCGACGCTCTATCCACTGAGCCAAACCGGTTTCGGCCAAAGTTTAAATTTTAAACTTGCTGTAGAAGTAAGACACACTCAACTTTGAAAATCATAAACCAACAACAGCAGAAGTAATTATTAACCACGAGTCAAACACAAAAAGATAGTTACAGAAACATTTTATTGAAAAACTCTACTTGTTTTTTTATGCATAATTTTGCATATTTAAATGTAACTTAAAAAGTTCATACATAGCTCCTTGGTAGCCCTTTTCACTTAAGAAATCAGCTACATTTTTTTCTTGTCAAAAAATATTCTGGCTCAAGTTAAATTTGATTGCTGTAAAATTGTCATGTGGTTATAGCCATTTCTTATTTTTGAGACAAATGTTATTTCCAGTGTCTTATTATTTTAAATGTTATTGCAATGAACCTTCTTAAAGAGCCTTCTTAGCCTACATTTTTATTGAAACTGATTTTTTAAACTTTTATTTTGAAATAATTTTAGACGTACGAAGAAGCGAAAAATAGTTTAGTTTTCCCTAATCTTAAACCATAGATTACAATATCAAAATCAGAAAACTGACATTACTATAACATTAATTAGTCTATAAATTTTAACATTTGAGTTGTTCTTGCGTTTTCTGATTAACAGACTGAATTTACGCATTTTGGGCAAGAATACCACATAAGAGATGCTGTGTCATTTTCAGCACATTTCAGAGGAACATGTCAAAATGTTTTATTTCTGGCAATGTTAACTTTTTAAAGATAGGTGTCTACAGATTTCTTCGCTGTAGAGGTACTGTTCTCCCTTATTAGTGAATGTGTATATTGTGTAGAAATACTTGACACTGTGTATGTGTGCTAGTCTCATTATGCTTTCATCCACTAATTTTAGTACCCAGTGGTTCTTATTGTCTGTAAAAATATTGAGATGCTTGTCTAATGGTGAAATTTTATATTTCTATTATTCCTTTTTCATTTGTTATTTTTAACTCTACTGTAAGAAATAGTTTTTCCTCTCTACCACTTATTCATTCAATTATTTACTTACATTTGTTACAGAATCATGGATATTTATTTGATTTTATTGGTTGTAACTCAATAGTATCATTATTTATTTGTTATTTATTTTGTTCCTAAACTTATCCCAGCTTTTGACCATTGGGATTTTTTTTGAGACTTCTGTGTCTTTAAGACAACTTCCCATCATCCTTTGAACACTTACTTCCTAATATCAGAATATTTCAGACTCATCTTGTAGTTTTTCTGCTCTAAACTGAGACCTGAGACAACCAGTGCTCACTGCTCCTGGTTCGTCATTGATTCTAGACCCTGTCAGCAGACTGAGCTAGAAAATACTAACACCAACCTACCCATGCCTCCATATTCATTTCTGTGTCTATCTATCCATACAGATAATTAAAACTATAAATTCATACTGATATTTTCAATTACAATCCAACATTACAGGGTCCATTTTAACCTTCTCACTTTACTTATTTGTAAATTCTTTTTTTCTGACTGTGATAAACCTGGATCTTATCCACAACAAACTTATGTCTGTTCAATCCCAGTAAACACAAAGTATTTCAGAATCACTAGCAAAACCAAATGTGGGAAACACATTGACTAACTAGAGTACAGTGACTCTGCAAGTTCTTGTCTTTAGCATCCTAGCACCAAGGCAAGATTTTGGTCTCCAAATATACTTCAATTGTTTCTTTTCTCACCAGCTCCTACTAAACAAAGTGTGTTTATTTTAGTCATCATTCTAATCCAGCTGTTACTGTTTGTACTCTATTTTATATTTTCCCCATATTCTATTGATTTCAAATATTTCTTTTCTGAACACGTGAAACATTACGGGTTTCAGTGTCAGAACTACATAAAAAATATATCCAGAGAAGCATAGTTACCATTCATCCCTATAACTCCTTTCTCATTTCTCCATTTCTACCGTTCCATGGCTTTCAGCTCCTGAAAGTAATTTTGTTAGCAGGTGATTTATCTTTTTTTGTTTTTATTTTGTACAAATGGGCAGAAACATTTTTTTTTATTTTATCCCTTTATTATGTAAAGGATAGCACACTGCAAATTTTTTTATTTTTACTTTTTGCATTTAGCAATATATCATGGAGTTCACTCTCCATCTGGTAATAGATTGCTTCCTCATTCTTTTATAGAGCTGTGTATTACTTTGTGGTATATATGTACCATAGGTGGGTTACCCACTTCCCATGTATGGGCATTTGTTTATTTTCCCACTGTTTTACAGTTGTGTATAATGTTGGAATGAATAGTCTTGTACGTATGCATTTTCTTATTTTAGAGGTGGATCTAGGGTAGATACCAAGAAGAAACGTTGCTAGGTCAAAAGTTGATTTTTAAAATGTAGATTTACAGAAAGTGCCATTTCTGAGTCAAGTGTACATTTTAAAGACCTTTTACACCTATTACCAAATTGCAACCTTTAGAAAAGTTGTATGTCTCTAAGGATTGCAGTTGACCCTTAAACAACAGAGGTTTGAACTACAGGTCCACTCATATGAGGATTTTTTTCCCCCAATAAATATATGGTCAGCCCTTCATATTCACAGGGTTAGCATCTGTGGATTCAATCATCTGTGGAAAGAAAACAGTATTTTCCATCTGTGTTTTGGATTTTTCAGATATGGAGGGCTTATTGTATGCACTGACCCATGACATTTTATATAAGGGACATGGCAATCCGTGGATTTTGGTATCTGTTGGGGTCTGGAATCAATCTTCCGCAGATACCAAGAGATGACTGAGTGTTTGGAAAGTCAAAGTCCTAAGTGGATTTTTGGCAATGTGGGGATTGGTGCCCCTAACCCCCGCATTGTTCAAAGGTCAACTGTATCATGAATTGATTATAGGAGAGAAAATTACAGACTAGATACAGTGATGGCGAACCTTCTGAGCTCGGCATGTCGACATTTTGAAAAACCCTAACTTAACTCTGGTGCCGTGTCACATATAGAAATTTTTTGATATTTGCAACCATAGTAAAACAAAGACTTATATTTTTGATATTTATTTTATATATTTAAATGCCATTTAGCAAAGAAAAATCAACCAAAAAAATGAGTTCGCATGTCACCTCTGACATGCGTGTCATAGGTTCGCCATCACTGGACTAGAAGGAAGTCTGCAGGAATTGTGAAGATACTGAGATATTTCTGTGTTAAACTGAGTAAAAATGGAAATACAAAAAGGAATATTAAAGCAAAAGAGGTTTTCCCGGCTGGTATGGCTCAGTGGATAGAGCATCGGCTTATGGACAGCAGGGTCCCGGGTTCGATTATGGTCAAGGGCATGTGCCTGGGTTATGGGCTTGATCCCCAGTGTGGGGTGTATAGAAGGCAGCCTATCAATGATTCTCTCTCATCATTAATGTTTCTGTCTCTCTCTCCCTCTCCTTTCCTCTCTCTAAAAACCAATAAACATTTTTTTAAATGTGTCCTTTTTTTAGTAGCAAGTAATATTATCAACACATCTGCACTGTATAGAGAGTACATACTTTTTGACTCATATTTGCTGAGCTTATTAGTTATTTTTAATAATAGAGAAGGCATGGAGATGAGAGACAGAGATAAAGAAGTTAGTTTTGAGTTGTAGTCTATTGGTTAATAATTTCACTTTATAGCATAGAGGAAACAAGTTCTTTTTTTCTAATATTGATTAATAAGTATATGATAAATATTTTAATATTTTCAGAAAATTGAAGTATCAAGTTGTTAATTTGAGAATATTAAAATACTGACTGAAGTGGTATGCAATTATAAGAGAAAAATTGAGTTAAAAACATTTTCTAATGAGGCTACTGTGCAGTGATGAACAGTTTTAATTAGAAGTAAATGTTTCTTTAAGTTTGGCAGTGCTTTTAATGCACATCACTCATAAGCACACTATTATTTTCACACCACCAAGTAAAGCCCAATATTCCAAAGCTAAAACTTGGTTCAAAAATTGAAATTTGATTAAATGAAATTAATTACACATGAAATATTAGCCTTAAAAAGATAGCATTTGAATTTTCATTCTTTCATAACATACCAGTCTTTCTACCATGAGAAGGATTTGTAACTATCATTTCTATTTTCATTACAAGCTGATAATATTATCCCTATGAAGGAGTGGGAATAAGAAGCTTAATCTCTGCTACAATACAAGGTAACAATAGCACATGGCTCTTATGTAAATTATCCAAATAAGGTTTGTTTTATTCTTTTTAATTAAATTTATTGGGGTAACACTGGTTTATAAAATTATATAGGTTGCAAGTGTACATTTCTATGATACATCATCTATATATTGCATTGTATGCCAACCAACCCGAAGTCAAATCATTTTATGTCACCATATTTGACTCCCATTACCCTTTACTATTCCCTTATCCCCTTCATCCTTCCGGTAAACAGCATACTCTTGTCTGTGTCTCTGAGTTTTTATTTGTTTTTCTTATTTATTCATTTGTTGTTTTAAGTTTTATATCCCACACTAGAGGCCTAGTGCACAAATTTGTGCACAGCTAGGGTCCCTCGACCTGGCTGGTGATCAGGGCTGATGGGGGCTCTGGCTGCCACCTGGGGCCTTCCTTCCCCCAGCTGCCAGCTACTGGCCTGGGTCTTCCTTCCTTGGTGGCTGGCTGCCAGCCAGGGCCTTCCTTTTTTCGGCGCCACCCCATGGTGGTCAGCGCATGTCACAGCAAGCGGTCAAACTCCTGGTCAGTTGAACTCCCGAGGGGACAATTTGCATACTAGCCTTTTATTATCCTACTAGCCTTTTATTATCCCCGAGCCCGGCCTGCACCCTCTCAAAGTTCGGTAGCCCTCGGGGGATGTCAACTGACAGCTTAGGCCCGTACCTCCTGGCAGCCAGACATCCTTAGCGCTGCTGTGCCACTGTGCTCGCCAGTGGTGAGCCCAGCTTCTGGCTGAGCGGCGCTCCACCTGTGGGAGCGCACTGACCACCAGGGGGCAGCTCCTGCGTTGAAAGACTGAATGGCAGAATGACCGGTTGCTATGATGCATACTGACCACCAGGAGGCAGACGCTGAATGCAGGAGCTGCCCCCTGGTGCAACTCCCAAAGGGGGAGCACTGCTCACCCAGAAACCGGCTCACAGCTGGCGAGCACAGCGGTGGTGACAGGAGCCTCTCCCACCTCCATGGCAGCGCTAAGGATGTCCGACTGCTGGCTTGGGCTCGCTCCCTCAGGACCTAAGACATTGGTCGGACATCCTCTGAGGGCTCCCAGACTGTGAGAGGGTGAAGGCCAGGCTGAGGAACCACCCTGAGTGCCAGAATTCTGTGCACCAGGCCGCTAGTATAGGATATTAGTGAAATCATATGGTTCTTGACTTTTTCTGTCTGATGAGTTATTTCACTTAGCATAATATTGCTGTTGTCACACATGGCACCATTTAATGTTTTCTCATGGCTGAGTAGTATTTCATAGTATATATGTACCACAACTTAATTATCCAATCATCTACAGAAGGACACTTTCATTGTTTCCATGCAAATAAGGTTTTTTGTTTACTTCTCCTCTTTTGTTTTGCTTTATTTAAAAAAAGACATTTACAACTGCAGGGAATTATAGATATTGTTGTGTTGAGACATTTGGGAAATGCATCAAAATATAATTACTTTTGGAAACCCAATATGATGCAATATGCACATACATTGATCCAAATTCTTTAAAACACAGCTGTAAAGTTTAGTTTTTTATTCTGTATAATCTCACTTATATGTAAAATTAAAAAACAAAAATAAACAGTCTTGGGTGGTGTGGCTCCATGGTTAGAGCTTAGGCCTGCGATCTGGAGGGTCACAGGTTTGATTTCTAGTCAAGGGCACATACCTGGATTTTAGGTTCCATCCGGTGCCCTGGTTGGAGCGTGTGTGGTGCACAATCAATTGATGTGTCTCTCTCATATTGATGTCACTTCTCCTCCTCTCTTCCCCTTCCTTCTCCCCCTCCCTGCCCCTTCCTCTCCCCCCTCCTCCCCCTCCCCTTCCCTTTCCTCCTCCTCTTCCTTCTCCTCCTCTTCTTCCTTCTTCCTTTGTCCTCCTCCTCCTCCTCCTCCTCCTCCTTCTTCCTTCTTCCTTTTTCCTTCTTCCTTCTTCCTTCTTCCTTCTTCCTTCTTCCTTCTTCCTTCTTCCTTCTTCTTCTTTTTTTCTTTTTAAATATATTTTTATTGATTTTTTATAGAGAGGAAGGGAGAGAGATAGAGAGTTAGAAACATCGATGAGAGAGAAACATCGACCAGCTGCCTCCTGCACACCCCCTACTGGGGATGTGCCCGCAACCAAGGTACATGCCCTTGACCGGAATCGAACCTGGGACCCTTCAGTCCGGAGGCTGACACTCTATCCACTGAGCCAAACCGTCTAGGGCTGCTGCCGTCTTCTCCTCCTCCTCCTCCTCCTCCTTCCTCTTTTTTTCTTCTTCTTTCATCCCCTTCTTTCTTTCCATTTTCTCTAAAAATCTGTGGGAAAAATATCCTTGAGTGAGGATTAACAAAACAAAAAATTAGCTCATAGATACGGAGAAAAGAGTTTTGGTTGATAGAGGTGGCATTGGGGGTTGGTGAAATGGGTGAAGGGCGTCAAAAGGTACAAACTTCCAGTTATAAAGTAAATAAATAAGTCAGGGGATATAATGAACAGCATGGTGATTATAGTTAGTAATACTCCATTGCATATTTGAAAGTTGATAAGAGTAGATTTACAAGAAAGAATACGTAATTATGTATGGTGATGGATATTAACTAGTCTTATAGTGGTGATCATTTTGATTTATATAGAATCATCCTGTTGTACACTGAAACTAACATAATGTTATATGTCATTTATACTTCAACATAAAAAATAAATTTTAAGGAATTTGATTTCTATTTAGTGCATAGAATTCTTTCTTTGTATGAAAGCTGACCTATAGTACTCTAGCTTCTTATTGGCAAAACTACATCACTGGGTTGGTTCCTCAAAACTTGGCTTGTGTCAATAGAACCAATCACCACTTTTCTTATATATATAAATATACATTATAATCCATTCCAATCCATGTTTCCTTGTCATTTCATTTCATTGCCAAAATATGTTTCAACTAGAGGCCTGATGCACAAAATTCGTGGAAGGGGCTCAGACCTCGCAGCCCCAGCTGCCTCGGCCCTCTCAGCCCTGGCTTTGTCCGGAAGGTCATCCGGATGGTCGTCCGGAAGGTCGTCCAGATGGTTGTTCTGCTGTTCAGTCTAATTAGCATGTTAGCTCTTTATTATATAGGATTATGGATAGAAAGCTCTTTCATATACGTACTAGTGGCCCATTGCATGAAGATTCACGCAATTAGCCTTCCTTCCCTGGCTGCCGGCACTGGATTTCCTCTGGCACCGGGGAGCCAGGCCTTTGGTCTGGCCGCAGCAGCGAGGCTTGCCTTCTCCGCTCCAGCTGCTCCTAGCCCCTCCTTTTTTCCCCCATTTCTTTAGTGGAGGCCAGGGCTGGCTGGAAGCCTGTGTCACCCCCAGCGACCCAGGCCCCCAGCCATTCCTTGAGTGGAGTCCAGGGCTGGCAGGAAGCTTGGCTTCCTCCATCGCCAGGAACAACTCAAGTCTCCTGCTCGCCCCAGCTCCGTGGCTGCCGCCATCTTCAGTCATCTTCAGTCTTCTCTCTGCACTTGTGTATGCAAATTACCCACCATCTTTGTTGGGTTAATTTGAATAGTCACTCTGATTGGCTGGTGGGTGTAGCAGAGTGGCGGAGTGATGGTTACTTTGCATGTTTCTCTTTTATTAGTATATATGTGGAACAATGTGTTTAAAGTGGAGTCCAGGGACTCCCCAAATATCCCCTTGACCTCTCCAGAAGGTTTATGAATTCAAAACCACTTTTATAATAACAGTTAGACTTCTTTTGTCATTTTTACTCTCATTCTCTCTTTTTAAAAACTTTTTTTATTGAGTTATGATTGGCATAGAAAAAACTGTAGCTGTTTAATGTACACAATTTGTTGTGTTTACTCTTATTCTCTTATAATTGCTTAATTAGATTTCCCAGAGGCTATATGAGAAGCAAAAAGTTTGTTGGTAGATTTTCATTGGGAAAGATAAATTCCTAAATCAGAGGCAATTGTGAAAAACTTTACATTGCACATAAGTGTGTAAGCTTTTATATATTTGGAAATGTTTATTTTCTGAGTTGAGTTTGAGAGAGCAATTAGCGTACTGCCACCATGCAAGCCGTCATCCTCAGGAGAAGGTTCTGATATATATAATATGTTTTCTAGTGCTTAGAAAGCTGCATGGTTATAAAATAAAATGCAATGTCTTATTCTTGATGTTATAAAAAGTTTAAGCTCACTGGTTCTCTTTTTTGGTCTCAGGAATCCTTTATCCTTTAAAAAGTATTGAGGCTCCCAAAACTTTTGTTTGTGTGAATTGTATCTATCAATATTTACTGGTGGAAAATTAAAATTGAGAGACCTTTAAAAAACACAAAAACTCTTAAGTACAAATTCCAGTAGCCACTAGAGCAATGATGTCATCAATATCATATAGCCTCTGGGAAATCTCATTTCTATTGTTCTAAATGATAAGACTTTGTATTCCTTCAATGAGAGAGATTTATCAGTCAGGAGAGCACAGAGGGCAAAACAAATATAATGAGATTAAGTTATAAGGAGGAAGATTTCATACTATGGAAAAATTAAATCTGCAATTTACCAATCATTTTCACATGTATGGTATGGTATCTCATACCAATTTGGAGGCAGGCACTATCTGTACTATACAGAAATTAAAACTCAGTCCTTTCTTCAGAGAGTGTCAAGGTTTTTCAGGTGGGTGGTATGCCAGAATACCCCCAATCTCTATATTACTTATGAAAATGAGTCTTATTAATGCTTTGTGCCTGGGAAAAACCTCGAAGTAGTAAAAAATTATTGTTCCCACAGCCTGCAAAATTCTTTCAGGAATCAATCCCGTCAATTCTATCATCTCCATTGATGGATGAGGGAACTAGAAAGATTTAGTTAATTCCCTAAGTAATACCTAGTTGAAATGAAGTAAGGACTTAGTCATAGTACTAATATTAAATTTGCAATAGAATCTTTTCCTTTGCACTGATGTAATTCAAAAAGAAGCAAGAAATCTATTCCCGAGGAATTTTTTAGAAGATAGTTGAAATATGAAAGATAACTATGAAATATAAGTTGGACTTTCAACTTCCTTTCAACTGAAAAAACAATAATTTCATGATTCTTGAGATTTAGTGACAAATCCCAATCCAAAAGAATAGTTGAAGGTTTTTGTAGCAATGTTCCTTATTTTACATTTATATCTCTTCACTCTTGTGTTGAAAATCTTTATTCCTACCAACATTAACAAATCCACAATTTTTCTAGCCTTATCAAGCTATATAAGTAGCATAATGCCAAAGTAACAATACCAATATTATTAAAATTAAATAATTGAGTGAAGTTTAAGGTATTTTATAGCTTTTTGTTTGTAAGATGTTCCATTAGGATTTCCATACTCAAAATTACTTAGAACAATTTCAATTTTTGTGAGACATCAATTTGATATACAGTTAGGTTCATTTGTTTCCATTTGTTCTTAGTTTTTCAGTGTGCTCCTTTATCTTAAATTTACATTTTTGAAAATGTAAAGTATTTACAATGTAAATACATTGCTAGTGGGAAATGCAAAATGGGATACGCCCTGTGGAAAGGAATTGGCAATATTAAGAAGTTATATGTATATTTATATGTTTTTTGTCCCAGTAATTTCACTTAGGGGAATATATCCTAAATATGTACCACAAAAGTAACCAATGTAGATTAGTTGCTCTTTCATTATTTATAAGATAAAAAGGAAATGAAAATATCAGATTAAAGTCAATAGAAAGAAGGTTAAAGAAAGGCACAGCAGTATGAGTTCCTTTTCTCTAGAGCTTTGGCATGTGCTCACATTTTCAGCTTTTTGCCAAGCCGATAGAGGAATAACAACAGCCCTGTTTTAGTTTCTTTTTTTTTGAGTGAAGTTGAGTGGAATTTGTAAGTGCAATGGCCATTCGTATTTTCTTTTCTGTGAACAAGTTCCTATCTTTGGACTATTATTCTATTCAGGTGTTGATTTTTCTTTTCTAATTTTTAGTAGCTCTTTGAATATTCTAATAATGGCCCTGTGTCTATGAAATTAGTATATTTTCCCCAGGTTTTTATTTATCTTTTAATGTTGCTAATGGTAATTTGGGCATGCAAATCCCCAATCGCATGAAGACAAATACTGAGCGATTCTAATTATATGAGTACCTAGAGTAGGCAAATTCATGGAGATGAAAAATAGAATGGTGGTTGCAGGGGCTGGAGGTAAGGAGGAAGGAAGCATTGTTGTTTAATGGGTAATAAATTTTTTCAATTTTATAAGATGAAAAGAGCTCTGGTGATGGATGGTGGTGATGATTGCATAATATGGATATGCTGAATACCACTAAACTGTGTATTTAAAATGCTTAATATGGTAAATTTTCTATTCTGTGTATTGTACTACATTTTTTTAAATAAGAAAAAATGAAATACACCCATTAAGTATATTGTTAAATAAGTTTTGCCAGTTGTTTATGTTTTTGTATCAACTACCCCAGTCAAGATAAAAATTTTCTCATCGCCCTGGAAAGCTAACTTCTTTTCCTATATAATCAATTCTCTTCCTCAGCTCCAGGCAATTTCTGATTTGCTTTCTAAAGCAGATTATTCCAAGACATCATATAAGTGAAATCCAATAGTGCATATGCTTTGTGTCTGGCAAATGTGAAATAACAAAGATTAATAAACTCAAGAAATAGAGGAAAGTTGAATAACACAGACTTTGCATAACTTTATAATTTGAGTAATTTGAGGGAGAGTGGAGGGGTGGAGAGACAGAGAGAGACTTGGCAAAATGAACTATGAAGACAAGGATTGGTATAAAGTTAGATGAAAATAATAGAAAATATCAAAGTTCAAACAGAGAAACAGAAAGTAATGGAAAACACTGAACAATACATAAAAGACATTGAGATAGCATAAAGTATCAAGTATATATGTACTGGGAGTTCTAGAACAAAAGGAGAGAATGAATGGAGCAAAATTTGGAAAGATAATGGATTTTCCAAACTAATGAAAGACTTCAATCTAAGTTTCAATAAGCTATGCAAAATCTATGTGGGATAAACTCAGTGTTGATACATCACAGTAAAACTGCTGCTTATTCCTGATTTTAAAAAATGTCTTAAGAACAACATTACAAATACATTATCAAAAAATAAAAAACACCGTTAAAAGTCAACTTTTCAGCAGAAAAAACTAGAAGACATGAAATGATGGAATTACATCTTTAATAAGTATATGAAGCAAGAATTCTATACTCCAAGATATCTTCATAATAATAAAGGGGAAGCAAAGGGAACAACATTTGTAGGTCTCCCCCCAAAATGGATAAAATGTGTTGCTTATAGTCCTGCACTAAAGGATACTGTAATGGATGCTTGTCAGATGGAAGAAAAAATGTTCCAGAAAGAATCATGCAAATGCAAGGAGAAAGGAAGAACAATGGAAATGTTATTACGTGGGTAAATATAAATAAATGTGGCTGGGAAATACTCTCTTGGGGTTTTTAACATATTCAAAATTGAACTATATGACAAGTAAAATTCAAAAGGCAAATAAAGGGACACATAAAACAGAAAGGTTTCACAGTCCTAATGTTTTTTGTTGTCTTAGTTTTTTTTATTGCTGCATACCTAATTACCTCAGAATACAGTGCTTAAAACAACAATAAACGTTTATTATCTCACATAGTTTCTGTGGATCAGGAATTTGGTAATATCTTACTAGCTGGGTGATTCCACTAGGGAACTTTCATAAGATTGCAGTCAAGATGACAGTCAGGATCAACAATCAACTGAAGGCTTGATTGGGTCTGACGAATTGGATAGCCAGCAAATCATTGCTAACTCTCCACAGTAGAAGCCTCCATTGCTCACTGTGGACCTCTCTGTAGGGGGACTTGAGTGTCCTCGTGGCATGACTTGTCCCACAACAGGTGATTCAGAAGAGAGCAAAGCAGAAGCTGTAAGGCTGTTTATCACCTTGACTTGGAAGTCATTTACACTCATTTCCGTAATATCTTATTGGTTACACAAGTCAAACCTGCAGATTGTGAGAGGGTTCCACACAAGGATGTACAAACCAGGAGGCTATATTGGAGTATGGTAACCACATTGGGAAAAATGGTAAACATGATTTGTATGAGGCCATTTTGAATCAAGAATGTATGTTGTAATCTCCAAGGTAATCACTAACATAAGTGTAAATATATGACCAACAGCTAATAGATGAAATGTGGGGATAATATAGAAATAAATATAATGTTAGTATGTAAATAGAAAGCCAATAGTAAGACATTAGAATAAGCCCATTACATAATGACATTAAAAATACAACTATTAAATATGCAAATTAAAATTGTAAAATTGACAATTAAAATGATTCATGCTCTGCTTACAGAAGACACACTTGACATGATAAAGATTGAAATTGCAAGAACGTGAAAACATAATATATATGCAAATGCTTTAACATTATAATACAAAGTGTTGTTTAAGACAAAAATGATTATCTATATATATAAAAAGCCAGTGACCAGAACACCGTAACGACTGGAACGACCAGTGGCTATAACACCCACTTCAGCCAGTGAACCAGCTAGATCAGGGGTAGAGCTGGCCAGCCTACTGCCTGCAGCCCCTCCCCCAGCCAGCTCCATCTCTGATTGCCCCCCCACACACACACCAATTGAGGTGGGGCTGGCTGGTCAACCTCCTACAGCCCCTCCCTTGGCTGCTGACCCCCAATCGTCCCCCTTACCCCATTCAGGAGTGGGGCCCACTGGCCCAGAACCCATAGCCGGCTCCACCCTCAATTGGCCGCCCACCCCAATCAGGGGCAGGGCCTGCTGGCCAATCGCCCTTGGCCCTCCCCCCAGCTAGCCTGGCCCTAATTGGGCCCCAGTCAGGGCAGGCCAGCTGGCCAGCCAGCCTCCTGCCATCTCCTCCTCCCAACGGTCCCAGGCCCGATCCACCCGATTGGGGCTGGGCCAGCCAGACCCCACCCATGCATGAATTTGTGCACTGGGCCTCTAGTTAGATTATAAAATGATTTAATAAGAAAAAGTAAATCCATTGGGAAGATATCACAATTTTAAATCTGTATACATACCATAAAGCATTTTAAAATTATAAAAAGCAAAAGAGGTCATAACTCAGATAAGAAATATTGAGGAAAATGGCAAAAAACCAGTAAGGACATTAAAAAATTGAACAAATGATTAATATACTTTAGTTAACTAATAAATGTGTGAAGCTTTAATGGGAGTGTGGCAAGACGCTAAGAGGACACCTTTGGCAGCAGTGCTCAGACAAATCGGGCATTGTGCAGCTATCCAAATGAGATCTCTTCACTGGAAGTAGCAGAGGGTGGAGATACTGTTGGTAGGCATTCCTCTGGGTGTTTTAGGTAATAGGAGAAGGATGGATAGCAGAGTTAAATGGAAAAACAAATTTGAAGCAATCTTAGGACACGTGTGGAAGTCGCACTGCGGAGGCTGACTTCAGTTGTGGGGGAGGAAGACTGAAGGACACAATCATATTACAAAGTTTTCTATGAAATTCACTGAGAACTCCCAGGAATTCCTGGTAGTACTTAGCACTGCTTTTGTGCTTCTTTCATAGGAACTTCCAATACACAGTGGTCTCCAAAAGAACTTATTCAAAGATGAATATATTTAATAGGAGCTAACAGAGGATCTACATTTTTAAAAAGAGCATAAAAGAAAAAAAACACACATGGCAGACAAAGAATATTAGCTAGGAAAATATCCGCATGAAGCAGATGAAAAATATGAACAATTATATTGCCCTGAATTAAGAGAAAATGCATTGATTTACTCAGTTGTTTTCTTAAGAGCTCCGATTAGTAATAAGGAAAGATCAGTGAAATAACAGGTAGGATGAAATCGAGCTGGTCCTGCTCAGGAAAATGGAAAAAAAAAATATTTTTTCCACAGAAATCATAGCCATATTGAAAAATGCTAAAGGGAGAAGATATGTGACTGAAACCATAGGAGGTGCCATAAAGGACCAATAGTGTGCTACCAACTCTGATGAAGGAAGGTTCATCCAATAGAGAAACATAATTTAACTACTTACCTTGTCCTTCCTTCAAATTAATAACTCACTGCTTTAATATAAACCAGACTTCTCATGCTGGATTCTCTTTTCTATATCCGTTGGAGTGTTGGTAGAAGTATATTAGGATATTTCAAGATCACAGAAAAATAAAACAATTAGGAATTAGATTTTTTTGTTGAGCCAATGGTCTCACATAGGTTAGAATAACATGAATCAATTTCAAAAATCCAATATACCAGGCAAATAAACAAACTAAACTTAGTCACTTAAGCAGAATAGGTTCTGCAGCACAATATTTTGCATAAGTTCCAGCATGTACTGGAGACATGTCTGAAGCAGCCCAACATATTTTCTAAAATTACTTCAGAAGAATTGAAATGCCAGGTTGAAGGCTGAAAGCATGTGGTCTCAGATGGTCTTTTCAAAACATGTCTTTAAAAACTGTGAGAAGCATGGCAGTATAGGAATGTTAAATCCATTTGTTAATTTATTAATTTAAAGATTTTTTTAATATATATTTTATTGATTTTTTAGAGAGGAAGGGAGAGGGGATAGAGACTTAGAAACATCTATCAGCTGCCTCCTGCACACCCCTTACGGGGAATGTGCCCACAATCAAGGTACATGTCCTTGATGGGAATCGAACCTGGGACCCTTCAGTCTGCAGGCCAACGCTCTATACTAGCGTTTCTCAACCTGTGGGTCTCGACCCCTTTGGGGGTTGAACCACCCTTTCACAGGGGTCGCCTAAGACCATTGGAAAACACATATATAATTACATATTGTTTTTGTGATTAATCACTATGCTTTAGTTATGTTCAATTTGTAACAATGAAATTGGGGGTCACCACAACATGAGGAACTGTATTAAAGGGTCGCAGCATTAGGAAGGTTGAGAACCACTGCTCTATAAACTGAGCCAAACTGGTTAGGGCAGTGGTAGGCAAACTGCGGCTCGCGGGCCACATGCGGCTCTTTGGCCCCTTGAGTGTGGCCACGAAGTTTCAATCGCACTGTACGTGAGTGCCCGCACGTGGTATTTTGTGGAAGAGCCACACTCAAGGGGCCACAGTTTGCCGATCACTGGGTTAGGGCAAATCCATTTGTTATTTTAGTATTTGATTAAGTTAAATATAATTTGTTTGCCAATCTCAATATTTTATTTGTGAAAAGATGCTAATAAATAAAACATCACGTGACAAACCTGTTTATATAATGTTATTTTCATAGAGTAAATTGTGTTTGAGAGTGTCTCAAATTTTGATCTTTAAAAAGATAAAATATATTGAATAAAATTGAAATTCAAAAATGTTATAAATTCAAGTGGAAAACATCAAAACAGTACCAAATGAAAAAATAACAGTGCTAGCCAACATGATAAATAGGTAAACATTTAGTTGTACCTTTCTTGTTGGCATTAATTAAATATAATAACCTTTTATATAAATTAAGAGGAAGTGATTCTAAATGATAATGACCTTATATAATAATTAATTTCCTCATTTGTGTATGTACAATAAATTCATTCTTGCCAACAAACATGCTTGAAATTTTGTCATCATAAATTATTTTTAGCATGAGTCAGTTATTAAGATTCAATGTTTTACTAGATCTTAATGAAATAAGTAACATTCTGACCTTTGGAACTTGAAATGATGCATTCATGCAGAATGTAAGATTCACCAGACATGATGGGTAGAAGAATAAGTAGGTTTTCCCTATTTAATGAATACTGAAAAGCATGTTGCAAATATTCTAAGTGTTTTCTTAACGTATAAAGGTCTTACATAAAACAAGGTTGCTGTCTGTGTAAGCTGGTATGCAATCACGCCTTTCTTTGGGAGGGACATTTGCATCCAAGTGCGCACTAGCATTCTTTTTGTCCTTTACAATGTCTGCTGGTGCTAATTGGAGATTTTTGTGATGGACTCTGAATGTGCAGGAAATGCCTCGTAGGAGTCCAGACATTTGCAAATGGAATTTCTGGCTAGCTTATATTCACAATTTATGCTAGCATTTAAGTTTTAATCTCATTAAGCTTCTATCTCCTTCTGTACTATTTTAAACCAATATTTGCCAGTTTTAAAAGTGAATGTGTACCACATGTAGTCTGAAAGGTGATTTTAATGTATTTTGTTAAAGACTCAATGGATGACTCAAAGTTGAAAGAGGATAAAAATAGAAGCTGCCAAAATGTCTATTGCATGAAAAAAAATGTCAAGGTTACAACATTCATTCATGCTATAATTTTTATTAGAATTATTAACATTTTGCATTTTAAAAAAGTGATGTACATGCTCATTTCCAAAAAATGTTCCCATTATTATTAAAAGAATAAAATACCTGAACTGAAAGGATGATATTTTTAGAGCTAACACATATCATATTTTTTAGAACTGTCAAGAAAGATAGCCTTTCATAATAAGCTGTAATGACTTGCTAGTAAAACAAAGAGCTTCTACATCATTTAAAACCCCAAAGAATGTGCTTCTCTGTAAAAGTCAGGGTAAGACCAAGGATTTTACTATTATCAAAGGCACAAGGATGTCATGGGAGTGTGGGAGGCAAGACTGGCATAGAGGAGGGTAGGAAATATAATGAATACATGAAAAGTGGAGTAGATACGTTATGGTTTTTCAGATCAGTGCAGACTCACCAGCTTCTTTCTGGCTTTTCACAGTTTATCATAAGCATTTTTTTTTACTAAGATATAGAATATTATGAGTAATTAAAGTCCTCTATTAATTACATGCAATCTCATCAGTATTGGTGAATCTTCAATAAACTAATCAGTAAAATGACACAGCAGCAAATTAACAAATTAATCACCTACTGTAGGGAAGGCATTTGCTGACTGATAACAAAGACCCATAAACTGACATTGAAGGCGGTGTGCAGGGAGGAACTCTCAGTAGTGGTATCACTTTGAGAGAGATCACCCATTTGGATTTTTTAAAATTGTGGTAGGAACACTTTACATGAGATCTATCCTCTTAACAAAATTTTAAGTGCACAGTACAGTGTTGTAATCTATAGGTACAATATTGTACAACAGATCTTTATAAACTGTCCATTACATTTACTATGCCTAGATATAATTGAAAATTATTCTGTGTAGAAAGAGCTTAAAAAATGCAACAGATTCTCATGGGAAAATGCGATCAATAGATGCTATTCCTGAGATGTTGGAACTATCAGACAGAAACTTTAAATAGTTATTTTTGTACACAGGCAAAAAGAATTAGAAAATAAAAATTAGGAAAAAAAACCAATTTACAGTAGCACCACACAACACAAAATACCTAGGAATATGTCTAAGACATCTAATACTTTTATACAGAAACTCAAATTCATTGCTGAAAAGTAACAAAGAAGACCTAATTGGGTGATCTATCACATTCATAGATTAATGACTTAATATTTTTAAGAAGACTATTATCCTAACATAAAGCTGTATCTACAACAAAATTCCTATGAAAATTCTAGCAGTTCTTTTTTTTCTTTCAGAAGTTGAAAACTCATTTGCAAATTTGTATGACAATGCATAAAACTTAGAATAACCAAAAGAATTATATATGTTATAATACAAATATGTCATATGTGTGATAAATACAAATATTTTAAAATGAAAATAATTGGTTGACCTACCTGAACTGACTTCACGACTTACTATACACTAGCTGGTTTTGCTTGGTGGTTTGAGCATTGGTCCACGGAATGAAGGGTCTTGGGTTCCATTCTGGCCAAGGGCACATATCTCAATTGCTTGCTCGATCCTGGGTCCTGGTTTGGCACATGCGTGAAACAACCAACGGATGTGTCTCTCTCATATCAATGTTTTTCTCTCTCCCCTTCTTTTTGTCTCTCTCTCTAAAAAACAATGGGAAAATATTCTTGGGTGAGGATTAACAAAAAAAAAAAGAAGATAGAAGATAGACAAGCAGATGGATGGATAGATAGATAGATGATAGATGATAGATAGATAGATAGATAGATAGATAGATAGATAGATAGATAGATAGATGATAGATAGGTAGATGAGAGAGGAAGGGAGAAGACTGAGATTGATTCTGTGGAAAATACTAAACATTGAATGAGACATAGTATTTGCTCTCATGGGTTTTTAATCTCATGGGATTCTAATATCTATACTAAAAGATATAAAAGAGCAGATTAAAATAAGTGTTCTAGGAAAGTGGAGAAAAAAAGAACTGCTTAAAAGTCAAAACAAATAGAATTTACTTTCATCTGACACTGATAGTTTCATGTTAGGGAGAGGAACTGGAGTGTCGCCTTTGTGGTTGGGTAGAATTTGGACAGAAAGGTTTTGTATAGGGAGCTATGTGTGAGTGGAAGGTATTCTGAATAAAGAAGAGGTCAAAGGCAGAGCTCGGACATAAAGTATAGATGTGTTACAGCAGTGCAAGTAGTCTTGTATAACTCAATCCTGGCATGCCTAGGTGACCTAAATAGGAACGTCATGAGAAAGGCACGTCATAAATATTTGTTAAAAAGATATCATGACACGCTGGTTTGACAATGATGTTCCCTAATATTTCCTCTCAAAGCTACATTATTGAAAGGCTTAGGTGGTAAGAAAACACTACATGTAACTTAACTCTTTGGAAGAGTTGTGAAGGTTGTTATCGTGGTGAGAATGCAAAAGAGGGAATGAGTGTGAGGTATAAAAGTAGCTTGAACAGGTTGAGAAATTATTTAGAGGTCAGGAGGGAGAGAGTTTAACGAGGAGAACAAAGATGACAAAGCTCCAAAATTTAATCCTGGATGGCCTTGAAAATGGTAATGCTGGTGACAGACTCAGAATTCAAATGAAAACATCTGGTTTGGTAAAGAGAAGGTTTGGGACAGTGGAGGAGAAAATGTTTTGTAACATCCAGGTAGAGTGACTAGTAGAAACTAGAGGGAAAGACCAAAGCTGGAGGAATTTAGTTGAGTATTATCTACATAGAAATGATACTTCAAGTGTGACTGAAACATGAGCAGTAGTGATAAGGGTGAGTTTTATCTCTTTCTGTTTCAATATGTTCATTTCCCTTTAATTTTTAAAGTACCAGAGAGCAATGTTTTCCTACATACAAGCAATATAATGGGAATTTTAGAGAAAACACCCTAACGTGTTTTATCTAATTTTACTGAAAATAAAGTGCTGTGTTACAGGATAGCTCAGGGTTGTTTCACTTTAAGGTTTCTCTTTGAGTGGAATAATATCAGCCCCTTAGTTTAGATCCCTCTGGTGTTACACTAGAGTGGGTTTATAATATTAAAGATATTATTTAGCGTAGTGCACTGTTGTGTTAAGGATTGTTAATAGCAACAAAAACGAATAAAACATCCTACCATTTTATTCTCATCATCATTGTGTAAGACATGGAAAGTGTCAGCTCTCTTGAAATATCTACAGGAAAATTAAATATATACCCATCACTCTATGGTATCTAGGTCATTTCAGAATTAACCTACATAGGAAAAGAGAGTTTAAAGAAACCATTTGTAAATTCTTCCCCTCTTTATCCCACACGGAGCAGAAGCTTATAGATTGAAGGGTACTCCCGTTGCTGTAACATTCTTCAGAGCAGCACAGAGACTGATGGCAGAGAATATATCTACTGAGTTAACTACAACACTTACTGAAGATGCCTCACTCGCTATAGAAACTCTGCAAAAAATGAACAGTATATCCTTTTATAAAAGTGCTCGCTACCTTTAACCATCTTTTAATGTTTATATCCAAGATATAGAAAAGGCTGAGCATTTAAAAAATATTGTACAATATCCTGCATAAATATGTTACATTTGTCTTTGTCCACCTCAGTCCATGTAATTCTTACAGAGAGAATGAGGGTCAGGGTGGAAATAGAATCAGAAATTGACCCAGATGCCTTTGTTTTAAAATAACAAAAGTAATTTAACGTTCTTCAAATCATTATGTTTCCATTAAGGTCTTCGGGGTGCAGTAAAGGCAGCTATACCCATCTGCAACTGGCAGCCTGGCGTTCGGCCTCCAAGGACCTAAAACCATTTATAAGTCTTAATGCTGCCATTTAATCTTCACTAGCTTAGCATCGTCATGATGCAAAGGGGAGTTCTTCACTTCAAAACAATGTTCGGACTTAGGGAACGGATATGGTTATAGAAAGACTGATTCACTCATTTCTGAAGTCACATTACTGTTTTCAAGCAGCTCAATTACAGGGTAGATGGGCAGGAGCACTATTTCTACCTTGACAAAACCCATTGCACATTGTTGGGACAACCTTTTGCAATTTCTGCTAGCAAAGAAGCATGTACAGGCATAATAATAATATATTTTGATAATAACTACTATGTCTAGCAGTTAAGAAGGTAAGTTAGAAATTTCTTTGTGAGGTTGTGGGCACTATACCCTTAAAGGATTATAAGTGAGTTAGTGGGGAAAGGACAAAGGCCTGGGAGCCCAAAGTCTGTGATGCTCTGCGTCTTTGGCCAACACCTACTTCTGTCTGTGACCCAATTTTCTTGTTTTTCAGGTAAAGGTTGTGGCCTAAGAGCATTTCAACCCTCCTGATTCTAAATTACTTTATGTAATAAATGTATAGAATTGGGTAAAGAGAATAAGTCAGCAATACTGCTATTAAAGAATAGGATTTTTTTGGTATATTTTACAGCCAGGGATAGAAATACCATCAGCTCTAGGGTGAGTTCCATAACTTCTGTTTCCTCCCCATTAACTCTTACTTTCTCCCCTTCAATAGAGGATCCTTCTTGCTCCTTTCAGAAACACCCCTTTATACTTACCAGCAATGACAACGACCTGGGGAAATTCTTTAACAAATGGATTTTAGAAATTCTAGCTAAACTAGAGGCCCGGTGCATGAAATTCGTGCCTCTCCAATCTGGGACAACCTCGAGGGATGCCCGACTTCCTGTATAGGCCCTATCCCTGTGGGTACCCCCCAATGGCCCTCCCCTGAAGGCCTGTCGCCCCCAGCAGCCCTCCCCTGCTGGCCCAGTTACCCCTAACTGCCCTCCCTGCAGGCCCGGTAGCCCCCAACTGCCCTCCCCTGCTGGCCTGATCGCCCACAACTGCCCTCCTGTACAGGCCATTTGTGGCCACATGGGGGGTGGCCATCTTGTATGTTGGAGTGATGGTCAGTTTGCATACTGGTCATGACTGATTAGCATATCAGGGCTAATTAGCATATCCCTCTCTTATTGTGTTGGAGTGATGGTCAATTTGCATACTGGTCATGACTAGCATATCCAGTTGTGACTAATTAGCATATCTGTCATGACTGTGAGGGTGTTGTGACCAATTTGCATATTACCCTTTTATTAATATAGATATGAGTTCCAGGGCATTTTCTGCATTGGTGTAGAGGTAGGATCATAAGTTCATTCTTGGCACCATCTCCTATCTATGCCCAAGGAAAAAATGTAGTCCTGTCATGACTATAGATTTTTGGGTCAAATGAACCTGCTATTCTTTTATATATTATAAAATATGTATTACATGCTCTTACCATCCCAAACTTGCAGGAATGATAAAAAAAAATCATAACTTTGTGATTATGCAGAGATATGAGAGAAAACTTTTCTATATTCAGAACTGGTGGAGAAATGTCCTAACAGAAATGTCTTGAGTAATGTTAACTTTCAAGGTAGCATACTGGTGGTGGGGCAAGAAATCCAGAGAGGAAAGAAAAGAGGGAGCAGTTTTACATAGAGGGTGGGGCAAACATAGGTTTATAGTTGTGAGCACACTAAAAACAGGGTTTAATCTTGTATTATTACTTACTAATCATTGAATTATTTTCCATATGAACAATTGTAAACCTGTGTTTGACCCACACTGTATTTGAAGAAGATAGAAAGCAAAATCTCTGGGAGACTTTTCAAAAAAATAATGAATAGTTCATAATGAGATTCATGTGGCATCAATTCCATTTTTATTCACAGTCTGAGGGAGGTGAAATATATATCTTAAGAAGCTTGCAAAAATGGAGAAGAATTTATAGGTGATTAAACCAAAAAGGTCTTCACAGACTTTAAGTCAAATAACTTTGAATAGGTCCATGTATAATGGAATGGTTTTGCCATGGAGGTAAAATATGCAGTTTGGGGGGGGGGAAGAGAATCAGATACTTGGTGATGAGGTAGAGTAGATCATTTTTAAAGTCCCTTCAAATAGCAAACTTATTCCTAGGTCCATCCTTTCCTGTTAATTCCAGGGGCAAAGATCCTAGCTAAAACGGATATTCTTGCTAATTAGTAGTAGTACAAATAGAAGTTTCAATGACACATTATCCTAACTTGTGTTCAATTATGCTAAATTCTTTCCACTAAATGAATGCAAGAGGATCATTTACTGTGCTAATTATATAATATGCTACAGAATTTTAGAAATGTCATATTTGACTGTTATCACATTGGCCACTGTTACCATTTAGTAAGACAAGAACATATTATAGCAACTTTGTACACATTTAACCACTGGGTTTTTTAGGTTTTATTCTGATTATTTCGAATAACCATTGTAATTTAACAAAAGTATCACCAAATTAGCATTGCAAAGAATTAGATATCTATGTCTTTTTCTAAGTAGAGTTAATATTTATAGGATTATCTTTTTTTCTTTTTAATTTGTGTTTATAATCCTGGAATATATAAATGCATGGAATATATTTATAAGCTATGAAGCAAAATAATAAAATGAACACACATGAATCTACCAGATAAGCTTAAGAATTAGATGTTACCAACTTTGTCACATCTATTTATATCTTTATAATGTCTATCTTTTCTATTTCTAGTCACTATTCCATCATTCTGTGTCCTGTTAGAGATAAATACTATTCTGATATTTTAAAAATATGACCTTTACTTTCTTTTTTGCTCCTAAAAACACATTTACTGGAATACATACTAAATATATACCCATATAAAGGTACAGAAAAAGAGAGTAGTATTCTGAATTATGAATGGAACAATACAGAAAGAGAGACAGAGTATTTATACTAATAAAAGGGTGATATGCTAATTAGACTGGGAGACCTTCCAGAGCCCTTCCAGATGTTCTTCTGGACAAAGCCTTGGTGGTGGGGCCAAGGTAGAGGTGGTTAGAGTCCAAGAGGGGTGGGCAGTTGTGGGTGATCAGGCCAGGATGGGATGGCAGTTGTGGGTGATCAGGCTGATGGGGGGCGGGGCCGTTGGGGGTAAGCAGAGCAGACCAGCAGGGGGGCCAGTTGGGGACGAGCAGTCCATCAGTAGGGGTCAGTTGGAGGTGATCAGGACAGAGAGGGGGGCACAATTTGGAGTGAGCAGGACAGCAGGGGGGCAATTGAGGCAAGCAGGCTACTGGGGAGGAAAGGTGGGGGTAAGCAAGCCAGCAGTGGGGGGCAGTTGGTGGCGAGCAGGCCCGCGGGCGGAGTGGGTAGGGGCAATCAGGCAGGCAGGCAGGCAGGTGAGTGGTTAGGAGCCAGCAGTCCTGGATTGTGAGAGGGATGTCTGACTGCTGGTTTAGGTCTGATCCCTGTAAACCAGCTGTAGGACATCCTTTGAGGGGTCCCAGATTGGAGAGGGTGCAGGCTGGGCTGAGGGTCACCCCTCCCCCCTGCATGAATTTCGTGCACTGGGCCACTAGTTTAAAATAACATTCATTTAAAATAATTTCTTTCAATATAAGCATAAGGCCCCTGTAAAATAGATTTTAAAATATAACTAAGGCCATAAGTATAATCGGTCAAATTCTAATAATTTCTAGGTTAGTTCATTCTGTGTACCTGAATATGTTTTATACTCTCCAGCTTGTGACTATACTGTAGGAACAATATATGTACTACATTTCAAAATCTTTTCTTCATTTAAAAATCTTGTAAAACATCTTGAAATAGACATATCAGTAAATACTGAACAATCTACTTATGCAAACTGCAGGGAAATATTTGTGTGTGTTTGTTTTCAAACGTTTATAATTACTTTTTTAGGGTAAATTTCACTATGTGGGATTACTCTATAATAGGGCATACACATGCAACATTTGGATACAGATTGCCTAATGACCTCTAAAAATGTAAATAGCCTATCCACATCACATGGGAGCATCTGTTAACCCACTCCTGAACTGGGCATGATCACTCATTCTAGTCTAAGAAACTGATAGGCTAAAATAGAACATTTAAAAGTTGTGTTTTGTTTTTACTAGAAACCTTGAATATACTCTAACATGTTTACTGACCATTGATATATTATAGTGTAGAAACTACCTGCTCTGCATTTTGTCCATATTTCCTTTTTTATTCAACATTTTATTAGTTTCCTATATTTTAAAAAAAAATATTAATATTTTGTCATATGCCATTTTATTCCATATTGTTATGCAATTATTTATTAGCTTCTATGAATTGAGTCATTATACCCACATTTATTAAAAGTGACACTTTAATAAAAAAAAACTAATTCCCATACATAGTTTAATTTACATCTGTTTTTACTTACAGTTTGTCTTTAAAACAAGTTTGATCCCTATTTGTTTGACTTTGCTGTATTATTTGTTTGGATTTTTATAAAAATTGATGACTTTCACAGATATAACCAATATGAAATATTAGGAGAATCATCTAGATAATTCAACTTAAACTTATTTCAAAATATGCAACAATTGAAGGAAAAGTTGATCAAAATCCACATATTATCACTTACTTATAAAATATGACATTTAAATTTACACATGCAGGTTTAGAACTCTGATCTTTATCAATTATGAAAACAAATTGTAGTCATAATTATTATATTTGTGTGACTTCAGCCACATCAACAATTCTATTTTTACAAATCTCTAAATTAAAAGTATATGTTGAAAAGTAGGAAGATGTTGAAAATGTTTTTAAAGAATGACTTGGTGATCAAATATCTGTCAGTATAGAGAAAATCAGCCTTAAAAGAGAATTTTTATCAAAAGTATATATCTGTGCCTAAAAGAAAGATTTCTGAAATTAATATCTAACCTTTCAAAACAGTTGGCAGATGCAAAATGTACACTGAGAATTGGAAGGAGGAATAATTATTTCTACTTGCCATAAAATGTTCAAGTTAATAATTGCATTCTAACTTCAAAATGATAACAATCTCAGTGAAATTTAATATATCTTTATTTTTGTCATAATTTTTATCATTAAACAATGCATATGTCTTCATCCCCATTTGCTAATTATAATGGAAACAAGAATTGAGTTAATTATATGGATAATTCAAGCAAAATAATCCTCAATTTAGCTGAGTGGCAATTATTAGCACTTTCTTTTACAAAGTAAAATCTGATGCTTTTTTTTATTTTTTAGAATTGTCTTTTTTTATTTTTTTTATATTAAATCTTTATTGTTCAGATTATTACATTTGTTCCTCTATTTTCCCCCCATAACTCCCCTCCTCCCAGTTCCCACCCTACCCTCCGCCCTCACTCCCCACCCACTGTCCTCATCCATAGGTGCACAATTTTTGTCCAGTCTCTTCCCACATCTCCCACACCCCTTTCCCCCCCAAGAATAGTCAGTCCATTCCCTTTCTATGTCCCTGATTCTATTATGATCACCAGATTATTTATTCACTTGATTCTTAGATTCACTTGTTGATAGATGCATGTTTGTTGTTCATAATTTGTATCTTTACCTTTTTCTTCTTCTTCCTCTTCTTAAAGGATACCTTTCAGCATTTCATATAATACTGGTTTGGTGGTGATGAACTCCTTTAGCTTTTCCTTATCTGTGAAGCTCTTTATCTGACCTTCAATTCTGAATGATAGCTTTGCTGGATAAAGTAATCTTGGTTGTAGGTTCTTGGTATTCATCACTTTGAATATTTCTTGCCACTCCCTTCTGACCTGCAAAGTTTCTGTTGAGAAATCAGCTGACAGTCATATGGGTATTCCCTTGTAGGTAACTGAGTTTCTTTCTCTTGCTGCTTTTAAGATTCTCTCTTTGTCTTTTGCTCTTGCCATTTAAATTATGATGTGTCATGGTGTGGTCCTCTTTAGATTCCTTTTGTTTGGGGTTCTCTGCACTTCCTGGACTTGGAAGTCTATTTCTTTCACCAGGTAGGGGAAGTTTTCTGTCATTATTTCTTCAAATAGGTTTTCAATATCTTGCTCTCTCTCATCTTCTGGCACCCCTATAATTCGGATGTTGGTATGCTTGAAGCTGTCCCAGAGGCTCCTTACACTATTTTCATATTCTTTTTTCATTTTGCTTTTCCGGTTGGGTGTTTTTTGCTTCTTTGCATTTCAAATCTTTGACTTGATTCTTGCGCTCCTCTGGTCTGCTGTTGGGAGTCTGTATAATATTGTTTATTTCAGTCAGTGTATGCTTAATTTCTAGTTGGTTCTTTATCACAACATCGAGGGTCTCATTAGATTTTTTTGAGGATCTCACTATATTTATTGGCGGTCTCACCAGTCTTTTCGAGGGCCTTACTAAATTTATCGTTGGCTTCTAGACAGTTCCTGAGGGACCTTAAAAGTGTGGTTTTGAACTCTATATCCTCCATTTCTGTCATTTGTGTCTTGTTTCTTTGTCTCCGCATTTTTTATGCTTTCTTGGTGCACCCCCTTGTGGTCTTTGTGCGCAGTCTTGTTGTAGTTAAGCCTTGATTGTTGTAGGTAACACTGGGGGGGTTTGACCTCCAGGCCAACTGGCTGTGAGAATCAGCTGTGTCTGCAGTGGGAGAACTTCTGTCCTCTTGGGAGGTGCTAATCTAGCCTTTGCCTGAGGCTATCCCGCAAATGCCTCTGTGCAGTGCTTGGGCAGGGTGGGTCCCAGGGGATCAAACAGGGCCCACGGAGTGAGCAGTTATGGCTGCTCTCAGTCCTGTCCCCAGAGCCTCTGCCTCTCAGTGTCCCAGCAACTGCTGCAAACCTCGGAGAGAAAGCTGACCTTGAGTTCCTACCAATGCCAGACAGTCCCGCTTCTCCCGTTTGAGTCTGGGTCCCCAGAGATTTGTCCAGAACTGGAGCTCAGAGCCTGAGACTCCCTCCCGATTGAAACAGACAACCGTGCCCTCAGCCGCCAGCCCACTCCGCATGCACCTCCGCACCTTTGTATTTTACTTCCGCACTGCGCCTCCTCTGAGTCTCGGTATGCTTTTCTCTTTCCTTCTAGTTGTAGAATTTCCCCTCAGCCAACCTTCCTGTGGTTCTGGGTGATGTCCGTTCTGTCTTTTAGTTGTATTTTTGAAGTGGTTGTGCGAGGCAGCAATCTCTGGTGTTTACCTATGCCGCCATCTTGGTTTCTCCAATCTGATGCTTTTTTGCTTAAATATTTATAAAATATATTAAAATTTCTAATTTTCATGTCTAACTCTCAGCTATTAAATAAAGCCATAGATCTGAAGAAATGAAAACTTTCTTTTAGTGGCACAGAGCAGAGGAGACAGTCTCTAGAGAAAATGCTTTAAATAAATTAAATAATGGATGCATTTTAAAGGCCTTGAGGGACAGAGGTACAAGAGTCTGAAGACAATTAGCAAACTTTGGTAAAAGAAAACCAAAATGTTGTAATTAAACACTTTGTCATGGAGTTTTCACACAGTGGTTGTTGTGTATATGATCAAAAAATCCCCCTGCAATTCCATAATAAAGGTGAGAGTGGTTAATTCTTAGTTATTTAGTTCTTACTTCAGACCAAATGGAATTACCTATAGGGACTCAAAGGAACTTTGCTGTCACCCAGTCTGTCTCTTCCTTTTCCATCTGGTGGGTGTGTTGGACATTAGGCAGGTGGGGTGGGAAGCAGGAGAGGTGGTGGTAGAGAGGTAGCCTCCTACCAATGTCAGAAAGGAAAAGACTATGCTTGAGTAGTGAGTGCTCCTGCTGGGTGTCCAGACATCTACACTGTCTCCCTTTATTTAGTAACTAGTGGCCCGTTGCACAAAATTCATGCACAAGTGGGGGTGTCCCTCAGCCCAGCCTGCACTCTCTCCAATATGAGACCCCTCAGGGGATGTCTGACTGCCGGTGTAGGCCCGATCCCACATGGATCTGCCAGTTTAGGCCCGGTCCCACTTGGACATCCTCTCGCAATCCGGGACCACTGGCCCCTAACTGCTCTCCTGCCTGATCGCTCCTAACCACTCTGCCTGCCGGCTTGATCGTCCCCAACTGCCCCCTTCATGCCTAATCACTCCCATCTGCCCCCCCTGATGGCCTGCTCTCCCCCAACTGCCCCCCCTGCCAGCCTGATCGCCCCCAACTGCCCTCCCTGCTGGTCTGCTTGCCCCCAACTGCCCCCCTCCAGCTGGCCTGATCGCCCCTAACCACCTCTGCCTCATCCCCGCCACCATGGCTTTGTCCAGAAGGACATCCGGAAGGTCTCCTGGTCTAATTAGCATATTACCCTTTTATTAGTATAGATGACTATACTATACACAGGCAATCATCAATGCTTTTTTGCTGCTGCTGTTTGTTTGTTTTTAGTTTTGGCATCTATGTAAAGTTTATTGTAACTGATTTTTAAGATAGATGTTAATGCCATATCTCAGAAACCCATCTAGGTTTTTCTACCAACTGTGTGTGAGTCTAATAATATGTAATAAGTACATTTTATTTTATCTTAGTCCCAAAGGTAATTTAATAAATAGAAAGCATAAAGCAGTGTTACTGTAAGTTATATGGGTTTTTAGAAAATCCTTAAGGTTAATTCAGTGAATGAACTTTAATACTCAGCCATGATCATTTTCTGTTGTCTCTTGATTAGGCAAAATAGATATTTACTTCTTGATAATATTAGTAATCAGATAGGTCCAATAAATAATCTTCACCCTTGCTTTATTCCCCAATACCAATTTAACTTTTTTTTTTTCTTAATCCTCACTCGAAGGTATTTTTTCCATTGATTTTCAGAGTGGAAGGGAAGGAGGGGGAGGAGAGAAATGGAAGCATCTATGTGAGAGAGACACATTGGCATCCTAACCAGAGCATGCCCTTGACAGGGAATTGACCCCGTGATCCTTCAGTCCATGGGCTGATGCTCTAACCACTGAGAAAACTTGCTAGGGCCCAAATTTAACTTTTAATATAACATGGCAAACATATTCTTTCCTCCAAGTGAATGGCCATGCGATCCCACAGGTCTTCCTTCACCAATCCTGGTAATAACTGTGTCTTCCCATTAATTTCTCACATTGTCTTATAGTGTAGCAAGCAGTTTTATCTATTTGGTACTGAATGAAATAGAAAAATAAAGCCATAGTCACCAGTCCCTTCACCACATGTGTGTCCTTGCATGAACACATATACTCAAACACTCTAGTGTTCTAGCAGTGGGTTTGCCTTCCATTTTATGCATCAAAGAAGATATTTTGCAACTGTAGATGTGAAGGAAAATTAGGGTTTGGAAATGTTGAGTTATGGGTAGGTAATTAAGGTAGCCAGAAAGAAAGAAGGGAGAAGGCAAATCATATGGAAAGGGTTAGGTCCTTCATTGATTATTTGAACTGACTTTGAACCTCAGTGAAGAGTCGTGACAGAGATATTTGTTAAAGTCTGCAGTTGTTCTATGTTGGCACAGGGGTTGATCTTACTCCTACTTCTGAGCAGAACCCAACTCAACTGAGCATGCGGAGTCCGCTGATACCACTTACTTGATGAAGACAGCAGCATTGAACTTGTGGGCAATGGCATGGAACTGCACAACTGACAGGGGTCTTGAGCAGGAGTAGAAGTAGAATTTAAAATTTAAAATGCAATTGCATTTATATTAGCAACCCCCAAAATTTTTATCCTAGGAAATAAATCTAACAAAAAACATATTAGACCTAGATGAATAAAACTACAAAACTCTGATGAACTGTGTAAAGAAAACTGAAGTTTGTAGTGATGAAAAATATCAGTGTTGTTTACTTCATACACACAAAAATATCCTAATCTTTAAACATTTAATAACCTGAATTTGTGTATCTAGCACTTTTCAGGGTATTATGTATTATTTTATATAGATAAATGTTCCTCGGACTATAGAAGTTCGAAGACCAAGCACTACTACAGATCATTATAGAATGTGGAAGATGTGAGAAGTACCATAGTACCTGAATACCTAAATCTGTAGGACCTAAATAAAATCATTTATTTTTACTATTCTTTTAATTTTGGCTATGCAAATAATCTGTTTATCATTTTTTCTCCTTTCCTAAAAATATTTTGCTAATTATAAAATAAATATTTATTCTTCACTCCCTTACAATCTCCAAAACAATAACAAAAAAAAGAAAAAAAGAAGAGTTGTGTAGCATCTTAAAGTAAATCTATTGGTTAAGATGAGATAGAATTGCTAGAAGGATATTGTCATGTCCTGAGTCACCAGAAAATGCATGACTTTGGTTTTGTAACCCATGTGCCTAAAGCTTTGTTTTCTGGCTTGATAAGTAAGAATATTCTCAGAGAAGGAAATACAGGCCAATTTGGTTCATGGACATGGTCGAGAATGCAGTGCTCAGAGTTATGAGAGCACACTGGGAACTGTGGAGCTAAACCCTCTGTTAGGCATTTCAGTTACTCAGACACATTAAAAAATCTTTCTATTTTAAAAATATGGGCTAAAATTTTGACTTTCAAGATCAGTAAAACTACTGTAAATTAAAATACTCTAACATTTCTAATAATCAACTTAGAGGTAATTATTTTAATAGCGGAAAGACAAGATAACTAGATGGTTTAGCCTGGCATTCCACTTGTATAGAAAGGCATGTATTTATGGCGATATGTCTGTAATAGGACGGAGTTAATTCCATTTGTTGTTATCTCAGCCACTCCCTTGTGTGCAAAGTCTTCTTTGTTTTTTAAATTCAATGACAAAACTTGCTTATTCACTGTAACAGATCCCAACAGCACTGTAACTGCATTCTAAGTTAATTTTAGAAAAATTACAGTGTAAATACTTCAGCATAATTATATTCTAGTTCAAGCTATTGGTTTCATTTCAGAAACTAGTGTACCAAGGGGGCTTCTGCTGTGGTCAAATTTTATGACTACTACTGATGAAGACATATTTGGAAATATTTTAATAATGGAACTATAAAAATTAATATGACAAAAATATTTGAATTCTGGTCATTTTAAGTATATATTAAGAGCACTGGGTTGTTGGAGTGGCACACTAGAGCTGGCTCTCAAAGGTAACAAAAACTCACTATGCACATCTCTTCCCAGCCCTTGTGCAATGTACATTTATTGAAATCAGCCATGAGAAAAGTTTATACAATTGAAATCAGAAAACATCACAGATTATGAGACATTTTTATGGTTTTCCAGCATACCACTGGATGTGTAAAATATCATTGACTGATGAAATCCTAAACAGAGTTTTTAGTTTAATGCTGTGAGATCAATGATTATTAAATATTTACTTCATTTCCTGTTATTTTCTATTTTGTGGCTAAACTAAATGAGGCTACACTAAACTTTATCTTCCATGCCTCGATATTACTAAGTAGCTCATAACAGCCTTTTTCATTTAATTCATTTGGGAAAAATGTTGCTTTATATACACACACACACATAAATATGTATATTTAAGACTTTAAAAATGTTTTTATTGATTTTAGAAAGAGAGGAAAGGAGGAGAGAGAGAGATAAAAACACTGATGAGAGAGAAACATTGATCAGCTGCCTCCTGCATGACCCCTACTGGGGACTTAGCCCACTACCTGGACATGTGCCCTGACCTGGAATGGAACCAGTAACCTTCTGATGCATGGGATGATGCTCAACCAACTGAGCCACACTGGCTGGGCTATTTAAGACTTTTTAAAAGCAGTTTTAGAAGCTGAGTGGATAAGAGAAGCTGTAGTAGATTTACACAATAGAATATTACCTTTTGGAAATCTTACCTTTTGCAACAGTATGGATGAACCTAAAGAGCATTATGCTAAGTGAAATAAGCTAATCAGAGAAAGACAAGTACCATATGATTTCACTCATTTGTGGAATCTAATGAATAAAATTAACTAACAAACAAATTATAGATAGATTCATAGATAGAGAGCAAGATGACAGCTCTTGGGGTGGGGGTTGGGTGGGGGGTAGAGAAATAGAGGAAAAAAAAAACAGAAGAAAACCTCATGGACACTTGCAACAGGCTGGTGATTGCAGGGCAGGGGTGGTGGGGTGGGAAGAGGTGGAAGAGGGTTTGGGGGGTAAATGATGTTGGACGGAGACTTGGTGTGGCGAACACACAATACAGTGTGCAGATTACGTGTAGTAGAATTGTACACCTGAAACTTGTATAATTTTGTTAACCAGCATCATTCCAATAAATTCAATAAAAAGGAATAAATAAATGTAAAAGCAGTTTTAGGCTCACAGCAAAATTGAGAAGGTACAGAGATTTCCCATGTACTCTGCCCCGACACTTGTATAACATTATCAACATCCTTCACCAGAGTGGTACTTTTGTTACAATCTGTAACTCTGCATTGACACATTATAATATCCCCAAATCCATAGTTTACATTTCATTTCACCTGTGGTGTTATGTATTCTGTGGATTTAGGCCAATGTCTACCGACAGGTACCCATCATTATGGTATCATACAGAGTATTTTTCACTGCCCTAAAAGTCCTCTGTGAGCTGCCTATTCATCTTCCTCAACACACACCCCAGAAACCATTGATCTTTTACTGTCTTAAAAATTTTGCCTTGCTCAGAAAGCTCTAGACCTGGAATCATACGGAATGCAACCTTTCCAGGTTGGCTTCTTTCATTTAGTAATATATATTTAGAGTCTCACCATGTCTTTTAATAGCTCATTCTTCTTAGTGCTGAATATTATTTCATTGTCTGGAGGTACCACACACTTTATTTTCTCATTCATCTACTGATGGACATCTTAGATTGCTTCCCAGTTTTAGCAATATGAATATAGTTGCTATCAATATCCATGTACAGTCAGTTTTTTTGTGTGGACATAATTTTAGGGTAAGTACCAAGCAGGGTGCCTGCTGGGCTGTATGATAAGAGTATATTTAGTTTTGTAAGGAACCACCAAGCTGTCTTTCAAAGTGGCTGTACCATTTTACATTCCCTCCATTTTACATTCTCACCAGGATTCAGTGTTGTCAGTGTTCTAGATCTTGGCCATTCTAACAGGTGTGTGCTAGAATCTAATTATTATTTTGCATTCCTTCCCCTAAAGACATATAAGGTGAAACATGTTTTCATATGCTTAACAAATGATTGCTGCTAAAGTTAAATTACTAATAGCATACCAGGGCACCTAGAGCATAGGGTCTTAATTGGATCATTTATGGAAATATCTATATATATAAAAGGCTAATATGCAAAGTGTCTCCATGGGAGTTCGACTGGGAGACTGGGAGTTGTATCGCTCAGATATGCGCTGACCACCGTGGGTGGCACTGACCGAAGGAAGGCCCTGGTCGGCAGCCGGAAGGTCCTGATCAGCCCTGATCACTGGCCAGGCCTAGGGACCCTACCCATGCATGAATTTCATGCACCGGGCCTCTAGTATATTTTATAAGCATGTGACAGTTTGGTTATTTATCAGAAAAATACATCTCACAGATATTAATCATATTTTACAATTGGAGTCCACGTAGTTTAAATTTTTTAGAGTCTTGAAATACTATAGAAACAGTATTCACAACTCAAGTTTTAGTTCAGACTTATGCCAGTTATAAGCTTTTCTAAAAAAAGAAAAGACAAGAAAAAGTGTCAATTATCCACTGTGCTACTATGGGAAATGTAGCTATTTTAAGCACCTCCTTCAGTAAGGAGTCTGACTTAACTTATCTTCTTCCAAATAACTTCAGATTTAGAATGCTCCAGTCCACTAAGTACTTTAAAATGCTGTACAGTAGAAAAGTGGCCACTCTCATGAGTGACATCTGAGTAACTGAACTATTTGATCAAGAGTGTGCCTTCTCCAGATATCTCCTGTTGAGATCCCTAGTCTGAAACTTATTTTAAGTGAATATATAATAAAATTTCAGTCATCCCAGACTTCTCTCCTTTGTGAGCGTATAAAGATTCTTTACTGAATGATCTCTAGTCAGCAAGTTATTTCTATTTCCTTTAATATGTTATTTGAATTTTAATAATTCTTTGTTAATAACCTAAATCTGGGAAATACTTCCAAAAATAGATATTTGATTTTTTAATAGTACTTAAACTAATGTGTTAGAAACATACAGATAATGAGATTTTACATTTTCTTTAATAACAAAACAATTGGTGTTTTTAAATTTTGGAAATTTTGCCTTTGTAATCCTAGGAACAAATTCACAAAATGTTAGGTTTCACAATCAAAATCTTCCTTAAACTTCAGTTTGAGATTGCAGAGTAAACTTTTCTCTACACGTGTTCATCTTTTAAACCAATCAAAGTTATGGGACTGAGAAATAAAAATAGACACTGCAGATATAATGACAGGAGAAGAAACCTTTGTTTCCCAATCATGATAAGAAAAAGAGGCTGGCAAGGGCAATAAAATTGGACAAAGTTGGGAGAGGATTCTCAGAGAAATTGCTTGTCATGGCAATTATTTCTTTTCATATTTAGTCAGCTGGAGTGTGGTTATCATTAGAAACATATTAGAAAATAATTTTGGTGCCTTTGTCCAATGACGTTAATTAATGGGAAAAAAATGTTGAAATAAACTCAATGTATTTTAGACACAATATCAAAGATTAGAAACAGTTGTGCACTGTTCTTCCTAGTTTAGTTTTTTAAAAATAAAGGCCACTGTGTAATCAGAATATTTTCTGCAAATGGGGAACACTGGGTTCCACCTACTTCATTTAACATGCACATGTTTTCTTTTAAAATAAATTCTTATTCCATTTTAAGTAATCCTTGCTATGATTTTATCATAAGAATATGACGTTTTTCCCACTTCAGCCATATAAAATTTCCTGGCTTTTTTAAAATTTATTTTTAAAAATTATTTTTGCATGATTCTATGTTTTTTTTATTTCATTTGCTATGTGACAAAAATTAATCTCCAACTTAATACTTAAGTTAACTGGGGGGAAAACAGCAGTAGATTTTGAAGACACAATACTGCATTAGCAACTAACTTATTCAGCGAACCTCTTATCCTGAACTCGTGTTCTATTAAACTGACCAGAAGAGACTAATGACAAGAGCCTAAAAGACAAGTTTAAAACTAAAGAGCCAGAATTCAATCAATTTCCTGGAGTGCTGAAAAGAACTTGAAACTCAAGATCTGTATCAGTTAATGAATTTTCCCTTGGATCCCAAGTATCTCAAGATGACAAATTTCAATTTACTTCTAGTTACTGAAGTAAGGGCAGCCTTTTAGTAGTAGGATTTTTTAAATGAGTATCTTTCACGTGTATGAGCTCAAACTCTATTTTGTAGCTGGTCTCATCAAATAAATAAATAAATAAATAAATAAATAAATTAATTAATTAATTTTGATTCAGTATGTTTTTCTCTTTGCATGAATACTTTCTAGAAATATTTTTTTAGATTGAAAGCTTCTTAGCATATGTATTTTACTTCTACTTTTCTTAATAAGCTTAAGAGATATTCCCTTGAGTTTTTATCTGTTTTTAACTTCCAGTTGCTCTGAATAGTCAGCTCATTAGCTTTTCCTTGTCCTTGTTGATACATGCCATGGTTGCTGCACTAAATAAGTATGTAAATAAAATGCATTATTCGCAAGATAAGTAATACCTAATGTAATGTGGTTCAAGGTTAATTTTTAATTTATACTAACTTTATTTTATAAATCTGAAAAAAACATTATTCAAAGAGAAAAAAAATTAGTCATAAAATATAACTAGAGTATTTTTTCTAATTTATTCAGGATTAAGTGAAGAAGGAATACATCTTTTTAATATAATAAACTATAATTTAGAAAAAAAACCTCTGGTTGCAAATAAAGCTTCTTGTGAAGCTGAAAACTGAAAGCAGGACTGTGTGTTTCTCATTTTTATATCAACAAAGCCTTGCCCTGGCCGGTTTTGCTCAGTGGATAGATGAGCATCGGCCTGAGGACTGAAGGGTCCCAGGTTTGATTCCGGCCAAGGGCACATGTCCAGGTTGCGGGCTCAATCCCCAGTAGGGGACGTGCAGGAGGCAGCCAATGAATGATTCTCTCTTATCATTGATGTTTCTATGTCTCTCTCCCTCTTCCTTCCTTTCTGAAATAAATAAAGAAATATATTTAAAAAAAACACAAAAAACAAAGCCTTACATGATGACTGATCCTTAGTGAACTGTCATTAAATTCATTATGCTCATTATTATATTTTATTTTTCAATATTCTTATTGATTTTTTTGAGAGAGAGGAAGAGTGAGGGAGAGAAAAACACCAATGTAAGAGTTAAACATCAATTGGCTGCCTCCTGTACACCCCCAATGCGGCCCAAACCCACAACCCAGGCATATGCCCTGACTGGGAATTGAACCAGTAACCCCTCGGCGTGTTGGACAATGCCCAACCAAAGGAGCTTCATGAGCCAGGGCTATGCTCGTTATTTTATTGAATGAAACTATCATTCAGTCACTAAACGACTGAATGATTTGATCATTTGGATGTGCCAATTTTCTTGGAAGTTTGATAATACTTAGAGTCATCTACATTAGTGCAAAAGCATTTGTGCAACCAAAATAACTCTGAGCTGTACTTGCAGTCAGTGACTTACTGCTAACTTATCACCTGTCTGTACTGAGCCAACATGCTCAGGCCTTGAGGTTTTTATTTTCTTGTCTGCAGCCTGAGAGACTCCACTCATCTTTCATTTACTGCAATAAATTTGCCTCAAAAAAATCTCATAAACGGTGTGGACAAGTCATTTCATCAGAACCTGAGCTTTTAAGCTGGTATTCTGTGTGTGTTTCTACTTTTCCCTCCAATATGTGGATTTTCTTTAATATGCAAAAGAGTCAAGCCACTTCATTTTTTTTTCATTCAGTATCATCTCTACTAAGTGTGAACATTCACCTAATTGGTAAGGCATGAACCCTAACAATAAACAGAAGCCTGTCTCCATCAGTTCTCCAATATGGTGAAGAAGTAAAGAACTTAAGATAATTCCACTGGCCAGAAATGATGATGAGAACCCTGAAAGATTTTATTTTCTCCCATTACCTGCAAGGACCTGTCAGAAATGATGTATGCTTTTATTTTAAAAATCTTATTTTATTATTTATTTTTTTAGGCAACACATGAATCTTTAAAAGACACACAGGAAAACTGAACTTTAGCTCAATGGAGAATATAAATGATATACTAACAGTTTTGCTTCCTGCATGCAGGAAGAAATTCATGAGCGAAGTGACAGTAGAACTAATGAAGGCTATCTGTAGTCTTTTCTCAGCTGTGCAATGAACTCTTGGAAAAGTTTATCACTGACACAAAGAAAAAAAGTATCAGTATTTTGGAATTTTTTGTCCAATGAATTTAATGTCTCTGTTATGACTAAACTTATTGTGACCAGTGAATCCAGTCTGCATGTATAGTAAGTCCTAATAGATAAGTAGATATTTATCTAAGTATCTAAGTTTCTTAGCTTAAGTGATATTTCTAGACTTTCTCAGTTTATTCCTTGATATTTTCATGTCTTGTTCAGTGATACTAATAAAACATTTATTTATAGTTATCTCTGTTTGACACTCCTGCATATTTCTGATATCATCCATTATAGTCTTTGTGTAATAAGTTCTTTATTTTATCATAACCCACATTCAGAGAAACTTTATTCATCACTAAACTTGAGCTCACTGCTGCACAGCTATTCTGCCATGTCCTTCGCAAACAAGAGTGGGCATGATTTTTGGTAACTGAATTTTCTCTTTTAGATCATCAGCCACAATATATTGCAATTGATGAAATTAAACATTCACTTTCTCTTTTCTGCTATATTTAGATGCTCCATTATGTTGCCTATAAAATGTGCATGATGGACCATGAAATAGTATACAGAATGCTATTCATTTTGTATACCTATAATAAGATTCATGAATAGTTCAAAAAATCTTAACTGGAGTAGGACAGAATAATACTGACCAGTATCATAGAGGCCAAATGGAAGTGGTCCAATATATCAGCTGGTCACAAGGTAGCTGGTGGATCACCCTGAAAAATGGAATCGTATCAGGGCCCAGCATTAGTCTCTACTGCTGGCACATTAGGAACCTAGTGGGGCTGTGGCCAGGTTGGCCTTGATGAATTGAAATTTATGCTGCTGAACACATGTATAACCTCCAAGCCACTGTGTCCACTTGGTTTTTTAGCTCATTGGACCATGATAAGGGTAGCTCAGAGAAGGGCTGACCGGTATCCAGAGAACAGGTCATCTGATCTACTTGATTATTAAAACCCTCTTCTACTGAGATACTTATGTATGCTTGGGGACATAAATATCTTCATGTTTTTTGCCCTTTGGTAGAGTGATATCCACTTTTTTTCTTCTCAAATTTCTTTGTCACCAATTTTCCTATCATGTTTCTTTTAAGTACCTAATCACCCAACCAAACCGTTGGCTGTTGCCCATGAATGAACTAGATTCTTTTTGACTAGTAATATTGTAATTATAAACCTCATTTCCTTGTTGAATGAATAGAGGAAATGTTTTTGAAAGCACTGTTATCAAAGTAAAGCCTAGGATCAAGCAATTAGGGATGCCAAGGATGATAAATGATATTACCCATCTAGAATGCTTCTTTAAAATATCCTTTTCTGTGTCAACTCTCTATTGGTTGAGTTTGAGAAGCCTGGATTGATTATTATTTCCAAAGAACTAGATCAAGTATGATTTATTATTTATACATTGATGGAAACCATTTTGCTGGTTCCTGAATGAATATTCTTCAAGGAAATATAAATTAATACAAGTAGAATTTTTCCAGATGAAGACTCTTAAAAAGCTATTATATTGAATTATACCTTGCAGACTGAAATGTCTTGCTCTCAGTGCCTCACCTCATATTTTCTACATATTGCATTTGTATTCTTTAAAGTTCTCTATGAAACAATGTGCTGTTTTAAAGACTTGGCTTTCACTTGAAGGTCTTTCTAATACACAGTGCTTCTCCTGATCATTCCTTCTCAAGTACTAACAAAACTGAATAGTCAGTGCCTTGCTACCTTTAGTTTCTAATTTTCTAATGTCTGTATTGCCAAAGAGATAGTGGATAATTGCTGGTTGATGGAGAATACAGCCATTCAGTTTTTATGAACTTTGTTGTGGGAAGAGCAGCATCACTGTTCTGCAAGCTGCCCTGGATTCCTTCTGACTCTTAGTTGTCTCTTTATCTTTAATCTTAACGTTGTACTAGGACATACGACTGGTGACGCCCTGCAGGGAACAGTCAAGATATGAAACACAATTTGCAATTTGTTCTCTCCAGTTCAACTTAGAGGTGAAAGAATAGAACGTCTTCCTCAGATAATAGTCACAGTTTTGCTCTTGCTGAAACAGCTGGTCTTGGACTGATTAACGCTCAACATGTCATCAAAATAGTGTGTTTGCACATTAACATCTGATAAAAGAGAACATTTATATGGGAGTAATGTTCTATTTGAGGTCCTATTTGAGGTGTGCTTGCCAATAGAGTTTAGAAACTTAAAATTGCATAGCCAATTCTTCTAGGGAATGTGTCTCAGTATCTGTGTCCACTATAGAAGCTAATAAGTAAGTCTTCACTTCATGTCGTTGATAAGTTTCTGCAACTTTAAGTGAAATGAAGTATAATGTAACAGTTTACCATAAGCTAATTGATATAAACACGAATTAAGTTCCTATAGCATTCCTTTAACGTTAAAAAAAGTCAACATTAAAACAAACTAATGTTGAAAGAAACAACATTATTTGAGAACCTGCTGTACTCATTCTAGATATAACATTTTTCATATCACTACTGAGAACAACTTTTTCCTCTGCTGTTATAGTCAATATTTGATGACAAAATCAGACCAGAATGCACAACTCCCAATGACTATCTTAAAAATTATTCCAGGACAGAAGACAGAAAGGGGAGTAGACCTTAGAATAGGGGCAGACTGACTGTCTATTTCAGAAAAGAACACCAATACTTTACTCTGCGGATAGACTGGGGTGTGTTTTATGTAGCCTGGACTCTAAGTCAGATCTTATGTATGACTTTTATCTTTATCAGTGTTTAACAATTTGAATTTTCTTTACTGTTGTTTTTTTCTCCTTTACTTTGTTGCTAGGTATAGATGTAATTAATATCCTTCATTGTTATAGTCCTAGGCTGGCTATTAAACGGTAATACCTTAAAAGTTTGTTTTGGTGTAGTTTAGCCATTTTTTTTTTTTCCTGCCCTATACACTCTACTCTGGGTACCAGAAGTCTGACTTTTTTTTTTTTTTTTTTTTAATTTCTTTGAGAAGTTTATAGTAAAGTAAGATGCAAGTTTTCTGGTGGTGGCTTCTGTTTTTATTTTTAGCTTTTTATTTGTTTTGTTTTATTAATCACATTCATTACTCTCTAAAGACTGTGTTTTAGAAAAATCAATTTTATCTCATGACGGTATAGAGATTTCACCATATTTCCTTTACCCCATATACATGATATATTTTCCATGACATATAGCTGAGTTCAGATATATGCTGAACATTTCCTTGCACCAGAACAAAAAACTCAGATACAAAATGTGTGAGAATTCTGGCATTGGAGTCTAGCAGTTGGCAGGGTTCGCCATCTAGTCCACAGAAGAGTCAATTTAAGATTCACTGCTCAAAACCAGTTTTTGTAATCTTGAGTTTCTCTTTGGGTTCTTTTTTCTTGGCTATCCTATGTAATAAAAGCCTAATATGCTAAGTGTCCAGTCATCTAGTCGTCCGTTCAACCAATCAAAGCATACTATGCTAATGATATGCTAAGGCCTCTCAACCGCTTGCTATGATTTGCACTGACCACCAGGGGGCAGACGCTCCGACTGGTAGGTTAGCTTGCTGCTGGGGTCCAGCTGATCAGGACTGAGCGAAACAGGCCGGACACACCCTGGAGCCCTCCCGCAGTCCCTCCCTGGCTGGCCAACCTCCCTGGCCCTGATTGTGCACTGGTGGGTTCCCTTGGCCTGGCCTGTGCTCTCTTGCAATCTTGACTGAGGGACATTCCCCCCCCCCCCCCCCCGAGTGTACAAATTTCATGTACCAGGCCTCTAGTTTATTATAATGTTGAAATATATTTCCAATATAGAGACTAGGTTTTTCAAAAGCCAAAGGAAAAAAATAAAAAAACACACATAACTTTTGTACTGCTTACTTTCTGAAATAACTATTTACATTATTTTTTGTTTTATTAGGACATTATTTGTTCCTTGGAAGACCAGATTGCAAGACTTAATTGGGGTTTATTTAAGCTGTACTTTTTCTTGTGCTATGATTATCTTGCTTTTTGTAAAAGTTCTATTATTTCATTATCCTGCTTACCATATTTTCTTTATTTTCTTTCTACAAATACATTTTATAGCTAAATTTGTCTACATCATTTATTTACTATTATCTTATTAAAATAACCTTTGGAGCTGTCTAATAAAAGCATACAGGGCTCTTTTTATATACATGTGAATTGGTTTTGGTGGTCTTAAGCCATGGATTGCAAAGAACATGACATAAAGTAATGACATATATTTCTCTATAGTAATGAAATCTGACAAATTAATTGTCCTACATCTCATATAAATCTGGCATATTCTCTCTTTTTTCATTTCAGTTACTTTGCATTTTCTTATAGGTCTCTCCACAACATGAATCCATCATTTTACACTCCATTTTATTACATTTCTATCACTTACTAAACATTTTAAGTGTATTGTCTTAGGGTATTCCATCCATTGTATCTTTGGAGATTCCTCTTTCTAACAGTGCTAAGTAGCGTGTCTATACAACTCTGTAAATAATGGCCCGGGGTTTAATATACTTATTCTGTTCATTTTTCTTTTGTCTCTTAAGCTTAGCTTTAAAGCATAGTTTTTAACCTATGGCATCAGCTCCATGCATGCATTAAGCCTTCAAAATTTTCAGCATTTGTTATGCTACATAGAGCTGTTTATTTCTTTTGTTAGTTGTATGGATTTCATTTGTATTTTCTTTATACTTGCTCTTGGCCATATATATAAGGGTTCTGAATTTAGGCTTTGCTTATATGATCATTTAATCATGCTTAACTTAGTTACTAGGTTGATTTCTGGTTTACTCTCCCCAGGGTTTGGGTACTGTAGATTACATGAGAAACTGTCTGCGCATCAAATACCCATATTGAAAAGGATTTGAAAACTCTCATTCACAGAGATTGACTTTAATCCTTGAACTTCACTTCTGGTTCAGCTACAAAGATGATGACTATTGCTTTCTGATGTAGATGTAGGAGCCATTGAGTCTCTGGCAGTCCTGGCTCTTGACAGAGATATTTTTGTCAGTATTCTAATTCTGCCCTCTTATATGCCCTAGTTTCTATGACTTCTTTGATCTTCCTTCTTTAAAATTTCTTATTGTTCTTTAACATAATTGGTCTAGTGGACCCAGGTTAGGCCATGATTTGGCACACAGCTTATGTTTAATACTTAAGAAACCAAAACCAGATTCATGAACAACAACAACAAAAAAACTGAAATAAGTAATCCCATATTTTCAAAATTTATCTTTAATTATTGATCAATGGCCATTTTAAGTAATTTATCTTGTGAAGTTTTAAAACAATTAAATTATGTTTTGAAAAAAGAAATTAGTTACAGATACATAAATTTTCTATATCTGAGTATTTTTAATGCAAATTATAAATATTTCTATCAAATTTTGAAGTTATTAAATATTAACATTTCTTAGATCTACAATTTATAAATTTTACTTTAATAACAATTATTATTGACTATGAAACATGTTATAACAACCTGTAAAAACTCTGTTCCTTCAAGCTTCTATATTTATTTTTGCACTGTGATTCTATGTTGCCCTTAAAAAATATTCTGACCCTAGCCGGTTTGGCTCAGCGGATAGAGTGTCAGCCTGTGGACCGAAGGGTCCCAGGTTTGATTCTGGTCAAGGGCAAGTACCTCGGTTGCAGGCTCCTCCCTGGGCGGGTCCCTGGTTGAGGCTCGTGCAGGAGGCAACCAATCAATGTGTTTCTCTGACATTGATGTTTCTCTCTGTCTTTCCTTCTTCCAGTCTCTCTAAAAATCAATGGAAAAATATCCTCGGGTTAGGATTTAAAAATATGTATATTCTGAATACTTTTCACACAAGAGTGCTAATATAATTAAAAATGCCCAAGACAATAAACACCTAAGTAAGTCAGTGTACAATTTATGTCTGTAAAAACAAGATCAAATTGATTTCTGGTTTTGTGGAGATACCAAATGCAGATTTTTAAATAACTTTCTTCTTCCAAAACCACTGTATCTAACTATGCAGTGGTGGCTATTTTTGATTGGCTTCCACATTGTTCAACAGCACAGATAATATTCTCTAATTTATTTTATTAGAATTTACATAATTCAAAATATTTCTTCTTATTAAACCCACTGTTTAATTTAGCTGCCTTTTATTTTTTTATAACAATACTTTATTGATGAAGGAAGTTCAAGGTCCTTAATCTGGGTAACTATTCCAGAATGTTTTTTGTTGTTGCTGTTGTTATTGCAATAGTACTATCCAAACATAACCCAAAACAAAATTTAAATTTCAAACAACTTTTTTGTCAATATAATCCATAGTAGTATATTACTTGGTTGTGTTTTGAGGAAATAAAGCTGAAAAAGAAGAAATTCTTACACCATATTATCATTATGTTCAAATTACACATATACAAAAAAACTTTATTATTTGAAAGAATAAATATTGTTTTTCATATTCCTTTATTGTGTCTACATTTCTTATTTACTAAAATGTATAGTATGGTCTATAGATTGGTTCCTAGCATGAACTATTAATGAGCAACCACAAGGTAATACATAAATTAAGAGTATGCATTTAGAGACTCTTATAGCCATAAGGCCTGTGATCAGCATACTCATTTTACTCATTGAATGTAAGTTATGGACCACTCCAGGTGTTACATAGTTTGCAGATGAGCTACATATGTCTCCCTGGCTGTAAGTAGAAACATATTTTATTGATTTGAATATATTTTAAAATATATTTTATTGATTTTTCACAGAGAGGAAGGGAGAGGGGTAGAGAGCCAGAAACATCAATGAGAGAGAAACATTGATCAGTTGCCTCCTGCACGCCCCTCACTGGGATGTGCCTGCAACCAAGGCACATGCCCTTGACCGGAATTGAACCCAGGACCCTTGAGTCCGCGGGCCGACGCTCTATCCACTGAGCCAAACCAGTTCTGGCAATGTGTGATATTTTAGTTACTATTCAGCTATCATCTGAAAATATGTAAAAATATAAGAACATTTCTTCTCATAATGTTAATTTTTAATTAAGTATGTTGTATTATAATTTACCATAATTGCCCAAATTTAAGTAAATGTAGGTTATTTTTAATTCTAATTTTATAATTGTAAACTCCATTCGAATTTTATCTTATGAGAAGATACCACAGTTCTGAGTCTCCTATGGCATATTTTTTTCTTCGTGTAACTCCCTTTACTCCTGTAACCTGTCCGTAAACTCCAGCCATTTGGGTAAGTATAAAACTCCAGTTTCTATCTTCTATGCTCAGAGACTGCTTGCTCCATATACTGGGGCTTAGAGGTTCTTTGGAAAAAATGTCAGGCTATCACTTTATCTCATATTTCTAGATATTACTGTTCTGCACTTTATTGTTTAAAATCTAAAAACAGGGGTTCTGGATGAAAGAAGTGAAGAGATTAGCCAAAAATCATATATGCATAATCCATAGACACAGAAAACAGTGTGGTGATAGCCAGACGGGGCAGGGGGGTGGGAGCTAGGGGTAGGTATGCAAGGGGAGGGAAAGTGGGGTTGGAAAGAGGCTTTGCCTGGGAAGATGGGCACATGATGTAGTGTGCAGATGATGCTTTATTGAGTTGTATACTTGAAACTTTCATGGTTTTGAGAACCAATGTCACCCCAATAAATCCAATTATAAAACATTGTTTCTTATAATTACAGACATATTAAGCATGCATTTCATGTACTTTATCCAGATCAAATTGCATAGGAGAATTTAATCGGTGGTAATGACATTCCTACAAAGGAAATTGACACCTATGCTTATATAAGCAATGTAATGACTTTCTTTCTATGAGATTTAAGCCATCTGATCATGATGATTAGTAATTTTACAAGATGTTCTCATTTTCCACTGCATGAAGAACACAAAGTAACAAAACTGCAAATCCGTATAGATTAACTTTTTGCAAACTCCACATCTATATAATGATTAATCTATCTAAACCAAGTCCTCTTTAAACTGCATAAAGATTCAATTATATACATTTATTTTTTTATTTCCATTTTATCTACATTTTATAAAATGTTTGTGATTGTATACCATATTAGAATATTTTATAAATATTAATTTATGTGAAATAATAATGATAGCAGCTAAAAAATTGCCCAGAATTAAATATTACTGGAGTGGGAATATGTAATAGGGAAAACCCTATCTAATAAAAGGGTAATATGCAAATTGACCCTAACAGCAGAATGAATAAGAACTGTTCACTATGGTTTGCACTGACCACCAGGGGACAGATGCTCAATGCAGGAACTTCCCCCTTGTGGTCATTGCACTCCCACAGGGGGAGCTCTGCTTGGCCACAAACCAGCTGACTGTGAGAGCAGCGGTGGTGGTGGGAGCCTCTCCCTCTTCCTTGGCCCGAGGGGAGTGGGCCAAAGCCCGAGGGGAGTGGGCCTAAGTTGGACATCCTTGAGGGCTCCCGGGCTACCAGAAGGATGTCTGACTGCCAGTTTAGGCTTGATCCCCTGGGGTGTGGGCCTAAGCTGGCAGGTGGACATCCCCGGAGGGGTCCCAGACTGCGAGACAGCACAGGCCAGGCTGAGGTACCCCTATCGACGGGGCCTCTAGTATAATTATATTTAAAGTTTATCTTAAATAAAAATTACGTTGATTCTGAGTAAAAAAGCACTCTAAACTTGTATTTGCTAAAGGAAATATTAATCTGTTTAATTTATATCTGCTCATTTTGCAATTGTACTTAATGCCATTTAAACATATGGAATTATTAAAATTCAAATATGCCTGACAAGAAAGATTATAGGTAATAAGACTTTTTTTTCTCTACCAAGAAAAAAATCTAAATATTACAGGAAGAATAAAATTAAGCAAACCTTAGAATTATTATGTCATTTCAGGAGAGGGAGAAATATGAGGGCAAAGTTATAATTGCATGGCTGACAATATACTTAGCAATTTATTGGAAATGTATTTTAATAATATATGACACTGTGATTAGTCTGAAAGATATGATATTAAGTCATTTATTTAAATCATTTAATTTGAATGTGTGATGATTAATGGTAGTAGAGAAATGTTTATCCAAGGTATATATTAATTTAGGTCATTCTAACACACTTAATTTGACTAGATCTTTTAGTTAACTTTTAATTTATATCAAATCAATTCTGAAAGTCTTTTTAAGCCCAAATAAATTATAATCATGTGAATATTCATAGATAATCTACATCATACAAATGGTGTACCAACATATACTTGTGTGATTGGGTATGTGTGCACAAAATATATAAAATAAGACACTTATTATCTTTAGTTTTATTAATTAACATTAAATCTGAATGTGAACATTTGATTGTTTTCCAACTGCAATATATTTCAGTGGCTGGGAGAGTTCCATAATTTAGTATATAAAACACCTTTGATTTAGGGCTTAAAAATTTTTTGATAAAACTATCTAGCCTGTTGATATTTTTTTAACAAAATTTTCAGTGACTTGTAATTAATCTGGGTCATGGGGCTAAGAATATTTTCTTTCCCCACTCCAATAGTAGCCTACTGGAAGTCATAGATAATGCAATAAAACAAGAAAGGGGAATTAAGATATATGAATTGGAAGGAAGAAATAAAGCTGTTTCTGTTCAAAAATGATATGATTGTTTATGTAGAAAATCCCAAAGAATTGACAACACACACACACACACACCCTTTGGAAGTAACATGTTGATTGCAGCATTATTCACAAGAGCCAAGGTATGGGAACAACCAATGGATGTTCAAGAAAACAAGAAAATGTGATATATATATCTATCTATATCTATCTATCTATCTATCTATCTATCTATCTATCTATCTATCTATCTATATAATTTAACCTTAAAAAATAATATGATGTTCAGTGAAATAAACCAGATAGAAAGACACGCAGAAAATAAATATCCTTGAGTCCATATTGATATAAAATAAATGATTAAATAAATAGGGAAGAAAATTCTAATAATAAATGGGGAAGAATTCTGAGAATTTCAAATATTTTAAGCAGATATTTCATTCTTTTTAAAAATATATATATATATTTTATTTATTTTTTACAGAGAGAAATAGAGAGTTAGAAACATTGATGAGAGAGAAACATCGATCAGCTGCCTCCTGCACACCCCCTACTGGGATGTGCCTGCAACAAGGTACATGCCCTTGACCGCAATCGAACCTGGGACCCTTCAGTCCGCAGGCCGTCGTTCTATCCACTGAGCCAAACCGGTTAGGGCCAGATATTTTATTCTTAAGAGGTGCAGTGTAGTTACTCACTTTTTGAATGAGGACTGTGCATAGTGATTTTATTCCAAATAGTAAAGTATGGAAAGGAAGAAAAAAAAGAGTAATTTTACAAAGGAGAAATCTGACAATTTTGATCTCAAGCTAGATGATCAAGGGTTAGCATCAACCGTAATGAGTCCTATTGATAGTATAGACTCCTGATATATTGTGATGAGAATGGCCCTGTATCTCTTGTTGTATGGCCTTCCTCCCTAAAACATATTATTTTAGACTAATCATGAGAAAAAAATATCAGAAAAATCCCATTTGAAGGACAGTCTACAAAAACTTTGGATAGTAATCTTCAAAACTTTCAAGTTCATCAAATCAAAAACTATTAGAAATAGTCACAACCAAGAAGAATATAAGGATGATACCTGATGACTAAATGTAATGTAGTGTCCTGGATAGAGTCCTGGGACAAAAAAAAAAAAAGTAGGGAAGACTGGGGAAGTCAGCATAAAAGATGGACTTCAGTTAATAATAATGTACCAATATTGATTCATTAATTGTGACAAATGTGCCATATTAATGGAAGATATTAATATTAGGGTAAACTGGGTGTGAGATATAAGTATATCCGAGTTCTCTGTATTACATCCACATTCTGTACATATAAACTCATTCTGAAATAAACTGTTTATTTTAAAAAGAATGAAATGGAAACTCCACATAACATTCAGAAAATCAATGAATGAAAATGTAATTTCAGAAAACACATATAAACTGGAAAAAAAATGTAACTAGAATGGATCATAAAAAGCCTGAAAGTATAAAATCTATCAAGAATGCAAAAAAAGAACAGCACTACTGGTATTTAAAAAGTAACATGAAAATCTTGTGAGTAAGTCTGTCACTACACTTATAATTTTGTAAAATATTTGAAAAAGTATAATAACAAGGAAATCCAAGCAAGGTCACTTAGAATGAAGATACGTCTTGAAGATGCACTGATATTGCTTAGAAAGGAAGACATGGGGGATTAAGCCATTGCCATATCTGGCACAGACATTGCTATCACAAAAGTCAGGACGACATGATCTTGAGAAGAGAAATAATCCTGAGGAAGAGGCACAACATGTTCCAAAAGGGCTGGCAATGTTACTTCTTGGCATGGGTGATGATTTTGAGGGTGTCTTCTTTATATCCCTTCCGTACATGTGTTTTTGCTAACTAAAGTATGTATGATTTATCTCAGCAGGAAAAAAAAAGTGTTGTTCTGCCTGTAATGTGTAATATGGATGAGAGTGATGAAACATTGGAAGGATACACACTACTTGGGAGAGTTTAACATGGATCCAGAGACAGTCAGGATGTGGGTAGGGCAAGGCCTATGGGCAAGCTCCGTGCACTTCCAGAGGGAGGCATTATCTGGACAATACAGTGACCCGGTGCAGGGAGTTAGATATTGGCCTATTTAATGGGAATAAGTAGCTCAGATTAGATTTGAAAACGTAACTAGCATTACATTATTATACTGTACTAGAGGCCCAATGCGTGATAGTCATGCAAGGGTCTTCAAAGGCCGAGGCAGCAGCAACCCTGGAAGGATGTCCAGAAGGATGTCTGGTCTAATTAGCATATTATCCTTTTATTATTATAGATTATGGAGCATAATGAAATAGTATAATAGGATGTACTGTAATATAAAGGCAACATTTTTTTTTAATCTGCCCTATCAAAAGTTTTATTCTCCTGATTCCTTTTTTGAGTATTTTTACTTTTCAATTTCTGCCACCCACCAGATGATGTTTTGCTGAGAGAACTTTGTATTTTCAATTTCAATACTGTGGTTTTCCTTGCATTTATTATACCCAAATCAAGCATCCTCATGGGCATTTTACTGCACCCTCCCAGTCATATATCATGAATATGTAATCATTGTTAACCAGTATTTCCTCCCTGCTTTATCCCATTTTAAAGTATCTTCTGATTTATTTATTATAATTCTGACTTGAGCATTTTCTCCCCTGGATGATATAGTTCCTCTCAACACATATGCACACAGAAAAAGCAGGTTTGCACGGAAATAATTTGAAGTATAAGTGATTACTCCCACATTTCTGATTTGGACATCAGCATGGTTGTAGGAAACACTGGAAAAGAATCACACTGAGAAGCAAAAACTGTGAATTCAGTTTGGGGCATTAATTCAAGTTGCTCACCTGAGGGTGATTTTGTTCCCTCAGGAGATATTTGACAATGTCTGGCAACAATTTTGTCTGTAACACCTAAGGGGTTGAGGCCAGGCATACTGCTACCTCTACAATGCACAAGACAACCTCCTACATCAAAGAATTACCGAAAATGTCAACAGTGCCAATATTTAGAAACCCTAGTTTAATTTGAGGTAACTGTGGAGAAGTCTAATATGATATTTGATTTAAATATGTTTTTAATTGATTTTTTTTTTTTAGAGAGGAAAGGAGAGGAAGAGAGAGAGAAACATTAATGAGTTGCTTCCCATAAACACCCCAACCTGGAATCAAACCCACAACCTGGGCATGTGCTCTGACGGGGGATTGAACCAGCAGCCTTTTGGTGCATGGGCGATGCATAACCAACTGAGCCACTCTGGCCAGGGCCGGTATGGTATCTGAAACACTTAAACCTGAAGCTTAGGAGAGAACTCTGCTTTGGAACCCTATCTGGATAATTACTAGAGAAGCTCCTACAGTAACTGAGCCCTTTTCTATTTTCTTATATTGCCCTATAAAAGTTTACTGACAATTCTGTGCCCTGTCCATAGTATAAAATCACTCAAGTGATGAATAGTTTTGAAGAAATATTCTGCTCTTCCAATATATATTTTTAGGTTTGTTTTGAAATAGCACTAAAGGACAGTTCTTCAGAGAGCTTTGAATGACACTCCATAAAATTGCGAAAATTGATAGTGCAATACAAGGCATCATTATTGAGCATTTATGTGAATGCTTTTTGTGAGTGTATGATTATTTTTGGTCCCGGGTTAAAAAAATTCATTCTCCCTGAAAAATATTGTTATCGTGTTCACCAAGTTCTATTTTCTATTCAATTGGAAATGGGGGAAAGATTTCTGTCAACATGCAATCATGATTTCCTCTGTACCTGATTTTTTATTCACGGTAAGAGAGTTTGATTGCAGTCTTCAAGAGCTAGCCAAGAAAGAGAATGTGTGCATGCAAGACATTCGTCTGATTCATTCCACATAATACCCCTGTAGGAAGTCAGGCTTTCCATGTAGATTTCTGCAGTTTTTCTCTAGTGAAAATTTACTGTGTCATTCCTGTTGTGTGTTTTCTGCTTGGAGGGTTTCAGCACATGGGTGACTGTTTTCCTGTACATACGACAATGAACTGCAAGACTTTGTTCTTATTTCTTTTCTCACCCATAGTGCAGAAGAGACATTTTCATTGTCATTCAAAAGCTCAAGCCCTACAAAAATATCCCTGAGCTAGAGGTGTGTGTTCTGCTGCTACCTGGTGCAGGGCCTCGGACTCTTTCCTAGTATTCTAGCAAAGGCTCTTTATTGGGGCAGGAGTGCCGGAAGCCGGTCCATCCTTGCTGCTTGACACAGTCGCTGCAGGAAAGAAACATCTGCACAGCATATGTTTCAAGGGACCTGGCGTATATAGCATACTGTTCTTAATATGTTTGCTCCCCTTAGCGCTGTGTGTTTTAACCAAGGTCACCTCTCCGAGAAAGGTTGTTTCCCCAGGTAGGAATTTTTCCCTGAAGTCAGGGAGGGGATGCCTCTCCTAGAAAGGTTGTTTCCCCAGGTAGGAATTTTTCCCTGAAGTCAGGGAGGGGATGAAACTCCTTAACTAAGTGCCAGGCGGGTAGTTAATCACTACAAACAATCATGCTTAAGCTACATAATCTTTACTCCCTGGAATGGAGATAAGAAACGCACTAACCTTTGTAATAGAAATTGACAGGATTAAAATCAACTGGGATAAATACGGATGTAACAAGACAATAAACAGCAGAACTTCCCTGGAGATCCAGACCAGAACTTGGCTGGAGATCCTGGCTAGAGATCCTGGCTAGGCTGCTGATCAACTGAACGCTGTCTCCGAGTCCTTCCCTCTTCGCCGACTCCGTCCACACCTTTGGGGACCCCTGGACCCGCTGGGGTTGGACCCCGGCATATGGCGCCCGAACAGGAACCCCTAGGTAAGCACCCCACACTCGGGACGGATAGGACTCCACCGTAGGAAGAGGGTGGATAGTCTTCGCCGACTCTGTCCACACCTTTGGGAACCCCTGGAACAGGATTCCCCTAGGTAAGCCCCCCCCATTGAGAACCCCCACATTCGGGACGGATAGGACTCCACCAGGGTACTTCAGACCTCCCTATAGAGGATAAGTAGGGTAAGAAGGTGGATAGTACAGAACTTAGATTGAGAAGATGTGCCATACTGAGTCCAAAGAAAGAAGACTTTGTATTGATTCTTAGATTGAGAAGATGTGCCATACTGAGTCCAAAGAAAGAAGACTCTGTATTGATCTTTAGATTAAGAAGATGTGCCATACTGAGTCTAAAGAAATAAGACTCTGTATTGATCTTTTAACACATATGCTTGCTAGCAGAGGAATTAAGGTTACTCCTAGTCAGACAGAACGTTTTATACAAGAAGTATGTCCATGCTTTTCTGAGGAAGGAAAGGTAAATGTAATGGCATGGGAGAAGGTAGGCCCAAGGAGCCTTATCCTTAACCCCACTGCAGCCTTTCCACCCCGGGAAAGTGCAGGATTGGCAAGCTCTCCCTGGGGTGATAGATCAGGACTCAGGTAATAACAGAAAGCGCCAATCCTACTCTTAAAATGGATACAAGAGAGCATTTGGGGTTTTTCTTTTTAATGCCTGCTTTTAAAAAATAAAAAAGGGGGAATTTGCCGGGAGCCGGTCCATGCTTGCTGTTTCAAGGGACCTGGCATATATGGCATACTGTTCTTAATATGTTTGCTCACCTTCTTGGCACTATGTGTTTTAACCAAGGTCTCTGAGAAAGGTTGTTTCCCCAGGTAGGGATTTTCCCCTGAAGTTAGGGAGGGAATAAAACCTCTTAACTAGTGCCAGGCGGGTAATTAATCACTTTAACTACGAACAATCATGCTTAAGCTACATAATCTTTACTCCCTGGAATGGAGATAAGAAACGCCCTAACCTTTGAAATAGAGATTGATAGGATTGGAATCAACTGGTATAAATACAGATGTAAGAAGACAGAACGAGGAGAGACGGAACCTAGGCACAGAACCTACACAGAACGTTCTCTAGAGACAGAAGAACTTCACTGGAGAGAACATGACAAAAGTTCCTGGACAAAAACTGGCCTCAGAACCTAGAGACAGAACCTAGCGAGAGAACATGGCAAAAGATCCTGGACAGAACCTGGCTACAGAACCTGGCTGGAGAACCTACAGAACCTGGCAATAGAACCAGGCAAGAGAACCCAACCATGCTGATCAACTGAACGCTGCCTCTGTGTCATTCCTTTTTCGTCGACTCCATCCACACCTTTGGGGACCCCTGGACCTGCTGGGGTGGGACCCCAGCACAGGAGAGGGCAAGGAACGATAGAAAGAAATCGAAGTCATTTCTAATGAAGACTAGTTACAGAAAATTCTCTTGGAATAACCCTTGATCTGTTTAACACAGCTCATGTTTTTATTTGATCCACTCAATTAAATTTGAACCATAGACCAATGAATCAATGTGTGCTTTAGAAATAATCAAAGATTTGCTCAGAAATTTCTGAACAAAGATGTCCATGGTATGCATGCACATGATAGAACCCAAATATCTAACAATAAATAAGAGAATGGAAAAAAAGTAAGGTAAATCCTGCAACTATTGTATAGTGTGTGTCTATATGTGTTTTTTAATTAACTTTTATGGAAGTACTAGAGGCCCGGTGCACAAAATTTGTGCACTCGGTGGATCCCTCAGCCCGGCCTGCACCCTCTTGCAGTCTGGTAGCCCTCGGCGCTCCCCCTATGGGATTGAGCCAAAACCAGCTCTCTGACATCCCCTGAGGAGTCCTGGATTGCAAGAGGGCTCAGGCCAGGCCAAGGGACCCCACCAGTGCACGATCAGAGCCTGGGAGAGACACTGGAGGTTGGCCAGTCAGGGATGGACTGCGGAAGGACTCCAGGGTGTATCCAGTCCGCCTTGCTCAGTCCCGATTGGCCGGACCCCAGCAACAAGCTAACCTACCGGTTGGAGTTTCTGCCCCCTGGTGGTCAGTGCACATCATAGCGATTGGTGGGCCAGTAAACTGTCCCCATTAGCAGCCTCAGCATATCATTAGCATATTATACTTTGATTGGTTGAACGGCTGACCAGTTGACTGGACACTTAGCATATTAGGCTTTTATTACATAGGCTAAATATGTATATACAATGATGGCAAATTATTAGTAAACTTCTTCATTAATTATCACAAAAAACATTTTTTTGTAATCATAAGAAAAAGTGGAATAGGAACCACTTTTAATATAAGAATTATTTAATATAAGAATTCACCATCCTTTTATGCAGTGTATAATTTATTATGCAGATTATATTTTTTTCTGTGTGTATCTATTTCTATTGTATTAATTTTGCTAGCTTATCAAATTACTGTTCACTTTTTTTTCCTCTTTCCCATGTAAATGTGGGATTTTTTCCCTATTCTTTGCAATTCTATTAGTGGTCATCTTACTTTTATATGCATCCTCACCAAATGCATATGTACCAAACACAAGCACCTTTTCCTTCCTGTTCATAATGTAATCCAAGCGCCTGGCACATAGTAGACGCTCCACACACATTTACAAAATTAATGGATATATCCCTATGATTATACAAATGCATCCTGCCTCACCAACAAGTTCTCTTCTCCTGATTGCCTTCTGGAATGTTTTTACTTCTCTATTTTTACCATCCACCAGATCAGGCTTTTGCTGAGGTGGCTTTGTACTTTTACTTTCAGTTATGATTTTCACTTGGATTATGTTCCATCTACATGAAACATCGTCATGAAAATCTTACAACATCCCAGTCACTATGATGCCCCCTTTATCCATCATTCACCAGTATTTTCTCTGTTTCATCTGTACCATCTTGAAGAGTCTTGACTAATGTATTGTAATTTCCTTCTGTGGGTGATACAGTTTATGAATCTCTCTATAAATAAGTCTACATCTCCTTCACTCTGGTTGATAAATGATATCTGGACATTTATCTGCCCCTATTTTTTCAGTAGTCTGTAATTCTCTCTCACGGTAATCTAGCTTCCAGTGTTGCCAATGAGAATCCTGATGCGAAACTAATTTTCTGTTTCCTTTGTATCTAGCATCCTATGACTTTATTTTTTTTTAACTCATGAACTTCATGAATTTTATCAGGATAAACCTCAGTCTTGCTTAAGAGGAAATTTTACTCTCCTTTAACTTTTAACTTTTATCCTTCAATTTTCCCATTCTTTTCTTTTGAATTCTTATGAATCCATTTTACAAACCTATTTTTTCCTCATAAATTTCAATTATTTGCATTTTTGCTCTGTTTGAGACATTTCTATTTTATTTTCTAGGTTACTTTTTTTGAGGTCTCAACTATGAAACTTTAGTCTTTTAAATAATATCTAAAATTTTGATATTCAAAAATCATGGACTATTTTGTTTTCCAATAGTCTAGGTCAGTGCTCAGCAAACTGTGGCTCGGCAGACTGCAGCTCGCGATCCACATGCAGCTCTTTGGTCCCTTGAGTGTGGCTCTTCTGCAAAATACCAACTTCTGCGCATGGGCCACGAAGTTTCAATCGCACTATACGTGTGCCCATGGTATTTTGTGGAAGAGCCCCACTCAAGGGGCCAAAGAGCCACATGTGGCTCACGAGTCGCAATTTGCTGACCACTGGTCTAGGTTGCTATGGTCAAATCTACTACTATAGTTTATTCACTTTTTCATCAAGGTATATAGCTTGCCTTCTCCAGCAAATCCAAATCACTAGGAACTGGGTACTTTGCTTGCTTCTCTCTCTGTTTACTGAGCATTCCTAATTCAATTGCTATTTTTCTTTACCTATGGTGTCAAAATTCAGATATATTTGGCTTTATTCAAAAATAACATCAAGTCTGAGCTTAATGTGTAATATGATAATGAACTTCCCAATTCAACCCAATTGCAAATAAAGTGTGCAATCGGTCTCAGGGGTAGGGAAGATCCAGGCATAGGAAGGAGTTCTGAGCAGTAACTCTGAGCCAGGAGGTCACAAGTCCTGCAAGGAACACTGACACAGGCTGGAGCTACCTCTTCCTTTCCTGTGGGTGTTCATGGAAGTCAGAGTATCAAGCTCTCTGTTGAGTCTGTGCAAATTTCGTAATTCCTACCAAACTCTTCACTGCTAATCACCACTGCTAATCTGAGGCCCAGAAATGGATAAGACCAGCCCCCTTTTACTCTTTTAGGACCCTGGTAGCACTGGAGGTTTTTTTCCAAATCTCACAGTCCTGATTGACCATCCCAGAAACTACTCCACTTGAAGATGGGGGCTGTTAGAACTGGAGTTGGATGAGGAAAATAACAAATTCACATTCAAGTAAAAACCTTTCCAGAATCCAATTGTCAAAATTATTATGTATACCTTTATTATCAGAAAAAATAATTGGAGATTTTTTTTTTGTAGTTGCCATAATGGCAGTCGTCTTCTATATATATAAAAGGCTGATATGCTAAGTGTCCCTCTGACCGTCCAACTGGTCACTATGATGCACACGGACCACTGGGGGCAGATGCTCAAAGCAGGAGCTTCTGTGATGTGCAATAGCCATTTACAAAGAAATGGCACCACGGACCTGGTGCCGATAAACCAACACTCAGCTTTCCCCAAGTGGGACACAGGCCCCGCCACCACCCCAGAGTGATAGCCCATCAAATCGCAACCAATGCTGCGTGGCCCATTGTGCAAAATATGGCCCACAACCCAGTCCAGCCTGGAAATGGTGGCTGTGGGCACTGGGTAATGACATCACACAGCAATGCCCGGCTTCCTCTTCCTAGCCTCCTTGCATTTCTTTAGCCCAGTAACACCACTTGCTTTATGGACAGGTGGAAACATTTTTTACTTGAACCAAATGTCTGTGAAGCATTTTCCCTGTGCCTTGTATCATTTGGTCCTCACAGAAATCCTGGAATAGGTAGATAGGAGACTCAGTGGAATCCTATTTTCTTTTCATTAGCTGGAAAACAGAGATTTAGAAAGCTTAGAAACTTGACCCTACTGAAAAGAAGAAATAGTGGACCTTGAAAATGACTTCAGGTTTTCTCACTGTGCAGAATACAGTCAAACACTGCTGCAGTTAAATATTTTACCCTTTGTTCTCCCTGAGTGATCTACAATAATAATCTGCTTTGTGTTAATATTTACTGCTGTGTTGCTGACAATTACCTGAAAGAGAAGTTGGGGTGCTTCACTGGGCTGGAAAAAGTTTAGCTAAACCAGAAAGCAGGTCTAATTAAGCAAGTTTATTCTATAAATATAAGCTAAGTTGACTCGCACATGTGTGATACATATAAAGCTCTCACTGGCGCCAATTGCACGCATGTGTTTCCATCTGTTATCCATAGTGAATTTGGTTGACACTTATATTATAGAGAAAGGGCGAATTATTAAAATATTTCTTCTAATTAATTTCCTTTCAATGTACACTAATCCATGCACTGGGCCACTAGTATTACATAAAATGTTATGCTCCATAAGGGGAAATTTTGAGGATTTGGCTTAACATGGTTAGCATTATGTTTTTTAATTATTCTAGTAAATTCAAGTGAAATTTTTCTGCTTCCCTAGTCTGATTATTATTATGCCTCATAAACAGAATAGAAATAAAATGTACTAATTGTCCTATGTTCTTACTAAATTAAGAATCATAATTTCACTCTGAATAAAAACAAAATAGTGAAAAAATTCCTTTGAGTCAGTATATATGCCAGAGAGAGTAACAATTCTATAGCGTTCTAAATGCAAAGAGGTGCTTGCTTAGCAGACACTCGCATTTGCCTCTTATTAATAGTTTTATTATGTGTGACTAACATAGTTTGAAAACAGAGGTGACCCTACCATTGTTTAAAATGTACAGTAGTGTTCAGTGGTAGCCTCATAAGGTAAAGAACCTGCAAGTGAATCTAGGACAAAGCCAAATATATTATATTATTATGATATTATATAATATTAACACTTGTTAAAGACCAAAGACCAATGTGAAAAAAAAATAATATACATTCAGGACATGATTGTGTTTACATTTCAATAATTAAAACTAATTCATTTATAAAAGTAATGTAGTTTATATTTTTAGAAAGAATACTAGACTGAGGTGAATAAAACAAATAAATGATCATTTTAACAACTTAATTTTGTTTTTAAAATATAGAAATTACTTGTATTCTCTAATAATATTTCCTATAATCTGTTTATAAAATCAAAATCTGGATCATCATTTAAAACTTGATTCTTAACCCACATAAATGTACAATAGAGTTTTAATGTTTTAGTCTATACATGCATACAACCTATCAGTGAATTTACATAAAATTCATAGAGATAACAAGATAACACCATAAGTTATAATCTCTCTCAAAATGGATTAACCTTCATGCCACCTTTTCCTACTTTGTATTTGTAAATCAGTTTTATAGAGCAATGCTTCTGAAACGTAATGTTCATATGACCACCAGGATCTTGTTAAAATATAGGTTACTATCCTAACAAGCTCTTAGGGTGATGTTGATACTTTTTTCATAGAGCACAGGACATTTTTAGTGTGCGTTTTTTAAATTGATTTTAGAGAAAGGGTGAAGGAGAAAGAAACATCGAAATGAGAGAGGAACATCAATCTGGTGGGGACCGAACTTGCAATCTGGGCATGTGCCCTGACTAGGAATCGAACCGGTGACCTTTAAGTGCTCAGGATAACCATGAACCAACTGAGACTCACTGATCAGGGCATACAGGACTCTTTGATCCCACTAAATATGTCTGTCCTCCATGCTCATGAAGGTGAAACTGGCAGTTTAGGGATATAAAACTTGTTTCTGGCGGCCTTTATATATAACACTGTATATGTATTTCAGTTTGGAAAGAAATATTCTGAAGCAAATAATAGTCACTCTCAATCATTGTAACCTTCTCTTCTAATTACAGCTTATAAGCAGAAAGCAGAACATTAATTTAAAAACCCAAGCAGAGAATGATTGAAGAGAATGTCAGTTGTTGGGTTGATTATTTTCCTAACATTTTAAATGGAGTCCTTTCTGCTAACAAAACACTCAAAATAAAAGTAATGTCATTGCAAATGAGGGGCACTTGCACATTGGAAAATGCTGAGGCAGTTCTTGTCAAATCTCTGATTTTTGTGTTAAGACTGGATTATACAAGGGTGAACGCTGCTCGATTTTTGTCTTCATCCACGGTATTGTGCGTTTCCCCTACTTGTGCTGTAGAATGGAAGTCTGCACTAGTCCTTCCTCCGACAGTTGAGTATAAACACAGACCTCTTCATTTCCTGACTGTGGCTGTGCACTGAGCCTGCCTGCCTTTTGTTTCTTTTACTCAGAGTCATGCAGTTTCAACCCCCTATGATTCTTTGAAAATCTTGTAAAGAGAAAGCTGCACTTTCTTCTTCCTGCAAAGCTGTGTTAGGATATTCCATTATGCATTGGCATTTCAGTGGGAAACCTGCACAATGAATATACCCAGTAGGTGTGGTATTTCAAACCCCACTGGGCTTAGAAGTGCTCTGGGGAGCTAAGGGTTTTATTTACCGAACAGTCTAAAAAGATTCCCTGCAATGCACTGCTGTTGGCACATTCTTTTTCCTACCCACCTAGAGAAACGTGACTTGTTTTATAGTAAAGATATATTTAAATGCCCCTTCACTCCCTGTGGACACAAATAAAGCAATTTCCGAGGCCAGGGATGGCCATTTAACCTGTCACCTTCTCTTTATTTTCACCTCCTGCCTGGGGAAGAGGGCTTATACATATCCTCTGCTTGATTCTTTGGTTTCATCTTGACTATTTTAGTTCTTGGATTGCCTTTCATTTTTATTTTGATGTAGATGAATAAGGAAAAGACTTCCAATTTCTTTCATTTTGTTTCTTCTCCACACCCCAGATGTTTATTTGGTCATTTGTAATGAGAAGAAAAAGAAGACAAGAAAATACATTTTGTTTTAGTGATAGTTTAAGTACTTTAATAGGCTATGCTGGCAAATCTTTATCTTCATGTATGTGGATAGATAATAGCTAGCTAGCTAGATAGATGGGTGTTTGGGCAAAAAAAAAAAAAAAAAATAACAGAAGCCACATTTTCTATCGCATCATTAAAGTGAAGAAAAAAAAACACACCAAATGCCAAAAAATTAACTAAAATAAAAGACACCAAATCTATCCACCACCACAAAAAAACCATTTGAAGTCCCTATTATATGGTAAGCAGTGTAGAAAGCACTGCCAATACAGAAATATATGTAAGTTATCTAAAACTTGGTGATCTGTTTAGGTACAGAATTATCAAGTAAAATGTTTATTGGCGGCCTCGAAATAGTAGGAATTTACTTTTTAGAGCACTGTGTATACATTTCCCATCCAACATTTAAAAATAAATGTCATCTACATTAATTAATTTTATCAATGCAATTACTTTTTCAATTCCCCGTTCTCTCTTTAACTCACCTGAAACTTGGAAACAGGCAGAAGAGATTAGTGGGTGCTTTTCATTGCACTGTTGAGCTTGACTTTCTATTGACAGGACAGTTAAAAATATCAGAACAGAAATTAACTTGTAGATTTTTGTCTGTTCAAATTGCAAATTTATTTCTGTCTGGTGAAACTTATAATTGTAGAGCTTAAAGCTTAAGGCTCTATCAGATGATAATATATTTTTTTAATCTATACTATGATTCAACATTTTTTGGTTAAGCTCTCCACATATACCTACTTCTCAAATGCTTTTTGCACCATTCATAACATCTTTCTATAATTAATGAGTTGAATAAATTTTTGACAAGAGTTCATTTTATTTTTATGTGATTTTACCTTCTTAAAAATTATACTTGAAGTCACTGCAATCAAGCACTGAACTCCAATATTCACAATTGTATTGCAAAGTAAGAATATTTGTCTCTGTCAAAGGAGAAATGTGAGGCTCCTAAGTGTTAAATAAATTGCCCAATGTCACCTAGCTACTGAGGGTTGGACCTAGAAATAGAAGGTAATGTTTCCTTAAAATGTTGATGCTTTTCACATTAGGTCAAATGGCTGTGAGCTGGGGTACTCCAAAGTTTGGAATACTTTAAAGTCACCAGGCCTTCCAGTATTAATTTTATTGAAACATTTTTTGGGGAAATAGATAATTTAAAGTACTATTTTTATGCCACAAAATATTTTTGTAGTGTCTACATAATTATATGAATTTTTATTGTTACTCTTTAAATAAATTTGTTTTAAGCTGAATTTGCTAATTTAGCGTCTCCTCTGTTATTGGGATACACTGGCAAAAAATATTGAGGAGCATTGTTGAGCCAAGGGCTTCTCCCAATACACAGGACAAATAACATATTATTCCTATGCATTAAACAATATAATTGTAGAACCCTGTGGCTCATGTTATTTTATTTGTAAGCCATAAATTATTATATTAAAACTAGGGACCCGGTGCATGAAATTCGTGCACAGCGGGCGGGGGGGGGGGGCGTCCATCAGCCCGGCCTGCATCCTCTCCAATCTGGGACCCCTCTTGGGATGTCCAACTGCCTCTCACAATCTGGGACAACTGACTCCTAACTGCTCACCTGCCTGCCTGCCTGATCACCCCTAACTGCTCCCTTGCTGGCCTGATTGCCCCTTAACTGCCTCTGCCTCATCCCAGACCCGGGACCCAGGATTCCCTTCTCTGGCCAATGCAGGCACCTGGGACCCGGGTTTCCCTTCCTCTGGCTGGCCGCAGGCACCCAGAACCTGGGAAGGCTTCACCTGGGCCAGCCGCAGCTGCAGGGGACCGTGGGCGAGCGGCTTTGCCCGGGCTTCAGCTGCACGTGCCCAGGACTGCGGGCAGGCGGCTTGTCCCTCTCCCGGGCCGCAACCTGGCTGGTCCCCATTCCTCTCTCGCGAGCTCATTTTTGCCTGGCTGGTCCCCATTCTTCTCTCCCCAGTGTTGAGTGTCTGAGGAGTGAGGGCATGATGATCATTTGCATATTAGCTATTTGTTATATAGGATTATAGATTTGATATGATTTGTCAGACTGATGAGACTGCAAACTTGATGATCCCGCTGAGCCATATCATATAGTTATTGTTAATTAAGTAGCCTTTGCCAAATGAATGAAACACATTTTAAATACAGAGAAGTATAACATAAGGGCAAATATTCTCCATATTGATGAACACAAAATTGTGATAAGAAGATTTTTTCAGTAAATAATATTACACATATTTCTCCCTATGAAAATTGAGATAATAACCTGTCTCCACTTATATATTTGCCATTTAGTATTAATTCAAGCATATATGCCCCTGTGTTATATTTAAATACTGGACTCTCTTTTCTAGTAGGACTATAATTAAATATTTATTAAAACTCCCATTTATTAAATAACTTTATTTGAATGCCTATAATATTCCAAACATTTTAAGTGTTTAATTTGTATATGTGAAACACAGTGAAAATAATGTAAACATGATGTTCTAAATAGATGTCATTTGTTTGACATTGGTATTGATTTTCCTGTAAAATGTATTCAAAGAGATTTTATTCTTTCCGTTAGAATAATTATAATTTTTATACTAAACTTTCTACTTCCTTTTAGTCTATTTTTTCTTCTATGAACTCTTTCAATTTCAACATTTACCAAAGAAGCTTTCTCACTAAGCATCGCACCAGGTATTTTATAGCTTTCTCTCTTTATTTTGAGGGTTTCCTCATTTCCATCTACAAATAAATGAGCCAACCTGCTGCCCACACGCCAATTGTGCCAATTCAGGATTCAGTATTTTTTCTTCATTTTCTTTTCCTTAAATGAGCTAAAGACCACATCATCTTCCCAGCACCATGGGCTTTTTAAATCTTAAAACCTACTTTTCAATTCTCTGCCATAACTGAAAAATTCTATACAAACTATATGAGTTCTTTCTTCCTGCCACTCACACTACCTAATGAATTCCCTAGTTGATTACATTTGCCTATAAGCTTTCTTTTTTTATTTTGTCATTTACATATTATGGTATTTTTGGTTTAGCAGCCTGAATGAGATTGACATAGTGAGTAGGGGAAATCATAAAATTGCATTGCTACTTCTTTGTTTTTAAAGACATTACTGTTTTTATTAGCATTTAACACAACTTTTTCTATCTTTTAACCTTATTAATTAGGTACTTACATGTAGTGAAATAGTTTGGAACAAAAACTGTTGTTTTATTAATACCTCATTCCACCACAGCTCCTAGTAAAAACCTCTATAACATACTCAAAATTGTAAAATCTTTCTTAAAATGCATTATCAGTAAAAGTGAATATTTTACAGGAAATTGTGAATATTTCCTGGGAAAAAAGCCATTCTTTTCTGTTTCATGTCAGACCTTTAAATAAAAAGCATCATGATTTTTTGTCACTGAAATGCCATTTGGTATTGTTCCAAGATTAATTATATTAGCCATTTTTTTTCTATAGTAAAAGTAAAAGTAGCTAGACTTGAAATTCCTAGAACTGATAAGAGCTTCAGGAGGTCACCTTAGCCCAAGTCCTAAGTGGAATTGAAATCATTCACAAAAGTAATTGTCCACTTGTTCCATTTATTTTTTTAAAGAACAAGCCAATATTTCACAATCTTTACAGATGTTTTTCTACCATTGCAAAAAAAATATAGTGAGTCTATTCTTTGCTCTTTCTAGGCCTTTCTGACATAGTCTGGATTCCTACCAACCTGCTTTTCATAATTGAAAGCAAACATCTATTTTCACATATCTTTTCTTGTAATTTTTTAATCTATGTTAATGATCCTCTTGATTTAAGAAAAAGCAATTTAAAGTGTACTGTTTAATTTTAATGAACTTCTTATTTTGATATAATTGTATATTCCCATGCAGTTGAAAGAAATGCTACCCTTTTTACTAGTTTTCTCTAATGATATTATCTTGAAAATTATAGTATGATATCACAACCAGAATATTGACATTGACCCAGTGAAAATACAGTAATTTATCACTTCAAGGATCCCTCATGTTGCCCACTTCCTCCGTCTTCGCCCTCACCTTAACTCTATGTAATCACTATCATGAATACTGTAGAAATTTGATTGTATAACATAAAACTTTTTTCATCACTATAATTCCTTTGATATTTATCCAGGTTCTTATAGGTATCAATAATTTGTGCTTTTGTTTTTAATGCTGCATAGCGTTTCATGGTATGGATGTACCAAATTTCGTTTAACCATTTGCCCAAGGACCATCCACCCAATAGAGGACATCTAGGTTATTTACAGTTTTGAGTTATTACAACTAGACTTACTAGAACTGTGCATGTGCAGGTTTTTGTGTGAACATGAATCTTCATTTTTCTGGGTAAAAGCTTAGGAGTGGAATTGCTTGGTCATGTGGTAGTTGCATGTTCACTTTTTATACTAAGACACTGTCAAATTTTTTCAGTCTGATCACACCATTTTACATAGCCAGCAGCGATGTAGGCATGATCACACTTCTCTGAATCCTTGCAGGTATTTGATATTATTACTAGCTTCTATTTTAGCCATTCTGATCAGATTGTAGTGGTATTTCATTTGTGTTTAATTTGCATTTTTCTAATGTGCTTTCTAATGTGCTGATATTGAGTATTTTCTCATGTGCTTATCTGCCATTTTTATATCTCTTTCATTGAAATGTCTTACTGTAGTTTGACCATTTTCTAATTGGAGTGTTTATTTTTTTATTGTTGAGTTTTGAGAGGTCTTTATGTATTCTAGATTCTATTCCTTTGTCTTATATGAAATTTGCAAATGTTTTCATCCATTTTGTAGCTTGCCTCTTTATTTTCTTTTTTCAGAACAATGTTTTAAGCTTTGATAAAGTGCAAGTTTCCACTTTTTAATTTTACGGAGTATATATATAATTTTTGCGCAAAATCTATAAACTATTGCCTAAGTTAAAATCTGAAAGATTTTCTCCTGTTATTTTTCAAAAGATGTATAATTTTTTATTTAATTACATGATTCACGTTGAGTTAATTTTTGTGTCAGTTGTAAAATTAGGTAAGAATTCTTTTTCTTTTTTTCTTATGTTTTTCTTTATTGCCCTATGGCTGTCCAATTGCAGTATTGTTAAAAGGCTATCCTTCCTCCCTTTCATTGATTATTTGTCTTCATTGAAATCAGTAGCACATATTTGTGTTGCTTTATTTCTGGATATACTGTTCCATTATTTGATTTGCATCTAATCACCAATACCACAAATTCATTTTCACAGTTACTATATAAGTCTTGAAATTGAGTAACTAATTCCTCCAACTTTACTCTCTTTTTTTTCAAAATAGCCTTTCTATTCCAGATTCCTTGTATTTCTGTATAAATTTTCTATAGAAAATCTTGCTGGTACCTTGATAAGAATTGCATTAATCCTATATATCAATTTGTGAAGAACTGACATCTGTACTATATTGACTCATACAATCTATGTGCACGGTATTTCTCTCCATATGTTTTTCCCCTTCAACATTATTGGTTTTCATATACAAATCCTGCATATATCTCATTAGATTTATACCTAAGTATTTCATTTTTTGAGCAATTGTAAATGGTATTGTATTTTTTATTTTTGTTTGCATGTGTTCATTGTTGATATATAAAAATGCAATTGAGTTTTGTGATTTGGTCCTTTATCCTGCAGCCTTGATGAACTCAGGGATTAGTCAAAGTGTGTATAGGCATAACCCATAGACACAGACAACAGTATAGTGATAGCCAGGGGAAGGGGGGAGGGCTGGGTGAAGGTGGGCAAAGGGGGTGGGATGGAGATGTATGTAATAATATCAACAATAAAAAAGAAGTTATAGGGGACCTCATGGGGTGTTTTTGTACATTTCTTGAGATTTTCTACATGGTCAACCATACTATCTGCAAATAGGGATAATTTTATTTCTTTCCAATCTGCATACCTTATTTTTCCTTTTTCTTGCTAATAAGTTAGAAGTTCCAAACTATGTTGATAAAGAATAGTGGAGGTGGGCATCTTTGTCTTGCTCTCAATATAAGAAGAAAGGATTCAATCTTTTGCCATTAAATATAGTGTTAGTTGTAGGGATTTTTTTGTGAATGCTCTTTATGAAGTTGAAATTCTCATTTACCAGCCAGATTACCAGCATACCAATGATTCTTTTCTAGAAGTTGAAAACATTTTTAAATTCTCTAGGTCTATGTTTGAGAATAAAAATCATATAATTTGGTGTCCACATGAGCCTAAATTTACAGGTAAGGCAGGCAATGGAAAATCAAAGGATAAAGATGAAGAAATAAATGCAGATCAAATATAAGATTTAGTCATCACGGTACGGCTGACTCCTGTATAACATGTCATGTTATATCCATTATATCTATGGCCTGAATAAAACACACAAAAACCCCTGGTATCAAATGTATGGATCAAGGGAAGTATAGAATAGGCAGGTAAAATTTTAAATATGGGAAATAGGATTTTAAAACAATTTGAGACTCTCTACCAAGAGTAGATACATTTATGGCACAATGATTATTGTAAATATATGTGGATTACATATATTTCTAGGTAAGGAGTGTTTTTATCTTTAAAGGTGTTTCCTAAACTGTCATTCTGGTAATAGATTTGTTTTCAGTCAGAAATAACTGATATGTGTCTCTGCAACATAAAGTAAAAATAAAATCTGCCATGTTACTCTTTTGAGAGAATTAAATTTACTTTTGACTAAACAGTCTCTACCAGGATAGAAAGAGAATGACAACATTAATTAATTATGCTTCAAGTTATCAAGGACTGGAATTAGCAAAAGTCAGTAACAGGTAAAATATCAAGAAATTAGATTCCTAAGAAATATGTGTGAAATAACTAAATGAATAATTATAATCTTAAATATTATTTTATGGGAGCAAGCCACCTGTTTCACACAGAAATTAAGATGTTTCCACAAGATGGTAGATCAGTGAAAGCAGAACTAATCTTATAATAGGACAAATAAACCTATTGTTATATATTTACAGATTATAGTGCACCAAGTGCAATGAATGTGCCCCAGCAATATTTCACAGTCAAGTCAACAGGAAAGGGAAAACAACTAAGATGATGTAAACACCTCCTTGCTTCAGTTACCTGTTAACTATGGCTCCAGCTGTCTGAGCCAGCTGTCCAGTGGTAGCCTGATTCCCTATGTGCATCTGTAGGTGGTGGAAGAATGCCAATTAAAAATAGGCAAGAACTAAGTATGCCAGTGGAAACCAATGGGCCATGGTGAATCTGCTGCTGCTATGAGTGCTGAAGGAAAATATTCATCGTGCCTCTTAGGAATGCCAATGTCCCCTTCTCACCCAGTTGATTTTATAACACTCCCCTTGTTCTAGACATTTTGTCTTCTTAAGTATGGTTGTGTTTCCAAACCTTATTTTGTGTTTTTTATTTTAAATAATTCATTATACTGCTTCCTTCATTATTTCAATTTCTTTTGCTTCTAGTTCTGTTTTCTTAGTTGCTAGAATCTTGGGATATCATGAGTGAGTATTTGTCATGTTATTTAGGTTTCTTGAATCTTCTGTATATGATCACTAGTTTTATTAAATTTTTACAAAAACCTAAAAGTGAGCTTTACAGTTGATGTTTAATTTGATAGAGATGGAGAAGCGGGGATAAGATTTAACTTCCTGCCTTGGGAGATAAAATAAAAAGCTGGATGAAATATAAGAAATTATTTCACAAGACAGTTGACATTAGGAAATGAAAGACAGTTATTCCTGAAAGAGGAGAAACAAATGAGATGAGCCCTAATTACTGATTGTGGGAAGTTTCCAGGACATAGTGCAGACAATAGGATTCGAGACAGAATCCAGACTATAGAGCTGAAAGTTCAAGGCAGCTAAGGCAGTTAGAATTCACAGAAGAGAGCGTGGGAGGGAAGAGATGTTCACAGAGAGAAAACTACAAATGTCCATAGAGGAACTCCTTTAAGAGTTCATTTGACTACCAATTAGCACATATGTGTAATCAAAAACTTTATGCCAAAAAAAAGAACCCCCCAAAACTAGAAAAAACAAACAAACAGTTCCTGGATATCAGAGGGCCAGGAATAGTGCCTGTTCCTAATAGCCAAAGTGAAACGGTTCATAATTCATGCGGCATCAGTTAGAGTCCTGAGAAGAAAAAAATTAACTCTGAACTTAATGGTACTCTCATCTTGACTAATGAAGCCTAAAACCAAAATGACCAGACCAATGCCAAGTCAGTTAACTGTGTGACGGAACACAGATCAATAATATTAAAACAATGCCCAGTATCCAACAAGGTGAAATTCACAATGTCTGAAGTTTTATCAAAAATTACCAGGCATGCATGCGAAGAAACAGGAATATACAACCCAGAATGAGGAAAAATGTCAACCAATTACAATTGAAGCAGAAATGACACAAATTATAGAATCAATTAGCAAGAACATTGAGAAAAGTTATAACCGTATTCTATGGACTCAAGAAGCTACAAGGAAGACTAAACATCTAAAGTAGACACATGAGAAAGATTTTTAAAGAGGACTTACATTAAATTTCTCTAGCTGAAATCTACCATGTCTGAGATGAAAACTGCACTGAATAGGATTAATCCCAGATAAGACATTGCAAAAGAAAGCATGGTAAAAGACACTATCCAAATGAAACTCAGGGGGAAAATAACATGAAAAAACTAGTGAACCTTAGAAAAACTTAATGTGGCCAACATATGTGAAATTGGAGTCTCCAAAGTAAATAGAGGGTGACAGAAAAAATATATAGTATTGTACAATCAATGGTGAATTTTTTTCAAAATTTGGTGAAAACTATAAACTGACAGAAGCTCAATGAGCTCAAAACACAAAAATGTAAAGTATGCTAAAGCCAATCATGATTAATTGCTTAAAGTAAGTTATAAAGAACAAATAAATTAAAGCAGTTAGTGAAAGACTCCTGTATAGAAGAACAAAGATAAAGGTAACCGATTTCTGGTCAGAAATAATGTAAAGTACAAAACAGTTTGGAACTTTAGTGTACAAAATATATATATGACAAGAATTATACTCATAAAAATTGTATTTCTAAAAAGAAGGTGAAATAAAGATGTTTGAGGCATAGAAAAGCTGAAATAATTTATTCTAGCAGACCTTTACCACAATAAATGCTAAAAGAGGCACTGTAAACAGAAGAAACATAATTTAAGATGGAAATATGTATAAATAAAAACAAAAGAATACAGGAAATGGAAAGTACATGGGTAAATATGAAGATTTTTTTCTTATTTAAATAATCTTTGCTATATAAAGCAAAATAACGTACGATGTGGTGTTTATAACATAAACTAGAGGCCTGATGCATGAAATTCATGTACTGGGGGTTGTGGGGTTTCCTCAGCTCAGCCTGCACCCTCTTGCAGTCCAGGAGCCCTTGGGGAATGGCGGACTAGCCAGCAGTCTGACATCCTTAGCGCTTCTACGGAGGTGGGAGAGGCTCCCGCCACTGCTGCTGCACTCGCTAGCCATGTGCCTGGCTTCTGGCTGAGTAGTGCTCTCCCTGTGGGAGCACTCTGACTATCAGGGGGCAGCTCCTGCATTGAGCGTCTGCCCCTGGTGGTCAGTGTGTGTCATAGCAACCAGTCATTCCACTGTTTGGTCAATTTACATATTAGCCTTTTATTATATAGGATAATACTAAATGTATGACAATAATAGCACAGATACCAGAGAAGAAAAAAATATATACTACTATAAATAAGGTTCTGATTCTATGCAAGAAAAAGTATATTACCACTTGAAGGTAAACTATAAGTTAAAGATGTAGACTATAAATTGTAAAACAACCAATAAAACAACACAACAAAGAGTGGTACCTAACAAGTCAATAGGGAAATAACTCCAAACCATAATTTTCCCCAGGACATCACATTACCTTCATTTTTGGTCAAATAAATGTATAATTTTAATTAATAATATACTCATGAAAATAATTTTGAGTGAAGATAATTGAGCATTATTGTCCTTTCTTATTCTTGATAAATGTGTGAAGTGATAATTGTAAAGATTTATGAGCACATAGATTACAACATATATCCAAGTGCTAAGTAATTTTGTCAATTCTGAAGGCTAAATTTACTTTTTAGTGATATTAGATACTGAGACACCTACACTTCTTCTGCCTGAAGTAGAATCACCTGCTGAAAATTGAATAGAATGATATATGACAACAATTCTAATTCAACATTTATTCTGTGTCAAACACAGTAGAGGATTTATGTATTCATTTATCCTACACTTTTTGAGAAGTTCTATGTCCTTGGTTCTAAATGTAATGATGAGTGGAATAAACCCACACCCTTAGGGAGTCTACATTTCAGTAAGGGAGGGAGGGAGGGAGGGAGGGAGGGAGAGAGAGAGAGAGAGAGAGAGAGAGAGAGAGAGAGAGAGAGGTGGGGGGAGAGAACACGACCCAAAATGTAGGAAAATGAGGTATTTGCTGTCAGTGATAACCATTAAGAAGAAAGTAAAACAGGGTAATCTAATAGAAAGCTACTGGAGGGTAGCTCTTCCAAATTAGAGCCTAGGGAAGACTTAAATGACAAGAAAGGCTTGATGGGAGATCTAGGGGAAGCATTTTTCAAGCAAAGGGACAGCCTGAGCAGAGGCCTGAAGGCAAGCACTACTTCTCCATTCAAGGAGAAGCAAGGGCCACTGTGACAGGACAGAGTGAGGAAGGGGAATATTCAAGGATCTGCAGGAACTTGTAGGCCAGGAAGCGAAGTATGCTGTTGTTTCCGAATAAGATGGAAATTCCCAGGAGGGTTCTAAGCAGGGTTTGAATGTGGTATTTTATTTGTATTTTTAAGAGATCCACTCTGGAGATCATGAATAAAATGCTGTGACTGAGGGAGCAAAGTGGAAGCAGAGTGACCACATAAGAGCCTAATTCTCTCCTTCAGGAGGTTGGTGGTGGTTGGACTAATGTGAAAACACTGAGGAGATAGAGTGAGGTGTCTGTATTTGGAATATAATTTGAAGGTGATACTGACAGCCCTTGTTCATTTGTTTGATTTAGGAATTGGAAGATTATGTGGATGGGGAGTCCAAGAATAGCACCCCAATTTTTTAGCTTAGCTTGTATTGGTGCCATACCAGGTCACATTTATTTTTCATATTGAACTTGCCAGATAGGCATTAAAATTGTGATCTCATAGATGATGAAAGTGATGTTTGATAGAAAAGGAGCTTCTTAATATCACACAGCCAGGGAATGACAGCATGCAGTTCAGATCCAAAAAGTAATATATTTATTTCCACAATATCATCACACTTAGTGTACTCTTAAATGTTCCCTAGCTGCTTGGACTCGGTTAGAAAATAACCCACAAGGACAAGCTGAACATCAGAGTACCCACTAGGCAAAAGTTGGAATTGGTAGGAATATCTGATATTAGCTTCCTGTAATCCACCAAAAGAACTGGTTCCTCTGCAAAACCTAGATTCTACTTGAGAATTTCAGTGCATGGGGACTCACAGAGCCCATTGCATTTGTCATCATGTTTAAAATTGTTGAGAAGATCTGCCTTCTGGCTTCCTTGTTGGTGCTAATCCCTCAGCTGTTTATAATCATTAAAATATTTGAAGATATCATTGTTTCCTCATAGGAAAATATCCCAGCTCACTGCACAGGGTTTGAAAAATAGAAAACAAAATTTTATTTTGAGTTGGTTATATTTTTTTTTAAATTTCTTTCCATTGCTAAGGATTTTAAGGTTACAAGAGTAATATCTGATATCTGGCATTGGGTCATTTCTACATGATTGATAGCAGTTTTATTGCCTTTCTATGAACTCTCCTTCCAGTGCCTAAAATAAAAACAGGAAGGAAGAGTTGTAAATAGATGCCATCACTGGTAGATCACCTTGCTCTGAGGAAGCAGTTAGCATGTCAGCCCTATAGAGCTTGACCTCCAACACACCTTTCTTTGTCTTCTATCTTAAGACACTATCAGACAGGAAGGTCAATAGTGATGTGCAAGTCAAGGAAAGATACCTCCCTGCAAATGGGCTGAGAAACCTATGCAGTAATATTTGATTAAAATACCTTTAATAATAGTAATGGAGCTATATTTAGAAAAGCCACAATAAAAACATTTTATATAACAGATACATTTCTGATTTTGAAGTTTCAATTTCTTCAACAGATAAAAAGAGGCTCCATTTTATCTAGGCAAGAAAAGAGTCTCTCCATTATTTGGACACCAATTTCCCTGAAACACCAATAATCATTTAACTAGAAAAACCATACTCTGTATAACACATGCCCTGAAGAATGTAATGTTAACCCAAAGAATAGAGGTTCAGAATATATGCTACTCCCTAAACTGTGTAGAGGAATAAGTGAATTCCTACGTGGGCTGAATTAGCTTTGTAAAGATGTCTTTGGATACTCATTTTAGGAGTTTTCAGAATGCAATTAACCATATTAATTTAAATATCCATATTAATTTAAGGAAAATATAGCACAAAGGAACATTATAATGACTTGCTTTTCTTTGTGGGAAATATTGGGTAGAAAAATCCATGGGTTAAGTTCATAGCTATTATTTAGAAATCGTAACTTGGTTTAATTAAATATAAATAATAGTCTAGAATAGAAGAAAGTCAGTGAAACTTATAAAAAATGCCAATCAAAGATGTAGAAACTAAAATAGTATATGTAAATAGTAATAGTAAATGTAAAATAGTATTCAAAGAAATGTAATTAAATTTCTCAGAAATTTAGAATAGCTTTCATGCCTAGTGATAGGAAATTACTTAGGTAAACATTTATTCATAAGCTCTTAAAATAATATTTTATAAGGAAATGCTCATATTATAAACTGACATGATACAATGAAAGATAATATATGTGGGGGTCCTACTTTAGGCCAGGCACTGTGTTATGTACCTCAACCTATTATATCATTCAATTATATAATGCAATATTCACCACTCTTAAGAAATGAGTACTGTTATTATCTCCGTTTTCCTGATATGTTAAGAGTGGAGAGATTAAATGAATTAGCAAGTAACACCTAATAGATGGTAGAACACCTATTTGATTTGAACCTAGTGTGCCTGCTTCCAAAAACCATCTTAATTATGGCTTGCCTCATGTTCCTTAGAATCTTTGCAAATAGTGGACTTAATTACTTCAAAACAATTGTAGTTCATTTTTATTGTTTATTATTCTCATACTAATGTGAAGCAAACAGAACTCTCAGAACCAGTGTCAACCAGTGTCATCACATCCAAAAACTTGTAATTAACAAGGCACTATAATTCTGATGGGTGCAGCAATGTGCAGTCGTGGTATCTCCTTAATATAGGAAGTTAGGGGTTTGCAAAACTCAGTGTTAGTGACCATGACCCCTCAATCAGTAAAGGTTTCTTGAACCTTTTAATTGTGAATTTCTACACTATTCTTTTCCACATTTGGTCCTTGTTTTGGGGTACTCACTGAATAATGAAAGCATGATATGTAATAAATTTATATGTTTGTATAGCCATCTAAGGGGACATTAACTTCTCTTTTTCTATGTGACTAGCTTCGGTTTATCTGGTTTATTTTAGGTGTCACCTGCTATAGGAATTCCGTAAGCACCATTCTCCCTGATACTCCATGCATATGTCTACTTGTAAGATGTTCTTGATTTTCTTTCTACATTTATTGGCTGCTTCTTCACTGATTTCTCCTCAAATACCCACTCCCACGCATTTGATTGTCTAAGATTCAGCACTTAGAGTTCTTTGTTAATATTTTATCCATTTGTATAACTTTAAGAGATGACTCAAAATTTATATTTCAACATGAGTATATCCAAATAACTGCTTGATTGCATCACTTGTAGGTCTAAATAGGTATTCTGAATTTCTATGACCAAAAGTAAAGTTCTTGATTTTTTCACCCCATCATATATAAAAAAAATGACATAACAAAACAAAACACATATCTTGCCTCCTTTCATTTCCAGTTTCAGTAAATAGTACCTGATTTTTGTTCACCTTTGTATTTTCAACACTTAAAATAATCCCTCAATCTCAGGTATGCATTGAATATTTGGTGAATGTAGGAATACATAAGTTGTAATATAATTATATTTTATAGACTTGTGTCTCCGATAGCATCAGCCCCTCTCTTTTCATTGCTTGATGCATAATGAACTTAATAAATATTAGTGAGTGAGAACCTTAGTAAATGAATGAACATAGGTAACTAAAAAGCATTTCCATGGAGCTGTAATTAGGGAAAGTGTGATGTAGGTGAGCTCTTTACACCCAGAACACCAAATATTTAATTTAGAGAGAAACTAAACTACTTCTTTCTTCCCTGATTGTGATTTCTGATTAATATTTTGTTATTTTTGATTCATTAAATACAGGTTAAGATAGGACATATATGAATAATTAGTTGCACATTATTAGCTGTCAGTACATTTGACACCAAAAAATAAATATAATTATTAAAAGGCAATTATATTTTGAAGAGTTATTGAAACAAACTCAGTATCCTCAATTCAACGTGTGAGATTCTCCTTGAACTTGAACATGGCTATGTGTTTTTCATTCGTTATTATGGCCTTCAGCCTAAATTCCAACTGCAAAGATAACATTTGAAAGAACCGATAGAGGGCATAAAACTGAAGATAAAAGTAGCATTGTAATACCTACACGATGGCTTGGGAAACAGATTGGAAGATTCAAAGAGTGTTTTAATAAATCCTCAGACCCTCTTAATGTGCTTTTGGTTGTTAGTATTTCTTATCATAGAATTTTTCTAGGAGCTTCTCTAGCAGTTTACATTTTCAGAACTGACTTTTTGGCAATATTGGCTTGAAAGAAAGAGCAGAAATGATTTCTGTTCACAAAATTAATTGAGAATATTTTACCACCAAAAAGGAAGGTGTAAAGATTAAGTTGCTCTTTTTAAGAGCAAAGAAGAAAAATTCATTGAAGAGAGGTGTTTCAATCTCTTCTAGTGTGAAAAAAATCAGTTTTAGGGTAAAGAAAACATGACATTTGAGAAGCACTTTCATCTGAATAGGTGACCTATTCATTCAGACCTGAATAGGAAAGTGAGGGCATGGTTCCAACCACAATAATGTTACTCCCTGCAGAGTAGACCAATGTGATACATTAGGAAGATCAGGGACTGGAGGCCAACGGACTGGCCCTGGTAGCTGTGGTTCTGACACCGCCTGGCTTTCTGAACATGGGTGTGCTTCTTAGCCATTCTTAATTAGTCAGGCATATAATGATGACTCCTTTCTAATATGATCACTCTATGAGCAAAGTCACCTTTGTTCAAATGAGGAAGCACACTCAGAAAAGGAGGTCCCATGGCCCTTGTGGTAGGTGGCAACTGAATGAAATACTTGAGGAGCTACGGAGAGGTGTAGAGCAGAAAGAGCATGGCAAAGCTGATGAGCAAGAGGGAGGCCATTCCACCATATCTTCTCTAGTTTTCTACTCTTCAGACTTATCTGGTATTTTCCAATTTCCAAGATTTCCTGTGCACTGTCTCCTCTGCCTGAAACCTCTTCCTCTAACACATTCTCTCCTTTTCCATACCTCCCACTTGTCCTTCAAGTTTCAGTTTAAATGTCATTTCCCCCAAGGAGTGACCACCAACCTTGTTGCCATGGCACATTCTTCTTCATAACTCTAAGCTTTTATTGTGATTACTTGTGCAAAATCTCTCTTACCAGTCACAACGGAAGCTCTAAGAGGGCAAGGAAAATGTGTCTTTTATTCAACACTGTCATCATAACACATATATAAATGTCTCATATGTGAGTGGGTGCTCAAATATTTGTAGGATGTAGTAACAAATACTTTAAATCTACATCTCAAAAGAATCAGGACTATAGTAAAGAAACAGTAGAAGGATTGAGACATATGTAAGGAATAAGTGAAAGTAGATAAATTTAAAGAAAATCTTGAACAATTTTGTTTTCCAGATAAAATAGATGAAACATAACTGTTAGAAGTACCAGGTATTAATGACTCGAGGGCCACAATGGGTTCTTAAACTGGACCGGAGGGCCGGAACAAAAGCATGGATGGAGTGTTTGTGTGAACTAATATAAATCCAAAGTAAACATCAATACATAAAAGAGTACGGTCTTTTTTTTCAATAGTTTTATTCATGTCAAAGGGGCCGGATCCAGCCCGCGGGCCATAGTTTGCCCACGGCTGGGATAGAGTCTGTCACACAAGACAGGTTCAATAAATACTCATTGAGTAAGTAACTATATAATTACATGAATGCATGGACAGTTAACATGAACCCTCTGAGACTCTGATATGACAATCTAGATGTGATTTTTAACACAAGGAACAATGCTTAAATGTTAAAATGAATTACACTATAAGGAAAAAATATTAAGAATTGTTTGGGAATTTTTCTACTTGGTCTATGGATGTTCAAAATACCTTGATTAGTATTTGTATACATTCATAAATGTGAAGTGCGAAGGGAAAAAGATTGGTTCTAAAAGGTTTCTCTTACATCTACAAATATGATGAAAATGTAATTATGTTATTCTATATCTAAGAAGGTTCACATTGGCAATAGTAGCCTAAAAACCAAATGTAACCAAGAAGGGATTTACCAAATGGAGAAACAATTTTTATTGGAAAGATAATAAATTCAATTTTGAATCTATTCAAGATGAAATGATCCTTGAAATTTCTAGCTGTAATTGAGACTTAGGGCAAGTTATGTAATCTCCTTTGCCTCTATTTCATTAAGGTGCTGTGGATATAGTAATGGTATCAAAATCATATTATTCCTATATTAAAAGTATTGATATATGTAAAATGTTTAAAATAGTGACTGGCAACTAACATATTCAGTGAATATTAGCCATTATTATTAACTAGTGTCCCGGTGCACAGATTCGTGCACATTGAAAAGAAATTAATTAGAAGAAATATTTTAATATCACTGTTTGCATCTTGCTAATGAAAAGAAAATAGGATTCCACTGAGTCTCCTATCTACCTACTCCAGGACTTCTGTGAGGATCAAATGAGATGAGGCACAGGAAAACGCTTTACAAATATTTGGTTAAAGTGTAAAATGTTTGCACCTGCTTATAAATCAGTCGTGTTTCTGGGTTGAGAAATTGCAAGGAGGCTAGTAGCTAGGGAGAGGAAGCCAGGTGTTGCTACATGATGTCATTTCCGGACACCCACAGCCAACGTTTCTGGCTGGGTTGGGCTGTGGGCCGCATTTTATGCCATGGGGTATTGGCAGCATTGGCTGTGATTTGGTGGGGTGTCGCTCTGTGGTGGTGGCAGGGCCTGTGTCCCACTTGGGGGAAGCCAAGTGTTGGTTTGTCAATGCCAGGTCTGTGGTGCCATTTATTTTTAAATGGCCAGTGAGCGTCATGGCAGCTCCTGCGTTGAGCATCTTCCCCCTGGTGGTCAGTACGCGTCATAGCTACCAGGTGGATGGATGGACACTTAGCCTTTTATATATACACATAATATTAATCATATTAGCAAAAATATTTTTACCAAACAGTTGCATTTATAGGTCTAGAACTGAACGAAGAGATCAGAGCTATCCACATATGTTTGGGAAAAATCTCAGCAGAGAGATGGTGATTAAATCTATAGGGAGAAAAGGGTTCCCTCAGAGAGAAAAAGAGCATTTAATTTGATTATAGGTAAACTAAAAGGGAAAAAAAATCTCCCGGGAATATCTACATTTATATTGTGGATTGAAAGGGTTTATACAGTGAGGGAAGCTAAGAAGACATGGAAACAATACAAGCCTTTTTGTAAGGAAGTCACTATAAGGATTGTTCAGCAAAATAAATATCTATTGAGTTAGAAGATACTTGAGGAATCTGACCAAAAGTAATATTTTTAAAGCAGCCTTATTTAAAAATAATGTGCTATAAAAATGTTTCTTTGGAAAAGGAGATGATTCATATTGAAGTTTGCTTCCATTTTCTTAGCAATTCTGCTCTGGCTCCAAACAGCAAAACTAAAGCTAATGTTATGCATTCTCTTTAGATTCCAGTTGAGCTGTTCTCTTTTATTAAGGGAGCAAATGTGTCAGGGAATCTCACTTTAGCCTAAGTGACTTATTATAATAGTCTTTCCAACTACACTTAATACTATCTCATGGGAACCTGAGTGCTCTTTATAGACCTACACTCTGGGCACCTGTCTGGCTGTTTGGTGAGTCCTATCCTAATTAAGTTTTTCTATTTAGAAAACATTTTTATTACATAACATTGTATTGTGACCTGTACCTTCCTTCCCATGTGACAGCTACAGTGCTCCCTCAGAAACCATCATGCCCCACTAGGAAACACTTGTGCCTCTTACTAGCTATGTGACTGAACCAGTTACTTACCCTCAGTGTGCCATTCTGCCTCAGATTCCTTATTTGTAAAATGAAAAATAAGACCATAACATGTACTTCATAGTGTGATGCCTTGCACATGGTAAGTGCTTTGTAGTGAAAAGCACTTATCATTATTTTGAAAAAAGTTTAAGTACTTGAAGATGATGAATAAGAAATATTTATTCCCTGCCTTCAGGAAGCTCATACTATATAACAAAGGAAATAACATTGCTTTTGTATTAGAGAGATTTCCACTAGGGACAGAATTTGAACAAGAACAAAGTACTTAATCAACTTTGTTTGGAGTCCAGCAGGTGTGAGAAATCCAGGTTAGGTGATATAAGATAGGAAAATCTTCACATGCTATTTGAGAGATTACTAGGCTTGTGCTAAACCATGTATGGGAAAGATTTTCATAGAGTCTTATTAATAAGGGGAACTAAAAAGCCAGACAATCATTGTCATATAGATAGATGCCTGTGAAAGAAAGCTGGCCACATGGATAGAGCACATAATGGAAAACATAAAGATAAAAGAGACAGTTGAAATAGTAAGCCATGCCTGGTTTCAGGCAAAAAAAAAAAAAAAAAAAAAAAGGATAAACTTTATGCTTGTGAAAATATTTTCTTGTTTTGCCATTGTATTGGAAAAGACAATATGGTAGTAAAAATAATGTGGTAATATATGAATAATGAATATAAATCTGAGAATCAAACAAGAAAATGCTTTGTAATTTATATATTGCTGTATAATATTAAATTTTTCTATGCAGAAGTTTCATATAAACTATAAATCTAGATATTAGTATTTTTAATCTAATAGAGCTAAAAATCACTATCTTAATGAATGTTTCAGGACATTATATACTCAATCTATAATCTCAACCTGTTCTTCACAGTTTCATTTGCAAAATGTTTTCACATTTTCTAAAGGCAAATTAGTATGTAATATTTAACACTTGTATTTGTATTTATAATCCCACCTTTTTAAACAGTGGTTTTAGGACAGCCAATAAGCACAGATGGGCATGTATATTTCTTTAACAATTATTAACTGAAGTATTATATTTTCCTCACAAATATTTAAGACATCAAAAAAATAAATAAAAGTAGTTGCATTAAAAACACACATATGTAGCTATAAGATTCTGTCATGCTGTATCTCTGGCCAGTTCTATGCCATATGTCTCACTCAGAGTAAGAAAAGTTTTTGTATAGAAATTCAATTGCAAGAGTGCATCCTAATTCAGCCATTGATTTTTTTTTTTAAGAGTTGTCCTGATGAGTAGAGCATTCCTAGTCTTCTACTATATAGATGTGCACCTGAGAACTAAGGAGAACTTATCTAGTAAAGGAGGGGGAAAGGATTAGAATAGGGAATTAGCCCTGGGCTATGATCCTGACTTGTCCTTTACCAGTGGTATACAGTTGGCCAATGGCTTTGCCTTTCTATGCCATAATCAGTACTTAAGATGAATATGACGCAAGAAGATTATACTGGGAACCAATTATTCTTCAATGTTGGGAACTGTTAATTCAGATACTCGGGGTACATACCCTTTTCCTATATCCAGAACACCATTTCCAGATAGGAAGCACAGTTTTGTTTTCCATAATTTTGGGTTTTTTATTTTTTTAATGAAGAAAAGGAGAAAGATGAGATATAGTGTAAAAATAACTCCAATATATTTTCCCATGTGGAGATGATTTAGTGACTAATTATGAAGTGTAAACCTTGGAAGTTCAATTTTGAAGATTTAAACACTTTAAAGTAAATTTCAAATACAAGCAAGGCCTAATTTTGGGCTTGAGTTTAGTTACATTGATATACGCTACCTTAAATAGTTGCTTAATTAATTTCCTTTTGAAAACCCCTTTAAAATCTCCATAATAATCTACTTTAATCCCTTTCAAACTTTTGAGTTAAAAGACTCAGAAAATATGAAAAACAATGTTATAAATAATTAGCAGAAAAAATACTGTAGAGGATGTGGAATTTTTTTAATACACACATGAACATACACACTCACAGAAACATAAACAACATTAAATAAAAAGGAACAAAGACGTGTCATTCGCTTTAACACAAATAGCTGACAAGATAATACACATAAAACAGATGTGGAAGGCTTTTAAGATACAGACTAAATATAATTATAAGTCCAAAACTGCATTTTTATTTAAAAAGAAACCTAAATAAAGATGTCAGTTTTACACTGATTAACCACTATTAACTCACGCTGACAACTAAGGCACATATTTGCAAGAAGAATGTGTAAGAATGGGTATGTTATCTATGATCTCAACATCTCGTTAAATTAACTATTATATGTGATTGCAACTCATGACTTAGACGTCAGTAAAATTGTCCTCTGATCAATTGAGACCACTGGCAAACAAAAATCTAATTTGGGGAGGAATAGAGGTATAAGCAAAGCAAGTGTATAGTATATAGTTAATAACACTATATATTTCCATTGTCATAATTATTTCAAAAACTTGCAAATCATTTTCATGAGGCTATTTTCGTTAACTCTGTAAATATTTACACAAATGTATTTTTAGATATGGGACAAATATATCTAATAGCTTAAAATTTTAATAACCACAGAATTCTTGACCATAAGATACTGGGGGGAAAAAAAGGTAGTTTTACATGAAAAAAAACCCAAACCCTCTAACTTGTATTATAATAAGTCAAACAAATAAATGGAAAATATGCACAAATTTATTTATAATTGATTTTGATTCTGATTCTTACCAAATGGACAATATAATAGGTGATAATAAATAAAATACCATGGTTATACTGTATAAATTCCAAAATTTTAAATATATTTTTTCTTTAAGGTTAGGAAATCCAACAAAAATTCTCATTGAATTCAGGAGTGATTTAATGTAAATATTTAAATAAAAAATGTTAAGTAACATTTTAAAAATAAGTATTTATTTTAGTCTCGTCATGAAAATTTCTAGATTGACAGGCTCATAGTTGAGAAATTACCAGCCTGTTTTTAATATATATAGTTTCCTTAATTTTAGTTTCAGTTTAAATGCAAGATACAACTTAGCTACTGGCCATAAATATGTTGAATCATATTTGAATTGAACTCTTATCTAAAGAAATTGATTCTAGATATAGGTAAGCCATGCAGGCAGCAACAATTTAGAATTACCAAATTGTGATATTTGTTAATGGATTTAATTTGACTCTTTGAAAATAGAACTATTGATTGAATACCAAAAAAACTTATGGACAATACAATCTAAGACAATTTTTGAGAGAGGAAATATGAATTTATAGTTAAGGAGATGGTGAATGTTATTAGTTATCAGATATCTGTTCTAACTTAAAGTTTGAATGTCTTGAGTTAAAAATTGTTAGACAGAAATATATAACTTTTAAGTATTACAGAGCTACCCATATACACATACTATATCTAAATGAATGGGATCAAAAAATTACATGTTTTAAAGAAAATATAATGCTTAACCTTCAGAATAGAAGTTACAAATGTAGCCCCTACTTTTCACCTATATTTATTCAAGGTACATTCAATTAATATTTGTTAGATGGAATTAATGAATAACTGAATTAATAAATGAAAGTTATAGAACTGCTTTTCTAATGTTTTGAGGGATTAAAACAAATTTGGAACTTTATAACAAAACCTTTTTCTGTACCAAGTGACACTCCGGTGTATGAGCTCATTCCTTCAAACCATTTAAGAAGAGACAATATTGCATTATGTTTTAAATAATCATATGACATTTCCTTTCATCATTCCCATGAGACAGTCCTAGTATCCACATACTCCAGTTGAGAAGACAGACAAAGGGAGGCTTGAAACAAGGGGAGATAAAGCTAGAATCCTGGTTTTGACTCCCTCCCAAGTGCTTAATCCACTCCCCCACATTCCAATTTACAATAAAATGAAATTGGCACATTAACCTGAAAGGAAAGAAGAAAAGAAAGAAAAATGACCAAAGTCATTCACAGTAAATTCAGGCATATCCAATGAAGTAACAGTGAGTTTAGGCATATCCAAAAAGGAATTTGGCTCTGAAATGGCAAAACTGACTTAGAGCTAATGGGGGGAAAAGGCAGTTAAAGAATAATCTGGAAGTGTTTGAGAGTGGAATTAAAATGGAGATTTGGCTTATGTTCATTGTGAAGTGTCTTTTAAAAGAAATTCTGATGAGCAAACATGTTAAAAATAGAATTTCTACTCTTCCTGTCTCCTGGAAAGGCCTCTCATTTCCTATAGAAACGATGAAATGTGCAGCTCCGTAAGTACATGGAGGAATATAACAAATTTTCCAATCATCGGCACTGGTTATGTGAGGGATGCAGAAATAGAGCTTAACAGGACATTTTTATTTCATGCAAGAAATTCTTCATCATTTATTATAGTTATTAAGAAGACTCTGAAACTGTCAGTCCTGTCTTTGACAAAATGAATTGCATTTTAAGTGCCCTCAAAGCAAAATCTCTCATGAAGGACAAGCCAGAAATAGATGGGATAACACAGAAAAAAAAGCAGAAAGCAAGATGAATGAAACTAAAAAATGAGATGCTGTTTGAAGTATAACATATTTTAAAAATGGCAGGAAGAGAATGTAAAATGGCATAGCAAGAAGGGAATACATAGAGACAGGATATACACGTACAAATTCTTATGATCCAGATTTCCTCTAAGCACTTTCTTACTTGCATTGGTTATGAGATCATTTGTGTAAGTCTCTGTGCTTGAATATCACCATGTTTATATAAATATCTTTGAACCTTCATGTACTTAGAGTGCCATATGCTGTCTATGAGTTGTCATTTTAAAACACAAAAATAGAGAAAATGCAATTTATTGATTAGTATCTGATAGACTTTGCAGTGTTGTGGTGTAGCCAAAACAACACATTAAGAGAATGAACTCCTCCTTTTAAAAAAAAATTGATGCAACTTTCACAAATCACTTAATGCATCCTCAAATTCTCATTGGGAATATCATGACGATTATTTGTACTTACCCATCTTTAACATTGGTGACTAAAATTGGTGATTAACATTGGTGATTAACCAATTTTAAGTATTGGAATCCCTTGCACAAAATTTACTATCCTTTTAAATAGTTACACTATTCTCCTAATTCCTTTAATACTCTCTTGAGAGTTTATATAAAAATTGTTAAACAACCAATAAACTCTTCAAAGTTTATAGTGTATTATTTAAAAACCATGTTATTTAAAATTGATAATGCAGAGAACCTATGTAACTAACTCAATCAATCAAGCTACTTATTTCATTTGAAATGAAGAAAAGTGAAATATTTGCCTGAATTACACTTCATTTTACAAGACATATTAGTGGGCTCTCAAGTGCAATATGTAATAAACTCTATCCAACCTAAAAACAAGTATAAATACCAGAAACACATTTCAAGGTAGAAGTGATGCTTGAGTTATTTGTTTCAGTTTACTGGGTTGACAGCTCTAGGAGATGATGAGACAGGGAACAGAGAAAAGGGAAGAAATCACATTGTATTATATTCTAATTAGTTTCAACAAGTGATCTTTAATGGTCAAGGTGTTGTACTCAAATTACTCTGTGGGGTTATTATATTGTTAATATTTCTCTTCATTTGCTAAATTGACTACCACAACCACCAAAAATATTTAGAGCATTTACAGAGTGAAAAGTTAAGATTATTTTTAAGCAGATGCATTGGTGTATTCATCTATAACACATTCAATATATTAAAATCCACCAAATGTTATTAAAGAAATTTCAATATGCAGTTTTGAAGAACTAAAATGTCTTAATAATTTTTGGACTCTGCCTAAGAACTCTCTAAATATGAAAATAATCACCTTTGCAAAAAGGCAATACAAATTTCAAGATTATTAGTTATTAATACTCTCAGTAAAACAATAAATGAAGGCATTTTTGAAACATGTAAACCTGGAAATGTTTTACCTTGTGGAATTTTTAAAGAAAGTAACCTTCCTGCTCTTTAATATGACTATAACAGCAGCTGAAGGGACACAGCACAGTGAGTGCAATGGCTGAAGATAGTAAAGCATGACACATTTTAGCAGTGGAGTGTATCCGATATAATAAAAGGCTAATATGCAAATCGACCAAATAGTGGAATGACCAGTCACTATGATGTACATTGAACACCAGGGGACAGATGTTCAACACAGGAGCTGCCCTTGGTGGCCAGTGTGCCCCCACAGGGGGAGTGCTGCTCAGCCAGAAGCCCTGAGCCAGGCTCACAGCTGGCGAGTGTAGCAGCGGTGGCAGGAGCCTCTCCTGCCTCTGTGGTAGTCTGATATCCACTGAGAGCTCCCAGACAGTGAGAGGGTGCAGGTCAGGCTGAAGGACCCCCTGGAGTGCACGATTTTGTGCACCGGGCCTCTAGTCTATTATAAAATGAGAAATGTAATTAACCAATATTCATATTCCTACTTATGCCCAAAGCACTTAACGACTGCATGTTTGGAATATCTAAAATGTTATATTATTTTACCTAAAAAATCGAAGCTAATTGTATTTTGTTACATTTGCACCTGGCTGACATGTAAACTGAGCAAAGATGTCATTGTGCAGTAGAAACAGCTGCGTTTAGGAACAAATCTAAATACATTTTTGGTTTCTCATTATTATTAGTTTGAAGAACTATTAAGTAAAAAATAAATAAAGATCTTTGCCTTTTGTAAGAACATGTTTTATGTATGATTGAAGTTTTTACAACACTCCGAGAAAAAGCCATCCGATGTTAGATTTAAAAATAAAATCAAAAGCATTTTCTGACATAGTACACATGAAAAATTGGAAATTCCAATGTCTTCAATAGAAGTTATAGAAAGTGTATGTCTCCTTGGAATTTGACACCCACTTAACACAGCAGAAAATAAGGTACTATACTGTAAACAAAAAAGTACAGTAAAGGACAGTTGTAAATTTACATAAGAATAGTTCATAAACATTTTGGTCTTCCCATAACAGTTTTTATATAAAATGATTAAAAAAACCTTAGACAGCTGTCATCACTCTTGTTTGACCACTTTTCACTTAAATGCACACAGACATATTTATATAGCAATATATTGATGCACCGTTACATGGATATTAAACTATGATTACTGCTTGTAACTGAGATGTGCATTATCCATTCAACATTATCCATAGTTGGAATACTCTTACATTATGTATTCTTGTCATGTTGTATCTATAAAAACATGAAAATATAACTTTACATTATTTCAATTATTTACATTAGGTTCAAGCTTGACAGAGAAAATTCAATAAGCTACAATTTTTAGAAGAGTCGGCCCAGAGGTACAATAAATAGCATTAATTGTATATAGTCATCTTTTTTTATTTTTAAAAACTCATTTTAAGTACAATATGGAAACAATTAGTCTGCAATTTGGTCATTCTAGCATTTATTATTAAAATTCAAATTGCACCTCCAACATTCCTGATGAGGAGAAATGCACTAACTCATATTTTGTTATCTTCGACTCTGTGATAAGGGACAGCTAAATTTAGTGAAGAACATCATGATGCCACATGTCACCATGTTCAATGGAAGTGGTTGCTATTAAACCTTACATTTCTCTTTCCCTTCTCTGAAATATAAAGAGTATATTTTCAAAGCACTTAGGTAAATACCAAGTGCTGCACAAGAATAAAAATATTGAAAATAACTACTGGATGCCTATTTAAAACCCTAAATTAATTTTGTTTTAGGAGGCTCAATGAAAATAAATGTGTGTGTTTTTGAAGGGAAGATAGCTCCTTTAAATTTTTTTAACTAGAGAAATATAAGTTCTTTAGTCAAAAGTTACAGAAATGTAATATTTTATCCACACTGGGCATATTAAAATAGCCATTGCACTTGAGGAATGAGTATAAAAATAATAGATTAGGGTTGGGTTTATTGATGGCAATGGGAAGAAACTCTATTACAGGTGATTCAAAGTGCTTACGCTATTCATAATACCTAAGGCTTATGACAGCTCTTATAATTAAAAAAAAACACCAAAAACCTTAGATTTAGTTTATGGAGTTTGATCAATGGGCACCTATCTAAAAAGCTACTTTCAAGGCATTCCTAATGTCTAATACTTCTCTTCTGCAAGCTCAAACACTTTAAAATGGAACCTCACATACTGAATATTCTGATTTTTTTAAATTAGTTTCTTTAATCTATTAGCATTTACCTACATAGATTAAATGCTTTACATTAAACATATATTTATATATAGTAAGACATACTAAAAACAGAATCAGGTATTGTTTGGGGACAAGTTGAGACTTTTAAATACCACCTGGCCTTCTTTTATTAAAAGGGGACAATTTTCTCTGGGAACCTAATAATTTGATAGTGTCTTTAAACTCACTTGATTTATGACCAAACTGTAGCTAAGCAAAATTAACTGGACCCCTTGCAAATAAAACAATAGAAAATGTTTATTTCAAATGTCAAGCATTGCCAAGTAATTTTATATTAACACCAAATGTTAAAGAATAGGATACATTAAAGTTTTAATAACAATATTAAATTACAAGATTTGAATCTCTCTTTGTTTTCTTTCCTTAACATTTACATATTTGGCTTTGGAAAATACAGAACTGATACCTAATCACTTCCCACTCCTTTGCTGTTGTTTTTGTATCTTCTCCAACCAATATGGAAGCAAATTTATTTAAAAGCCAGTTTGTTTGTGAAAATACCTAAAAATATTTTTTTTAACTTTAAGTGTTTTTTTTTTCTTTTTCTTATAAAACATGTCACATCTTGATGCAGTTGATGTCAAGTGTGCTTAAGTCATTATGAATCAAGAGACTAACAACAGTGGCTGCAGAAACGGGTTTGTTGTCTGTACAAAGGTTTCGGTTAAAGTATAGTACTCCCATGTTAGCTGTGCATGTCCACCAAGCTTCCTCTGGAACCGGAGTAGAAAAGGATGTTGTGTTTTTAATTAACCATTCCTTACAATTCAAGATGACTTCTAGTTATTTAGGAATTCTTGGCTGAAAGAAAAGTCTTCAAGATACTGGATGCCTCTCACCATTTTGACAATAAACACACAAGAAAACCATTGTGTAAGGCACTCAAAAGGTTCTTATCAACCACGAGAGCTCAGTCACACACGGACATTCATTCCCATGCCAGGACTCACGTAAGGGACAGCATGCACTGCTTTTGGAAATTCTGGAG